>NC_088794.1:9367739-9667739 GCF_011386835.1 Chrysemys picta bellii
GTTCTTACCCACAAAAGCTTATGCTCCCAATACTTCTGTTAGTCTCAAAGGTGCCACAGGACCCTCTGTTGCTTTTTACAGATTCAGACTAACACAGCTACCCCTCTGATACTTGCCTTCCTGGAACTGTGTGTGGAGCTCGTCCCAGCCCTGCAGCCAAGGACACCAGAATGAGAACTGCCCTCTCAGTAGAGAAGCATGTGACAATCAGTGTGTGGAAGCTGACGACTCCTGACTGCTACCGGTCAGTCGCGAATCAATTTGGAGTGGGGAAGTTGACTGTTGGGGCAGCATTAATGCAAGTGTGCAAGGCAATAAATTGTATTCTGCTACGAAGGACCCTGACTCTGGGAAATGTGTGTGAAATAGTGGACAGCTTTGCAAAAATGGGTTTCCCAAACTGTGGAGGGGCAATAGCACACATATTCCAATTCTGGCACCAGACTACCTTGCAATGGAGTACATCAATAGGAAGAGGTACTTTCCCATGGTGTTGCAGGTGCTTGTGGATCACCAGGGGCGTTTCACTGATATCAACGTGGGGTGGTCTGGGAAGGTGCATGTCACACGCATCTTCAGGAACACCAGCCTATACAGAAAGCTGCAAGCAGGGACTTTCTTTCCTAACAAGATCACATTGCGGGATGTTGAAATGCCCATAGCGATCCTGGGGACCCTGTGTTCCCCTTACAGCCATGGTTCATGAAACCTTACATGGGACACCTGGAGAGCAGTAAGGAGAGGTTCAACAACAGGCTAAGTAGGTGCTGGATGACAGTTGAATGTGCCTTTGGCAGATTAAAGGCGCACTGGCGATGCCTTTATAGCAGGTTAGACCTCACTGAGGAGAATATTCCCATGGTCATAGCCACTTGCTGTACATTGCATAATCTCTGTGAAGCTAAGGGTGAAAGGTTTGCTCAGGGGTGGAGCGCTGAGGCAGACCGTTTGCCGCTGATTTTGAGCAGCCAGATACCAGGGCTGTTAGAGGAGCCCAGAGGGGGGCTATTTGAACCAGGGAGGCTTTGAGACAGCACTTGGACAATGAGCACCAGTAACAGATCTCTGTCAGAGGTGCTTCAATGTTACATTACATGTAGTTTTCCTAGAGGGCAATGGTGATACTTGGGGGTCTTATATTCCAGTATGCAAGTGATTAAAATGCCTGGGCATGTATTGGCGGTGCCTGCAATCTCACCTTGTAGGAAAAAAATAAAGATTTATTTTTATAAATCTTATAAACATTATAAACATTAATAAACATTATAAAACTTTGCTTTTATTGCACAAGAAACAGCACACACAAACACACAGATGCTTGGTGAGAAAGTAGGAACCAGGGAAGGGAAGACTTTCACAGCTATGTGTAGGTCCAGCTATCATTGGGAAAGTTGTCCGAGTGGGTGGAGTGAATGGGAAACTGAGAAGTGCTGGAAAGTGGAAAGGAATTGTGGGCGGAGTTTGGGGGGTTGGCGCATGGGAAAGAGTTCTGAATGTGCTGCAGTGGAGGTCGAGCACTGATCTGCTCAGGGCTTGTCTACACTTACCGGGGATCTATGAGTGGTGATCAATGCATTGTCGGTCGATTTAGTGGCTCTAGTAAAGACCCGCTAAATTGACCGCAGATCGCTCTCCCGTTGACTCCTGTCCACCAGATCGAGAAGAATGGGGGAGTCGACAGGAGAATGTCTCCCGTCGACATCACGTAGTGTGGACCCCTGGGTAAATAGATCTAAGCTATGTCGATTTGAGTTATGCTATTCATGTAACTCAAATTGCGTTGCTTAGAGCGAATTTCCCCTGTAGTGTAGGCAAGGCCTCAGTCTGCAGCATTATTAAGGACTTCAGCATCTGTGTTTGCTCCTCCGTTACTTTAATCAGCCGCTCAATTGCGTCTTTAACAAAGGTGTGATTCTCTTTTCTGTCCTGCTGTTCGGCTTTCCAGCACTCCTTGGGTTCCCTTTTTTCTGCATTGGAGCACTGCTGGACCTCCCGGAACATGTCTTCTTTGCTGCATCTTGGGCACTTTCTTATCTGGTGGAGACGCTCGGCCAGCATGCGTGGGGTGTTCCTGAAGGCCACATCTGGTGAAGAACAGGGGACAATGCACAGAAGCGGGATTGTTAAATTCACGCACAGCATTGAAACATTTCAGTTAAATACACCTTTTGCAACATTGCCATCACTTTCTCACTGACCCTAGCCCGGCACACATCTCTGCGAACACCCAAAGCATGGTAAGTGTTGGCGGAGGGGGAAAGGGAGGGAGACTCCATGCTGGGAAAAGAGCACACACTCTTTGCAAGGGCCGTGGTGCAGCATTCTAGGGGACAAATTCTAAAATTCTCCCACACTTTTCCACAGGTGGGGATCCTTCTAGCAGACATCTCACTGCTAAGGGTAAGCAGGGAAACGAGGGTACATCTACTCTATGCTCGTGGTTTCTGCCCTGCTCCCTATGCTGCTCACCTGTGTGCCGCTTTGGTCCCTGCACAAGTGATTGCCGAATGAAGTGGGAAAGTTTCCTACAATGGGAGAAGGAACAAAGCTGCTCTACCACGGAACCTTCAGCAGAGAATTGGCAAGTACCTCCAGGAAACTTTCCTGGAGATCTCCCTGGAGGATTCCTGTGAGATCTCAACATGCATCAACACCCTGTTCCATCGTACCAATTATCATAGAGTTAATAGAATATCAGGGTTGGAAGGGACCTCAGGAGATCATCTAGTCCAACCCCCTGCTCAAAGCAGAACCAATCCCCAGACAGATTTTTGCCCCAGATCCCTAAATGACCCCGTCAAGGATTGAACTCACAACCCTGGGTTTAGCAGGCCAATGCTCAAACCACTGAGCTATTCCCCCCTTCCCCCTGGATTAGTTAAACAGGGAATTGTCCAGCTCACAGAAACACAGCCAGGCTCCCACATTTCTGTACCCTGAACACCACCTCCACGCTACACAAGCCACAGCCACTTACCAGGCATCTCACCTCCTGCTTCTTGCTCCCTTGAGAGCAACTGCTGTGTCTGGCTAGACACCTCTGGAGTGGAGAACAGTTCCTGGCTTCCTGCCCCACTGGGCGACCCCGCCAGGAGCTGCACATCCTCATCTAACTCCACTCTTCATCAATAACTTCATCCTCTGGCTTAGGTCCTCTTTCCGCCGCCCCATGCCCTCTGAAGTATCCACGGGGCTCTTGGCAATGGAGGTGGGGTTGCCACCGAGGATAGCGTCCAGCTCCTTATAGAACCAGCAGGTCTTAGGTGAAGCACCTGAATGACAGTTCACCTCCCTCGCCTTATGGTATGCCTGCCTTATCTCCTTTATCTTCGCTCTGCACTGCAGCGTGTCCTGACCACAGCCCTTTTCACACAAGCCTCGAGAAATCTGCCTGTAGGTATCCCAATTCCTACGGCTCAAGCGCAGCTGGGACTGCACAGCCTCCTGACGGACGGGGAGAGAGCCGCGACCGCCTTACAGACAGTTAGGGCTTAGAACATTTTCACTGGTTCACCTTAAAGATTGACACTTCACACTAGCTTCTCCACATGCCGTCTGAACCCATCAGCTTCTTTAATAGCAAAGAAACACCTGACTAGACAGACCTTTGTTTCACATTAGGTACATAGTTCTTCTTCATCATATTTCTACTTAAAATAGATGGTATGAGCAGTTCCTGAGTCTTCTTTCAATTACATGGACCAGGCAGTCCTGTCCTGCCCGGCCCCACAGGACTGCAAATCCCACCTCTAGATGTCACCCAAGGGTCACCTGCTGGCTGGAACCGAGGTAGGTGTGGGGAGAAGTTCCTGGCTGGGTCCTATCTAGATGGAGGGGAGGGGGTTGTCCTGGCTGCATCCCAGCTTGATGCTTGAGTGTGTGTGGGACAGAGACACATAGTTGGATCCCACCTACATGGGGGAAAAGGGGGTAGCTCCCTAATGGAGTACGCTGTGACAATTCTCTAAATTTACTACCACCGGTCTGGTCTTCCCCACGCTGCTCAACCAAGTTCCCTTCCCCGCCCCACACAGTCTCTGCTGGTCATCAGGGGGACAGGACCACTCACTGGTCTGCATCTGCTGGTGCTTTGTCAGGCCCACTAGCTCCAAGAAGCCCCTCAGGCCCTGGCAATGGCAGAGGGGTGTTGGTGTGAGTGACCTGGTGCCGAGTGAGGTTGGCCAATCTACCAAACCGCTTGCCACAGTCAGCACAGCTGTATGGCCGCTCCCCGGTGTGTGTGCGCTGGTGTCGTCTCAGGCTTGAGCTCTCTGCAAAGCTCTTGCCGCAGTCAGTGCATTGGAAAGGCCTCTCCCCGGTGTGTGTGCGCTGGTGCTTGGCCAGCGCATTGGTGTTGCTGAAGTTCTTGCTGCAAACATCACAGCGGTGTGGCGGCTCCCCGCTGTGTGTGTGTTGGTGTGTTCTCAAGTTTGAGCTCTCTGCAAAACTCTTGCCACAGTCAGCACAGCTGTACGGCCGCTCCCCAGTGTGTGTGCGCCGGTGTCTTCTGAGGCTTGAACTCTGTGCAAAGCCCTTGCCACAGTCAGCACAGCGGTATGGCCGCTCTCCGGTGTGCGTGCGCCGGTGTCTTCTGAGGCTTGAACTCTGTGCAAAGCCCTTGCCACAGTCAGCACAGTGATACGGCCGCTCCCCCGTGTGTATGCGCCGGTGTCTTCTCAGGATTGAGCTCTGTGCAAAGCACTTGCCACAGTCAGCACAGCGGTATGGCCGCTCTCCGGTGTGCGTGCGCCGGTGTCTTCTGAGGCTTGAACTCTGTGCAAAGCCCTTTCCACAGTCAGCGCAGTGGTATGGCCGCTCCCCTGTGTGTGTGCGCTGGTGTATTCTCAGGTGTGACCTCTCTGCAAAGCCCTTGCTGCAGTCAGCACAGCAGTGTGGACACTCCCCGGTGTGCGTGTGCTGATGAGTTCTCAGGTGTGAGCTTTGTGCAAAGCCCTTCCCGCAATCAGCACAGCGGTGTGGTCGCTCCCCGGTGTGCGTGTGCTGGTGTGTTCTCACATTTGAGCTCCATGCAAAGCCCTTCCCGCAGTCAGCACAGCAGTACAGCTGCTCTCCGGTGTGCGTACGCGGGTGTATTTTCAGGACTGAGGACTGGCTGAAGCTCCTGCCACAGCCAGACCATGTCCTCGTTCCTCCCAGGATCTCGTGCCCTGCTGGAGAAAGCAGAGGCAATCCCGGTGTTAGCTCACGGTTAAGGATACAGGTTTGTCAAGGATGGGAAAATGTCACGGATGGAGTGATTTCCCCATTTCTCTGGATCTATTTTTTGGACGTGCGCCTCACCCTGCAATGGCAGCTCCTATCTGACAAGGCTGGACCGAACACCTCGTTCTGGGTACGGAGACCTGGCCTGCGGGGTTACAGTGCCGCTCAGATTTGCCCCCACCCACGGTCATGATGTGGGGGAGGCGGGTCAAACTTCAGTGAATGGCCTTGCCCCCCAGATCTTCTCTAGCGTGCACCAACCACTCTGCATCAGGCTGGGGTTAGGGTTGCAGTGCTGGGGGGAAAGTGCTTCTTTGGGCAGCTGGTGCCCCTCCCTTTGTTAAACATCCTGGAGTCATCATAGTAAGTTTAGTGACTTGTGACTTTTAGTAAATTTACTGTAACTGCTCCGTAATTTTTTATACGAAATGCCGTGAGAAATCTGCAATCTGACTCAGGGTGGTTCTATCCTATGTTGCTTATGCAGCACCAAGCGCCTGCTCCCACGTGCGTCATGCGCCTCATGGGTCTTGTTTGATGCTTAAATTGTAGCTTGCCCAGGAAACAGGCAGCAGCTGGCACAACGGGGCCCTGATCCAGAACTAGGGGCTCTAACTGCTAACAAACAGGGTCCGGGTTTTGTTTTCACACTGATTTTGGTTTTACTTCAATCACAGGTTTTTATTTACACGTTTCTGGTTCTGCACTGGCTCCTGTTTTAACACAAGGCCTGTTCCCCAGTGTTTGCGCTGGTTAAATGATATTGGTTTGAAACTAGTTGAGGGGCTACAATCCCCTCACGTGGATGCAGTGAGACCGGTATAAAGCTGTTTAGCACAACGTAGTTTATTCCTGGGGGGAAGTCAGTCCCTTTCAACAAATTCCTTCTAAAGAAGTCATTCGCCCTCGGCCTCATGCTTCATTCTTTGTGCAAAACTAAAACTAAACTAAAATTCTCAAGGAGGGGAAGGAAAGGGAAAGGTTGAGGAGATGACAAGTCACTCAAGGCTTGTGTGATATAACCTGAAAACCATGTCTGTATTGTTTCAAAACCCAATCAGTGACACTGCTGACCTGGAAGGAGTTAATGGTTGCCACACAGCAGGCCTTTGATCTACAGGCTGCATTAAGGCTGAGGGCTGTGCTAAGCATTGACACTGAAGCAATGTAAGTGACAACGATTTCGTGCCACTGAGAGAGCAGGAGGAGAGGGGGATGTGACAAAGGCCATTCCAGCACCCTCACACCCAGCCCATACACCAAGGTACTCCAAGTCATGCCCCACAGGATGATTTCGTCTGGCCCCCAAACACATCCGCTCATCCAACAGCAGCTGCCTGGAACGTGGGGCAGTTTTAGAACATTACAATGAAACACTGCAAGTGCCAGAGACCTTCTCTACAAAATGGCGTCCTCCGCGTGGCGTAACCTCGCACTCATTGTATGTGACTTACTCCTGGGGAGAATTCTGTGCTACTGTGCGCACGCATATTTAAGGAGCCCTGCAGATTTCTAATTTTTCATGCAGAAAAAAGCTTCTGCCAAAACGTTGCTGTAGTTCCGCCTTTTGCCCACCAAAGGGTGCTGTGGTGATAGAACAAAGTTGCAGCTCCCTGCAGCGAGGGAGTCAGGGGCTGTGGGGTGGCTTGTGGGGGGAAGGAAGGGGTCAGACAGGTGCCCATAAGGGCTAGTGGGGGAGAACAGACTGGGGCAGGGGATGAATGGGAATGGAGGCACAGGGCCACAGGGGAAGGGAGGTGCAGAGACACATGGTGATGGGGGAGGTTTGCAGAGCTACATAGGGACAGAGGAGTGGCTGGGTGGGGGCATAGAGACACATGGCAATAGGGGCAGATGTGCCTAACTGAATGGGAGAGGCTAGGGGTTGGCCAGGGTTTGCATGGGGGAGCTCCCTAAGTTTAAATGAATGATTACTCAGAGTTCTGTATTAATACCCCTAGTAAGAAATCTATTTGTCAAAAAACGTTTCCTGAATCTTTTTTGTTGTTACAGACATACTTGCTTTGAGGTATTTTGAAATAAATAACCAAAAATAATTGAAACTGGTGTGATTATATTGTGTTATTCTGACAAATAAAATATGCAGAATTTTAAAATATTGTGCGCAGAACTTTTAATTTTTTGGCGCAGAATTCCACCAGGAGTAATGACTGATCCTGCTCTGCCCTGAGTCATTCTCAGCTTTCTCCTTGCTTGCTGGGGACAAGTTTCTCCAGTCTGAGAGGTCATGTGCGAAGTGAAGTGGCAATGAGGGAGTGGGGTGGATGCTCCCTGGGTGGAGCCAGTGACTCGGGGATGCTCTCCCAGGCTACGAGCAGGTTTTTGCCCCTGTCTGAGCTATGTCCGGATCCAGGTGCCCAAGGCCATAGGACACCAGCACACACAGCTTGAGTCAGGAGGGGCAGCAGCATGAAGCCCATTGAAAAATCTCGAGGGCACCCCTGCCTTGGTATGATTTTCTGAGGTGTGTGAAGCCTAGAAGAAAGTGTTGTGGTCTATGGACCAACAGGCATCTCTTTCTACCCAGGTGCTTGTCTGACCCCCAAGTGCCAGTGATCCACTGACACACACAGATGAAGTTTATCCTCAGAGCTGCAATGCCCTTCCCATTACACACTTGAGGAACCTGAGGCATGGTGGAGATGTAGTGACTCACTTCTAGAAAAGAACAGGAGTACTTTTTATGATTTCTATGATTCATAGATATCAAGGCCAGACAGGCTCATTGTGCCCATCCAGCCTGGCTTCCTGCCTATCCCAGCCAGAGAAACTCTCCCGCGATTCCTGCCTCTGGCCCAGTAACTCCTGGCTGGGTTAGAGCGGGGCTTTGAGGGAGAGACGCTCCCTCTCCACCAACAGACTCCCAGTGAGGGAGAATCCATTGCATCCTGAGGGGAGCTCTCCCAGTGGTTCATTCCCCTCCCAGATAAACACTGGCCCCTAATTTGTCTCTCTTCAGTTCCCAGCCAATGGATCTCGCTCTGCCTTTGCCTTCTACATCAAGGAGCGCTCTGCTAGCAGGTGTGAAATCAGAAGGAATCGGATTATGATGACTCACCTGAGGAGGGGCTGTCAGGTCCTGAGTTTTCCCTGGAGTCCTTGGCATCCCTGATCCAGAGCTCTGCCTCCCCTAACTCGAGCCGTTGGATTAAGTCCGGTGTGGAACCTGAATAGCCTGTTTGGGGAGAAAGAATCAGTTCTGGGGGCAGGGACTCATTTATAGGTTTGTGCAGCCCAGCACAACAGGACCCTGATCTCTGTCAGCGTTTGTCTGCGCAGCAACTGGCACGATGAGGCCCCAGTCTTGGACACTGCTTGAGAGGAAAGCGCAAGAGATCCCAAGCAGGAGAAGAATGAAATAAACCTTCCTTAGAGATTTCTTCCCATCTCCCACCAGGCAGGTTCAGTTCGTACTTTGAAGCAGCAACGTCTATGACCCGTCTCAATTTGCTTTGGGGGCTGAGTCATGGCAGGTGGCACCGTTACACACACCTACCAGTTCTTTTGCTTAGGATGCAGCATTGTTCAACTATGGTGTGGTTGTTAAATTTATGATGTTCATGTTTGTGGTTGAAAACACTCACGGTCTGCTTCCTCTGGGGGATGGTTGCAAAACGGGAGGGATGGGGTTTTGTTCAAGCGGGGGTGTGTGTGTGTGTGTCTTGCAGACTGGATACTGTGCCCTGATTCCCCAAGAAGACCGTTATTATCTGTGACTGCAGAGATCTTAACACAGCATTGAGCATAAAATGAGCTTTAACAGTATGTTGTGACTACTTACATTAAAGAAATCCAGTCCACCTAGGTTTAGGAGAGAGACCACTGATTGACCAATAAGAATCGGTTGTTGCAGATCCCCATAGTGCAATTTTTTTTTTCTTTTCCATTGTCAGTACAGCTTTTATTTTGGTGAGTTTTGCACACAGATGCAGAAATGTGGACTTGCGCATCCAAAAGTTCTGCAGCCACTGGTTATGAGCCCAAGCCTTCATTGTTTCAGAAGCCTTTTTGCCCTTGGGAAGGATGTCAGATGACACCATATAATACACTACACTGAATATTTGTGAATCAGCTTCTACACACAAGTCCAGCACACAGGCCTTGCTGTCTTTTCGCTGCAGTCCTTGATCTTGGTGACAAATCTGTAGAGAATTACTGGAACCATAAACTCCCTGAACATTAAATCTCACCAAATGAGGGTCAATCCATCCTCATCATTATATCTACTCATTATACTCCACACCCGTACATAGCCGCTAGATGAACTTCATACCCTCATAGCTCAATGCCTGTACTTTGACCCATCAACCTTTTACCCCCAATCGGGGATATTGCAGATTATGTATCCTTATGCCACCTGATTTTAAACCAAACTTTGCACCATCGATAATTCTGTACAGTATTCCCTGATAACCATAAACTTCCATGCTCAAACTCTGTTCACTTTTTTTTTTTTAATCATCTTAATAAAAATTTTAAATCTGTTGAAACTGGTCTAGGTCTAGGCGAGAGAATGTCTCAGGGCCGCCCGGGGGGGGCGGGAAGTGGTGCAATTTGCCCCAGGCCCCGGGGGCCCCGCAGGGGCCACCATGAATATGTCGGAGGCTCCCCCTGCATCCGTCTTCCCCCATCCCCCGGCGTCTCAGTGCGCCGTGTCCGGGAGCGGCCCTGGCGCGCTGCAGCTAAGCAGCTGGTATACGTACCATTAAAGCATTTAATGTTTTTAAATAATGTATTTAGTGTATTTTCAAATTATTACAAAGCAAAGCAATTTTTGGGGCCCCGTCCATAAAAAAAAGTTGCAATACTCTAGTAACATGTATTTGGAAATGTAAAAAATAACCAGTGAAATACATTCAAAAATTAATTTGTAATAATTTGAAAATACACTAAATCCAACATTTGAAAACATTAAATGCTTTAATGGGATGTAGACATTTGCAGTTACATAATGGGCTCTCGCTGGGTGATGGTGATGGTTGGTGCAAATGGGCTGTCGCTGCCTGGGGGTGGTGCTGCTGTTGCCCAGGGCTCCGGGGGGAGCTGGGCTCTGGGTTGGGGGGCGCCCGGCTCACAGGGGCTGGGCTCAGGGATGTGGGGAGATGGGGTCAGGGGGGTGTCCGGCTCAGAGGGGCTGGGCTTGGAGCTGGGGGTCATGGCTGTGGGGGGATGGAGTCAGGGGGTTGTCCGGCCCCTCCCTTACCATGCCGCTTACCCCCTCGACCGGAGCCTCAGCGTGCCACATCCAGGACGCCAGGGGATGGGATGGGGGAAGACGGAAGTGTGGGGAGTCTCCAACATACTCCGGGCCTGGGGCAAATTGCCCGACTTGCCCCCCCCCCCTCTGGGCGGACCTGCTGAATAGTGGTGACTGGGAATGGGCCGGGGGGCGGGGGGAGAGTGTAGCAGATGACAATTTGAGGTGAATATTCTCTTGGCCAGATTCTACTGGGTTTATGGTGCTGTGTGCTATGGACTGGAGCAAAGTGCCTGGTGAATAACCAAGAATCTGGTTAATAATTATTCTCTAAATTCAGCTTTCTTCTTTCTCTCTCTGTGAATTATCACAAATTCAAAATAGTGGTGTGCAAGTTGACTGGATAATGATAATAGCATAATCTCTTGTTAGAACATTGTAAACCCTACTACCTGTTTTGTATATAATACACTCACTATACATAATACAAGAAATCCCTGATGTTAGAACCTGGCTATGCCGCTGCTGTAGGGGGCTCATCACCCAGCAGCTGGGGGCCACCATGTGGGCTCGGCAGGGCTGCTGGCCACGGGGCCAATGGCTGTGGGTGGGATCTCAGGAGTCATGTCCCAGGGATATGCCCCACTCCCCAGCACTGCTCCAGCTCTGAGCTGTCTCCACTGCCTGGGACCTGTGGGGCTCCACCTGCCTCCCCAGGGAAAGAGCCACCTGGGATTGGTGCAGAGGCTGGGCCAGTCTCAGCCAGTCCCAGAGGACGGCTGGGGGAGGGGGACAGTGTGGGAGGCTCAGCTGGGTCCTGCCAGGCATGTGGGTCCTGAGGGAGCCTGGCCCGGGTAGGCCCTGCTCCTGCTCCAGCCTGGCTGATTGCACCCCCAAGGGCCGGAGTTATCCTGCCCCAGGACAAGCTCTGGCTGCGCTGCCGGCTCAGCCTGGCAGACACAGTCACCTCCCATCAGGGCCGGGTATTGTGGCTGGGGGTTAGGGTGTGGGAGAGTAGGTCTCTAGTGGGTCTGGGGGGGTGCTGTGCAGTGGGGAGATCTGTGTGTGTTGGGGCACTGGGAAGTGTGCAGGGGTCTGGGTGGGGCACTGTGCAGTTGTGGCAGTGGGGCGGTGGGGGGCACTGGGCAGTGAGGGAATCTGTGGGGGGGCTCTGGGCGGGGAGGGGCAGGGCACTGTGCAGTTGTGGGAGGGCTGTGGGGGGTCTACAGCTAGGGGGCACTGGGCAGTGAGAGGATCTGGGGGGGGTTCGGAGTGGTCTGTGGGAGGGCACTGGGCATGGGGGTTTGTGGGGGTCTTTTCACGTATTCACACACAAAAACGTGAAACATCGCGCCTCAATTGTCCAATAGATCAATTTGGCACATTAGCCAGGAGGAAGCAGACCGTGAGTGTTTTTGACCACAAACCCCATCCCTCCTGATTCGCAACCCCATGGACCAGTGACAGGTGCATGAGCAGACAAGTCATTGGAAATAAGGAAGGCGGAAGCCAGTGGAAAAAATGAAAGGGGCCACTCTGGTATGACCTTGGGCTCAGGGGCACGCTAGCCAGGAGGAAGCAGATCGATGAAAGGGGCCACTCTGGTCTCACCTTGGGCTTGGGGTCATGCGCCGTACCCCCAAAGCTTACCTCCCTTTTCACGGACTCACACACAAATACGTGAAACAGCGCGCCTCAATCATCCAATAGATCACTGTGTCACATTAGCCAGGAGGAAGCAGATCAACCAAAGGGGCCACTCTGGTATCACCTTGGGGTCATGGGCCCGCCCCGAAGGGGAAGAAGCATGATGGGAGCACAGGGCCGGGCTGGCCAGTGTGCGTCTGGCAGCTCCCGGTTTGTAAACAGTGCCATTGTACTGGGCTGGGTGGAGCAGGGTTGTTCCTGCCGTGCCATGACCCATCTCCCATTGCCCCCGGCCAGCCCGTCGCTCTGAGGACTCTGCCCCCCATGTCCCCATTTCCCCATTTCCCCCCTGGGGGACCACAAATATGTTTAGCACCAGGCCCACAAAAAGTTAATCCAGCCCTTTTTGGGGTGCAGGCTCTGGCATGGAGTTGGGGTGCAGGAGGGTTGCAGGCTATGGGTAGTTTGAGTGAGGGGTGCAGGCTCTGACCTGGGCCATGGGATTGGGGTACAGGAGGGGGTGCAGACATGTGGGCTCTGGGAGGGAGTTAGCAACTCAGCACGTTATATAAGAGAAATGAACTGCAGTGATTTCATATAGGCATAGAAACTGATAGAAGACACTTTTACATATTCAAAATGTGAGAGGCAGAGTTGGAGGGAGGGAGTGTCTGTACAATATTTCACCGCATTCAGTCTCCTGGCTGGATCAGTAACGTAGCCGTGTACAGGGCTGCCCAGAGGATTCAGGGGGCCTGGGGCAAAGCAATTTTGGGGGCCCCTTCCATAAAAAAAGTTGCAATACTATAGTAACATGTATTTGGAAATGTAAAAAATAACCAGTGAAATACATTCAAAAATTAATTTGTAATAATTTGAAAATACACTAAATACATTATTTAAAAACATTAAATGCTGTAATGGTATGTATACATTTGCAATTACATAATGGGCTGTTGCTGGGTGAGGGTGATGGTTAGGATGGGGACAGGGGGGGGTGCCCCACCCCTTACCATGGCGCTTACCCCCTCTCCTGGAGCCTCAGCGTGCTGCGACCAGGAGCGGCCCCGGACAGCGTTGGAGCCACCGCGCTGCAGTGCGCCAGGGCCGCTCCCGAACGCGGCACGCTGAGACACCGGGGGAAGACGGAGGCGGGGGCAGCCTCCGACATATTCGTGTGGGCCCCTGCGGAAAATTGCCCCACTTGGCTCCCCCGTCTGGGCGGCCCCGGCCCTGCAACACTTGTATAGGATAGAGAGGAGATGCGGTGATTAAGCTTTGACAGGCTAGGAATTGGAGGCCTGTGCCTTTAAGACCCCAGCCCCAGGAACCCGCCCCCTGCTCCGAGGCTGACATGCAGCGTCCCTGTGAGAACAACAAAAACAGCCTCTGCCCCCCCCCACACCCCTAGATTAGCGAGCACAGTGGGTGGCTCATCCCACGGGGTCACTGTTCCCCCCCCCTCCCCCTCCCTAAACGGGGGTTTTGTACCCGCACGGGGTCTGGCAGTGTCTCCCCCCCCCCCCCCCCCGCTTAACCCCGGCTCTCACCCCCCACCACCGATTTTTGCCCTTCAGCCCCTCTTCTGCCGCTAGCTACAGTAGCTTGAACCCCCCAGGCCAGTAAAATTCTGCCCCCTGCTCAGACCCTGACAGCCCCCCGCTGCGATTTGCCCCCTTAATCCTTTTAACCCCCCCAAAGAGGAGGCAGCAAAGCGTAAGTAGAAGTAAGGGCAGAGAGAGGGCAGTGGCTACAACGAAGGTTACTGGGCATGCTCAGTTCGAGTGAGCATGCTCAGTACACCCAAAGTAGCAAAACGGGAGCGAGAGCACTTTGTGCTGATACGAGTGGGGGCCGAGCCCGGCGATGGCTGCAGCGGGGCCGGCGCAGGTAGGACGCGGGGCGGGGACTCCCCGGCCGGGCACTGGCTGGTCCCGGCTGGGGGCCGAGGGGGGCCGGGACCCGGGTCCCTCCCGCGCTAGTGACCCCGGGGCTGGGGGCTGCAGCAGCCGGAGCGCTGGGGCCGGGGGGCGGCTCTGGGGCCCCGGGGCGGGGGGGCCCTGGCCGGGCGGACACGCAGAGCCGGGCGCGGCCCCTTCCCCCGAGCGAGGCCCCGGCCGGGCAGAGGAGCCCGGAGGCGCCTGAGCCGGGGCGTGAGCGGGGCTGAGCACAGGCCTGGGGCAGGGGCGGGACTCCGGCCGGCGGGGAGGAGCCTGTTCCCGGCCCTGGGATTCGGGCCCCGCCCAGCGCCCCGCCCCAGAGCCCCGTGGGGAGCCGAGGGCGACTCCTGTCCCCGGCCAGCAGGGCCCCGAGTCCCCGGGGAGCTGTGCGGGGTGGGGGGGAGTCTCCCTGGGTCACAGCTGCTGGGCCGGGGGTTCCCTGGGAGTCGCTCCCCGAGAAACCGCGTCCCTTGCTGAGACTCCGGGCTGGGGGCTGGAGCGGAAGGTGCTGAGTGTGTAACGCTTGTGCCAGCAGCTCCAGGTGGCGTTCGAGGACATCGCTCTTTATTTCACCCGGGAGGAGTGGGAGCTCTTATCCCAGCCAGAGAAGCAGCTGTACCGGGACCAGATGTTGAGGAATTACTGGGCCCTTGTTTTCCTCGGTAAGGATTCATTTCCCTTCTTTTATTCACAGCTGTGAAATGTCGGATTCCTTCAAGGCCTCTGCTTCCATGTGCCACCCAGCAGCCAAATGGTGGCAAATGTCAGCCCCTTTCAGGCCGGCTTCTTGTTAAAGGACAACTCAGGGCTACAAAGCCTGGGGCTAATCTCTGTATAACTTGTTTATTACGTACCTCAGTCCTGGCACAGCGGTGGTAGCAAACAGCACATGAGAAACAACCTCTTCCAGGAATCCCAGTCCAGCCATGGAGGGCAGCAATTCTGCCTTAAGAACTGACTCTAGTTAGACAAATAAGGCAGGGAGAAAACTCTTCTGCTGCTTGTAACAGCTCCCCATCTCCTCCAAAAGACCCAGTTAATCAGATGCATGAAGTGGAAACTTAAGTGGGCAGATATATATACACATGCAAAGATGGGTGTGTTACATTACTTTGCTTATGCCTAAATAAATTTGTTAATCTTTAAGGTGCCACAGGACTCCTTGTTGTTTCTTCTAAGGAAGGGTTATTTCATTCTCCTGCCTGGGATCAGTTGCACTCTCGTCTGAAGCAGCGACCGAGAGCAGTGTCCCGTCGTGCTAGGTGCTGCGCAGCCGCACACTGACCGAGATCGGGGCCCTGTTGTGCTGGGCTGCACCAACGTATAACTGAGTCGCTGCCTCCAACACTTCAGTAATAAAACTGATTCTTCCCCCCCCGCAACAGGCTATTCAGGTTCCACACCAGACTTAATCCACCGGATCGAGGTAGGGGAGGCAGATCTCTGGATCCATGATGCCAAGGACTCCAGGGAAAGCTCTGGGCCTGAGAGCCCCTCTCCAGGTGAGTCATAGAAGATTAGGGTTGGAATAGACCTCAGGAGGTCATCTAGTCCAAACCCCTGCTCAAAGCAGGACCAACCCCAACTAAATCATCCCAGCCAGGGCTTTGTCAAGTCAGGTCCTAAAAACCTCTAAGGATGGAGATTCCACCACCTCCCTAGGGAACCCATTCCAGTGCTTCACCACCCACCTAGTGTAATAGTGTTTCCTAATATCCAACCTAATATCCTCCCCCACTGCAACTTGAGACCATTGCTCCTTGTTCTGTCATCTGCTACCACTGAGAACAATCTAGATCCATCCTCTTTGGAACCCCCTTTCAGGTAGTTGAAGGCTGGTATCAAATCCCCCCTCACTCTTCTGCAGACTAAACAATCCCAGTTCCCTCAGCCTCTCCTCGTAAGTCATGTGCCCCAGCCCCCTAATCATTTTTGTTGCCCTCCACTGGACTCTCCAGTTTGTCTCAGGGCAGGATCAATCATGCCATTTTGTAGAGCAGCTCTCAGGCACTTGTAGCGCTTCACTATAATGCTCTAAAACTGCCTCGCGTTCCAGGCAGCTGCTGCTGGGGGCGCGGAGGCACGTGGGGGCCAGAGGAAATCATCCTGTGGGCCACAACTTGGAATACCCTGGTGTATGGGCTGGGTGGGAGGGAGAAGGGGTGGAATGGCCTTTGTCACATCCCCTCTCCTCCTGCTCTCTTAGTGGCACAAAATCTTTGTCACTTACATTGCTTCAGTGTCAATGCTTAGCACAGCCCTCAGCCTTAACGCATCTGTGACTGTCTGTAGCTCAAAGGCCTGCTGGGTGGCACCATTCACCCCTTCCAGCTCAGCGGTGCCACGGATCAGGTTGCAAAACAAGACAAAAATATTTTTGAGGTTACATCTCACAAACCCTGAGTGACTTGGCATCCTCTCAACCCCCTTCCCTCAGCCCCGCCCTGCAAAAAACCCCAACCTTCTTGAGAATTTTAGTTTAGTTTTAGTTTTGCACAAAGAATGAAACAAACATCGGGCCCAGGAATAAGCTACATTGTGCTAAGCAGCTAACTGTGTCCACGTGAGGGGATTTTAGCCCCTCAACTGAACTATATTGAAACCAGTATTGTTAAAGCAGCACAAAAAGTGGGGACCAGGCCTCGTGCTGTAAAACAGGAGAAAGTGAAGAACCAGCACCATGTACATAAAAACCTCTGATTGAAATGAAACCAAAATCAGATTGAAAACAAACCATGGTCCCTGTTTCAACTGCCTGAGCACCGAGGGGCCCTAGTCCTGGGTCAGGGCACTGCCTGGATTCTGGGCAGTTTAAGCATAAAACAAGACCCAAGAGGCGCATGGCACACATGGGAGGAGGCGCTAGGTGCTGCACAAACAACATAGGGTAGAAGCAACATGAGTCAGGCTGCAGATTTTCACGGCATTTTGTCTCCAAAATTACAGCGCAGTTTCAGTACATTTAGTTAAAGTCACAGGTCACAACATTTACTGTGACTGCTTGAAGATTTTTAATAAAACCTGCCCCTCTCCTCGCCCTGCCTAGGGGCACTTGCCATCCAAAGAAGCACGCTTCCCGCAGCAGTGCAAGTCTAATCTCAGCCCGGTGCAGAGGGGTTGGGGTGGGCTAGAGTGGATGTGGGTGGCAATGCCCTTCACTGATGTTTGGCCCTTTCCCCCACCATCATGACTGGGAGCAGTGCAGAGTGGTTGGTGTTACAGGGCTTATTCCTTCACCCTCTCACTTCCCTGGTCCTTCTCGCATGAACAGAGAGAAACAATACCCGAAGTCCAAAGGTGCAAACAATTCGATGTTTATTGGGGTGAACTTCCAGCGAGTTTAAATCCAAGTTCCTTTTTCCTTGTTTTCGAATCCGAACTTACTTCCTGTTTGCCCCTAATTTATATAGTAATATTCTCAACTATACCTTAACCAATCATTTTACTGAAATCTATCTAACCAATCGGAACATAATTCTCTAACCAATTATATCCCACTACCCCAATTAACTTACACCTAACAAAATTAATGATACAGCAGACAGAAACAATTAGAGAACCAGACAGATTAACAATAGAAAGGTGGGGCCCATAAAGATAAAAATACAGAAATGAGGATTTCACAACCACAACTATTGAGAAGTGATTTCTTGCCAGACAGGAGGCTATCAAACTACATTTTCTTTAACCATCTTCATCTGGAGGTGATAGGCATCAGGGCTGCCCAGAGGATTCAGGGGCCCGGGGCAAAGCAATTTCAGGGCCCCCGTCCATAAAAAAAAGTTGCAATACTATAGAATACTATATTCTCGTGGTGGCCCCCGTGGGGCCTGGAGCCTGGGCAAATTGCCCCATTGCCCCCCCCTGCCCCCCCCCCCCGGGCGGCCCTGATAGGCATTATCAGGACAGGATTGTATTCCTAACGGCCCAATAGCACCTTATTTCAATGTGACTAGTTTGGAAGGTGAGGATGTGACCATACACTTCCCAGTTTATGGCTGCCCCTGCTCCTTAGCCAAAGGCCTTAGCCTAAGAACAGGGCCGCAGACTGTCACAGTGAGAGAAGGCCCAGACACTGACTCTTTCTTTTATACCTCTAGAACTAGCTAAATGATAAACATTTACCTACGTTCTTTAAGTATAGGCCTTTACAGGCAGGCCTGAATATCTGTATCCTAACAGTTGGGGTGGGCTAGAGAGGATATGGGTGGCAATGCCATTCACTGAAGTTTGGCCCTTTCCCTCACCATCATGACTGGGGGCGGGGGCAAATCTGAGTGGCGCTGTAACCCCGCAGGGCAGGTCTCAGTGCCCGGAGCGAGGCGTTGGGTCCAGCCCTGGGGGACAGGAGCTGCCATTGCAGGCAGAGGTTCACATCCCCAAAAGAGTCACTGAGAAGTGGGGAAATCGCTCCGTCTGTGACATTTTTCCTTCCTTGACAAACCTGCAGCCCTAATGATGAGCTAACACCGGAATGGCCTCTGCTCTCTCCAGCAGGGCACGGGATCCCGGGAGAAACGAGGGGACAGTCTGAATGTGGGGAGAGCACAGAGGGAGAGCAGGATCCCACAACCCACATAGGGATCAATATGCTGGATACCGTCCATCTCCTGGGTAGACTCAGCCAGAGACTCCCCATGGGCCGGTGTCCCCACCAGCGCATCGACTGCGGCAAGAGGTTCAGCAACCGCTCTGCACTGAAACAGCACCAGCGCACGCACACTGGGGAGCAGCCGTTCCGCTGCGCCAACTCTGGTCAGAGGTTCAACAATGCCAAAACACTGACCCAGAATCAGCGCATGTGCATCAGGGAGCAGCCGTATCACTGTGCTGATTGTAACAAGGGTTTTGCACACAGCTCAAAGCTGAGAGTACATCAGCGCACACATACTGGGGAGCGGCCATATCGCTGTGCTGACTGTGGAAAGGCCTTTGCGCAGATCTCAGATCTGAGATCACACCAGCACACGCACACTGGGGAGCGGCCGCACTGCTGTGCTGAGTGTGGCAAGGGCTTTGCATCGAGCTCAAATCTGAGTAGACATCAGCGTATACACACTGGGGAGCGGCCGCACTGCTGCGCTGACTGTGGCAAGGGCTTTGCACAGCTTGCACACCTGAGAAGACACCAGCGCGCACACACTGGGGAGCGGCCGCACCGCTGCACTGACTGTGGCAAGAGCTTTGCAGAGAGCTCAAAGCTGAGAACACACCAGCGCACGCACACCGGGGAACGGCCGCATCGCTGTGCTGACTGTGGCAAGGGCTATGCACAGATCGCACACCTCAGAATACACCAGCGCACGCACACCGGGGAGCGGCCGTACTGCTGCACTGACTGTGGGAGGTGCTTTGCAACGAGCTCAACACTGAGAATACACGAGCGCCTGCACACAGGGGAGCGGCCGCACCACTGCACCGACTGTGGCAAAGACTTTGCCCAGAGCTCAACCCTGAGAATGCACCACCGCATGCACACCGGGGTGCGGCCGCACCACTGTACCGACTGTGGCAAGAGCTTTGCAGAGAGCTCAAAGCTGAGAATACATCAGCGCACACACACTGGGGAACGGCCGTATCGCTGCACGGACTGCGGAAAGGGCTATGTACAGATCGCACACCTCAGAATACACCAGCGCACGCACACCGGGGAGCGGCCGTATCACTGTGACGATTGCAGTAAAAGCTTTACCAATGCCAGTGCGCTGACCAAACATCAGCGCGCGCACACACCGGGGAGCAGCTGTACCGTTTTGCCGACTGTGGTAAGATGTTCAACAATGCCAACAAGCTGACCCAGCACCAGTGCATGCACATCGGGGAACGGCCATTCCAATGCAGAAAGAGTTTGCACAGAGCTAATACCTGAGAATACACCAACGCATTCACAGCGGGGAGCGGCTTTACAGGTGTGCTGACTGTGGCAAATGCTTTGCTCACTTGGGCAACCTCACCTGGCACCAGTTGACTCACCAACGCCCCTCTGCCACTGTCCGGGGCCTAAGGGGCTTCTGGCAGCTGGAGGGCCTGGCACAGTGCCAGCAGAATCAGACCAGGGAGTGGTCCTGTCCCCATGATGCCCAGCAGAGACTGTGAAGGGCAGGGAATGGGACTTAACTGAGCAGTGTGGGGAAGCGCAGACAGGTGGGGGGATTTTAGAGTAGATGGTCACAACCTGCTTGCATTAGGGACCCCTGCATCCAGGTGGGGTCCAGCCAGGGGTCTCTCTGTCAAACTCCCCCCAACACATAGAGCTGTGAGGCAGCCAGGACAATTCCCCTCCTCCCCGCTCCCCGTCATCTAGATGGGACTTATTATTTCAAACTACCTATCAGCAACTATGTTTGTAACAATACAAACAACAGCCAACAAAAAAGATTCAGGAAATGATTTTTCATAAATAGATCCCTTACTCGACCTGTTAACACAGAACTTTGAGTAATAATTCATTTAAACTACAATATTGAAACGTATTTCCCGCACCCCTCAGAAGCAGTGCAAAGGCTTCGGGGAGCCAGGGGTAATGGAGAAGCTGAGGGAGAGGGAAGTAATTGCTGGGAAGGAGCCTGGAGTGAACTTTGAGAGTTGTTGGGTGTGGGTGGGAGAAGTATGGACGAGGGGGATTTGGTGGGAGAGGGGAATAGTGATTGATAGAGACTTGGGAATCCTCCCATATGGAACCCTGGCTCACCTTTGGCCTCTCCTATTCAGTCAGGCACATCTGCCCTCTGTCCCCGTGTGTCCCTGCCCCGCCCCTTCACCTCCATGTGTCCCTGCATCCCCACTTGCATTCTGCCCCTACCTCAGTGTTACCTCACTCGCTCCTGTGACTACCCCCACCCAGGAGTCCTATATGCCCCACTCTGTCCATCTCCCCCATATTACTTACCTCCACACCTGACTCCATGGGCAGAGCATTGTGAAATATCCTCTGACCCTCTGCCTGGCTGCTCCACCCATAAGCCAGCTGCCCCCTCTTCTGGTGCCACAGCGGCCCCTAGGGGGAAAAAGTGTAGTTGCAGTGTTTCTCCATCACAATTATTCTGTGCTGGGCGTCCCGCAGGCCCTTGATGTGTTTAAACTTGGACCATTTGTTGCTGCTGGTGTAGGTGGCATCGGGGCTCGGCCCGATGTACAGGGGCTGGGGTAGCCAGCCGGGATGAGCCCCAAGGCCAGAACATGACATCTGTGTGTGGGGCAGCAGCCCTTCCTATGACACTGGGCAGGGATATGGGTATGAGCTCCTGAAACACAAACGTTACACAGCTGGGTGAGAGCTCCTGTAACACACACTCACACATACAGCCCTCCTGAAACACACACACACAATACATCCATGTGAGAGCTCCTGGAACCAAAGGTGCTAGAATTAGGGGTGCTGCGTGACCCCCTGGTTTGAAGTGGTTTCCAATCCATACAGGGGTTACGGTTTGGTTCACTGGTTCTCAGCACCCCCGTCCCCCACTATACAAACGGCTCCAGTCCCGCACCTTGCCTGTAACGCGCACAGACAGAGCGAGCGCTGCTCTGACACACACACACACAGCCTGGGGGGGGGGGGGGGGTGAGATCTCCTGTGACACACGCTCCCAGCCCCCCACGGAGGGACCCCACTCCCAGCGCAGGGGGAGCGACCCAGGGCCGGATTCGAGACCCAGGCGTCCGGGAGGGCGGGAAGTCGCTGCCCGGAGGAAGCGGCCGGGGCCGGGGCCGAGCCCGGCGATGGCTGCAGCGGGGCCGGTGCAGGTAGGACGCGGGGCGGGGACTCCCCGGCCGGGCACTGGCTGGTCCCGGCTGGGGGCCGAGGGGGGCCGGGACCCGGGTCCCTCCCGCGCTAGTGACCCCGGGGCTGGGGGCTGCAGCAGCCGGAGCACTGGGGCCGGGGGGCGGCTCTGGGGCCCCGGGGCGGGGGGGCCCTGGGCGGGCGGACACGCGGAGCCGGGCGCGGCCCCTTCCCCCGAGCGAGGCCCCGGCTGGGCAGAGGAGCCCGGAGGCGCCTGAGCCGGGGCGTGAGCGGGGCTGAGCACAGGCCTGGGGCGGGGGTGGGACTCTGGCCGGGGGGGGGGGAGCCTGTTCCCGGCCCTGGGATTCGGGCCACGCCCCAGAGCCCCGTGGGGAGCCGAGGGCGACTCCTGTCCCCGGCCAGCAGGGCCCCGAGTCCCCGGGGAGCTGTGCGGGGTGGGGGGGAGTCTCCCTGGGTCACAGCTGCTGGGCCGGGGGTTCCCTGGGAGTCGCTCCCCGAGAAACCGCGTCCCCTGCTGAGACTCCGGGCTGGGGGCTGGAGCGGAAGGTGCTGAGTGTGTAACGCTTGTGCCAGCAGCTCCAGGTGGCGTTCGAGGACGTCACTCTGTATTTCACCCGGGAGGAGTGGGAGCTCTTATCCCAGCCAGAGAAGCGGCTGTACAGGAGCCAGATGCTGCGGAATTACCGGGGCATCGTTTCCCTGGGTAAGGACCAATTTCTCTTCTTTTATTCGCAGCTGTGAAATGTCTGGGTTCCTTCCAGGCCTCTGCTGCCATGTGCCACCCAGCAGCCAAATTGTGATTTTGCACCCCCTAATGCTTTATGGGACTATGCTTGTGAATGTATATATGATATAACTGGAATATGTTTTATGCTACATATGCCATGTAACATCTCTGTAGAGGTTATGATTTTCTGAATATACTCATCCTATTTGTATGTATGTGTCGTTTGTACTTGAAGTTATGAATATTGGCTGTGTACTTGCTTGATTTTAAGTAGCCTTAGTAAGGCATTTGGTCAGCTTCTTGAGAAAGGAATGTGCAAGTTAAGTGCCCAGTCAAGAAACACTTAACAGGCAATGGATCTTGAAAGGCTCCAATCCACATAAGAAGTCTACTTGAGGACGTTCAAGGTAGCATGTGAACCATGGCTGCTACCTGTAAGTTCTGAGTCATGCATGGACATGTGACTTGCCCATGTGACTCTAAAACTCCATCTTGGAGCTTGGAGCCCACTTCTCGGAACCCAATAAGTACACAGGGGGAGGGAGGGGTGTCCACCAAAGAGAGAGTTTATTTAAACCCCTGGGAGACCCCTCAATTTTGTCTTCAGCTGGATCTCACCCCCAAAGGATACCTGAAAGAAACTGGAACAAAGGACAGTAACCACAGGGGGTGTGAGTGATTGCTGGACCCAGACTAGAAGGAGGCTAGTCTGTTAAGAGGCTTATTGGAACATCTTTGAGGGTGAGATTTTATCTGTATTAGGTTTAGTCTTGCATGTTTTATTTTATTTTGCTTGGTAATTCACTTTGTTCTGTCTGCTATTACTTGGAACCACTTAAATCCCACTTTTTTATTTAATAAAATCACTTTCTACTTATTAATTAACACAGCGTATGTATTAATACCTGGGGTGGCAAACAGCTGTGCATATCTCTCCATCAGTGTTACAGAGGGCGGACAATTTTTGAGTTTACCCTTTATAAGTTTTATACAGGGTAAAATGGATTTATTTGGGGTTTGGACCCCACTGGGAGCTGGGCATCTGAGTGTTGGAGACAGGAACACTTCTTAAGCTGCTTTCAGTTAAGCCTGCAGCTGTTAGGGGACGTGGTTCAGACCTGGGTCTGGGTTTGCAGCCGTGTCTGGCTCAGACCAGGCAGGGCACTGAAGTCCCAAGTTGCCAGGGAAAACAGACTTAGAAGTAGTCTCAGCACATCAGTTGGCAGCCCTAAGGGGGTTTCTGTGATCCAACCCGTCACACAAATGGTGGCAAATGCCAGCCCCTTTCAGGCCGGCTTCCTGTTAAAGGAAAACTCAGGGCTACAAAGCCTGGGGCTAATCTCTGTGTAACTTGTTTATTACGTACCTCAGTCCTGGCACAGCGGTGGTAGCAAACAGTACATGAGCAACAACCTCTTCCAGGAATCCCAGTCCAGCCACGGAGGGCAGCAATTCTGCCTTAAGAACTGACTCTAGTTAGACAAATAAGTTAGGGAGAAAACTCTCCTGCTGCTTGTAATAGCTCCCTATCCCCTCCAAAAGACCCACTTAATCAGATGCATGAAGTGGAAACTTAAGTGGGCAGATATATATACACATGCAAAGATGGGTGTGTTACTATGTTTGTACCTATATACATTTGTTAATCTTTAAGGTGCCACAGGTCTCCTTGTTGTTTCCTCTAAGGAAGGGTTATTTCATTATTCTCCTGCCTGGGATCAGTTGCACTCTCATCTGAAGCAGCGACCGAGAGCAGTGTCCCGTCGTGCTAGGTGCTGCGCAGCCGCACACTGACCGAGATCGGGGCCCTGTTGTGCTGGGCTGCACCAACGTATAACTGAGTCGCTGCCCCCAACACTTCAGTAATAAAACTGATTCTTTCCCCCCGAAACAGGCTATTCAGGTTCCACACCAGACTTAATCCACCGGATCGACGTAGGGGAGGCTGAGCTCTGGATCCAGGATGCTGAGGACTCCAGGGAAAGCTCCGGGCCTGAGAGCTCCTCCCCAGGTGAGTCCCTTCTGGTTTACACACCTGCTAGGAGAGGGCTTCTTAACGTAGAAGGCAAAGGCAGAGCGAGCTCCACTGGCTGGGAGCAGAAGAGAGACAAATTGAGGCTGGGAATTAAGGGCCAGTGTTTATCTAGGAGGTGAATGAACCATTGGGAGCGCTCCCCTCATGATGCAATGGATTCTCCCTTACTTGGAGTCTGTCAATGGAGATGGGACATGTGCCTCACAAAGCCCTGCTCTAACTCAGCCAGGAGTTACTGGGGAAGATAGTCTGGTAGGAATCCCAGCTGGATAGGCACAACGAGGACTAGATAGGATAGGACTGGAAGGGACCTCAGTAGGTAGTCAAGTCCAGTTCCTGGCACTGCAGCCAGGGCCGGCTCTAGCTTTTTTGCTGCCCCAAGCAGCAAAAAAAAGCGCCGCCCCCAAGCCCCCCCGCCGAGCGCCGGAGCCTGCCCCCCCTGCACTAAGCGCCGCCGGAACCCCCCCCCCGAGTGCCGCGCCGCTGGACCCCCCCTCCAGCACCGTGCCCTCGCCGAGCCCCGCGCAACCGGGCCCGCCCTTCCAGCGCCGCGCCGCCGGAGCGCCCCCCCGCAGAATGCCGCGCCGCGCTCCCCCCGCCACCCCTTACCAGGTGCTGCCCCAAGCATGTGCTTGGGTGCCTGGTGCCTGGAGCCGGCCCTGACTGCAGCAGGGCTAAATATTACCTAGACCATCCCTGTCTCGTATCTGTCTAACCTGTTCTTAGTAACCTCCAATGATGTGAGATTCCACGACCTCCCTAGGTAGTTTGTTCTGGTGTTTAACTACCCTCAGAGTTTGGAAGTTTTTCCGAATGTCTAACCTAAATCACTCTTGCTGCAGTTTAAGCCCATTACTTCTTATCCTGGCATCAGTGTTACCCACACAAAATTCTCTGTCGCTCACACAGTTTATAGGCCCCTACCCTTACCCATTCGGTGGGCTTACACTCTGCGGGTTTGCGGTGTCTTTTACCAGCGAAAGAGCCTTACACAGTAATATCTTACTTAACGTCTATTTATTACCAAACACCACAAACAGACTGCACACGCTAAGCATACAGTGCTCACCATTCCCAATAAGCCAGATGAACTTTTCTTGATGGCCAGTCAGGATCAGGTCCATCTGGGGGATTCCAGTTTCTGCATGGTGTCACTGGCAGAGTGTTGAGGTCTGGCAGCTCTGAGCTTGGGGCTGTGTCCTGGAGTTGGTTTCCAAAAAACTTCCTTTGGGACCCCAGTTTATATGGTGAAACTTGAGTCCTGCTTAGCTGTATCTTAACCAATCATTATACTAACATTTTACTAACCAATCCTAATATATTGTAACATAATTCTCTAACAATTATATCCCAGCACCTTAATTGATTTACACCTTGAAAAATTAATTAGACAGCAGCCAGAAACAATGAAAGAACCAGACAGAGGTCATACAGACAAACAATAGGGAAGTGGGGACCATAAAGACAAAAAATAAAGAAATGGGGATTTCACAGCCACCAACTATTGATAAGTAGTTTCTTGTTAGAGCGAATGCCATCCCACCAAGCTTTCTGTAACCATCTTAAGATGTTTCTTTTTTTGGCAGTCACTTCCCATTCTCTATTTGTGTAATTGATCTACGTAAGTGTAATATTTTGCATATGCTCTTACTGAACGTCATCCTATTTAATTTCGACCATTTCTCCAGTTTGTCAAGGTTCTTTTGAATTGTAATCCTGTCCTCTAAAGTGCTTGCCACCCCTCCCAGCTTGGAATCATCTGTAAACTTCATGAGTGAATGCTCCACACCATTGTCCTAATAATGAATGAAGATACGGAATAGAACCGGATCCAGGACAGATCCGTGTGGGATCCGACTTGATATGTCCTTTCAGCTCAATTTTGAACCATAATAACGATTCTCTGAGTGTGGTTTTCCAGCCAGTTGTGCACTCACCTTATAGTAGGTTTGCCTAGGCTATATTTCTCTAGTTTGTTTATGAGACGGACATGCAAGATAGTATCAGAAGCTTTACTAAAGTCAAGATCTGACATCTACTGCTTCTCCCCTATCCACAAAGTTTGGTACTTGCCTAAGGAGGATATTAGGTTGGTTTGACATAATTTGTTCTTGAGAAATCCATATTGACTCTTATCTGTTCCTTTATTTCCTTCTAGGTGTTTACAAATAGAACGTTTGATTACTTATAGAATCATAGAAGATTGGGGTTGGAAGAGACCTCAGGAGGTCGTCTAGTCCAACCCCTCTTCTCAATGCAGGACCAATCCCAACTAAATCATCCCAGCCAGGGCTTTGTCAAGTCGGGTTCTAAAAACCTCTAGGGATGGTGATTCCACCACCTCCCTAGGTAACCCTTTCCAGTGCTTCACCACCCTCCTAGTGAAAGTGTTTCCTAATATCTTACGTAGACTTCCCCCATTGAGAAACCATTACTTGGGACCCCTACTCCTTGTTTTGTCATCTGCCACCACTGAGAACAGCTGAGCTCCATTCTCTTTGGAACCCCCCTTCAGGTAGTTGAAGGCTGGTATCAAATCCCCCCTCACTCTTCTCTTCCGCAGACTAAATAAGCCCCGTTCCCTCAGCCTCTCCTTGCGAGTCATGTGCCCCAGCCCTGTAATCATTTTCGTTGCCCTTCGCTGGACTCGCTCCAGTTTATCTCAAGACAGGATCAATCACGTATGACGAGTGCGAGGTCGCGCCTAGTCGGAGGACGCCATTTTGTAGAGCAGGTCTCAGGCACTTGTAGCGCTTCACTGTAATGCTCTAAAACTGCCCTGTGTTCCAGGCAGCTGCTGCTGGGGGCGCGGACGCACGTGGGGGCCAGAGGAAATTGTCCTGTGGGCCACAACTTGGAGTATCCTGGTGTATGGGCTGGGTGTGAGAGAGGGGGGGTGGGATGGTTTCTGTCACATCCCCTCTCCTCCTGCTCTCTCAGTGGCACAATATCATTGTCACTTACATTGCTTCAGTGTCAATGCTTAGCACAGCCCTCAGCCTTAACGCATCTGTGACTGTCTGTAGACCAAAGGCCCGCTGGGTGGCACCATTCACCCCTTCCAGCTCAGCGGTGCCACGGATCAGGTTGTAAAACAAAACAAAAATGTTTTTGAGGTTACATCTCACGAACCTTGAGTGACTTTGTGTGATGTGACAACCCCCACCTTCCCCACCCCTCCCAAAAAAGCCCACCAACCTTCTTTAGGATTTTAGTTTAGTTTTAGTTTTGCATAAAGAATGAAACAAACATTTGGCCCAGGAATAAGCTATGTTGTGTTAAGGAGCTAACTGTGGCCACATGAGGGGATTGTAGCCCCTCAACTGAACTATTTTGAAACCAGTATTGTTAAAACAGCACAAAAAGTGGGGAACAGGCCTCGTGCTGTAAAACAGGAGAAAGTGAAGAACCAGCACCATGTAAATAAAAACCTCTGATTGAAATGAAACCAAACTCGGATTGAAAACAAACCATGGTCCCTATTTCAACTGCCTGAGCACCGAGGGGCTCTAGTCCTGGGTCAGGGCACTGCCTGGATTCTGGGCAGTTTAAACATAAAACAAGACCCAAGAGGCGCATGGCACACATGGGAGCAGGCGCTAGGTGCTGCACAAACAACATAGGGTAGAAGCAACATGAATCAGGCTGCAGATTTTCACAGCCTTTTGTCTCCAAAATTACAGCGCAGTTTCAGTACATTTAGTTAAAGTCACAGGTCACAAAATTTACTGTGACTGCTTGAAGATTTTTAATAAAACCTGCCACTCTCCTCGCCCTGCCTAGGGGCACTTGCTGCCCAAAGAAGCATGCCCCCCCGGCCACCCAGCGCTGCAGCCCTAATCCCAGCCCGGTGCAGAGTGGTTGGGGTGGGCTAGAGAGGATGTGGGTGGCAATGCCCTTCACTGAAGTTTGTCCCTTTCTCCCACCATCATAACTGGGGGCGGGGGCAAATCTGAGCGGCGCTGTAACCCCGCAGGCCAGGTCTCAGTGCCCGGAGCGAGGCGTTGGGTCCAGCCCTGGGGGACAGGAGCCGCCATTGCAGGCAGAGGTTCACATCCCCAAAAGAGTCACTGAGAAGTGGGGAAATCGCTCCGTCTGTGACATTTTTCCTTCCTTGACAAACCTGCAGCCCTAATGATGAGCTAACACCGGAATGGCCTCTGCTCTCTCCAGCAGGGCACGGGATCCCGGGAGAAGCGAGGGGACAGTCTGAATGTGAGGAGAGCACAGAGGGAGAGCAGGATCCCACAGCCCACACGGGGATCAATATGCTGGATACCGTCCATCTCCTGGGTAGACTCAGCCAGAGACCAGACCTGGCTACACACCAGAGACTCCCCATGGGCCGGTGTCCCCACCGCTGCATCGACTGCGGCAAGAAGTTCAGCAACCCACTCACACTGAAACAGCACCAGCGCGCGCACACCAGGGAGCAGCCGTTCCGCTGCGCCAACTCTGGGCAGAGGTTCAGCAATGCCAAAACACTGACCCAGATTCAGCGCAAGCGCATCAGGGAGCAGCCGTATCACTGTGCTGATTGTAACAAGGGTTTTGCACACAGCTCCCAGCTGAGAGTACATCAGCGCACACACACCAGGGAGCAGCCGTACCGCTGTGCCAACTCTGGACAGAGGTTCAGCAATGCCAAAACACTGACCCAGAATCAGCGCAAGCGCATCAGGGAGCAGCCGTATCGCTGTGCTGATTGTAACAAGGGTTTTGCACACAGCTCCCAGCTGAGAGTACATCAGCGCACACACACCGGGGAGAGGCCGTATCGCTGTGCTGACTGTGGCAGGGGTTTTGCAGAGAGGTCAAAGCTGAGTAGACATGAGCACATGCACACTGGGGAGCGGCCGCACCGCTGTGCTGACTGTGGCAAGGGCTTTGCACAGATCTCAAAGCTGAGTAGACATCAGCGCACGCACACCGGGGAGCGGCTGCACCACTGCGCTGACTGTGGCAAGGGCTTTGCACAGATCTCAGATCTCAGATCACACCAGCACACGCACACCGGGGAGCGGCCGCACTGCTGTGCCTACTGTGGCAAGGGCTTTGCACAGATCTCAGGGATGCGAACGCACCAGCAAACACACACCGGGGAGCGGCCGTACCGCTGTGCAGACTGCGGAAAGAGCTTTGCACGGATCTCAGGGCTGAGATTGCACCAGCCCACACACACTGGGGAGCGGTTGTACCACTGTACTGACTGTGGCAAGGACTTTGCACAAAGCTCAAGCTTAAGAGTGCATTATCGCAAACACACCAGGAAACGGCCTCACCATTGCACCGACTGCGGCAAGGGCTTTGCACAGGTCTCAGATCTGAGAACACACCAGCGGACGCACACCGGGGAGCGGCCGTACCGCTGTGACGATTGCGGGAAGCGCTTCAGCAGTGCCAGTACACTGACCAACCATCAGCGCACACATAGCAGGGAACAGCTCTACCACTGTGCTGACTGTGGCAAGAGCTTTTCACGGATTTCAGGCCTGAGAATACACCAGTGCACGCACACGGGGGAGCGGCCATACACCTGTGCTGACTGTGGCAAGAGCTTTTCATGGATTTCAGGCCTGAGAATACACCAGCGCACGCACACAGGGGAGCGGCCATACAGCTGTGCTGACTGCGGCAGGGGCTTTTCACGGATTTCGTGCCTGAGAGCACATCAGCGCACACACAGGGGAGCAGCGCTACAGTTGTCATAATTGCGGCAAGAACTTCAGCAGCAACAGTGCATTGACAAGGCATCAGCGCACGCACACAAGGGAGCGGCCGCACAGCTGTGCTGAGACTGTGTTGGGCAGAGAAGGGGACTTGGCTGAGCAGTGTGGGGAAGAGTAGATAGGTGAGGGGATTTTGGAGTAGATGGTCACAAGCTACTCCATTAGGGACCCCCTGCATCTAGGTGGGATCCAGCCAGGTCATCCCCTTCCCCCATCTCATGGGATCCAGCCAGGTCTCTCACTCTCTGTCTCTCTCTCACACACACTTTTACCTGGGATGCACCCAGGACAAACCTACCCCCCCCCCATCTAGATGGGACCCAGCTGGGAACTTCCCCCACACCTACTTTGGTTACAGCCAGCTGGTGACTCCTGCGTGACGTCTAGAGGTGCCATTTGCAGTCCTGTCTCAGCCTGGATTGGTCGGGGGGCGGGAGGGCAGCTCGGTGCGTGTGACTGAAAGAAGACTTAGGAACTGCTCACACTGTCTACAGGTCTGTCGCATCTTACGTGCATTTAACATGCGCGATTTCAGCTTTACGCGGTCGGCAAAAACAAAACAAAAACAAAAAAAAAGAAAAACAATAATTTTAATACTGTACCTGTAGTGCGGGTGATTCCACCCGCCATGACACTCAATGTAATTTTGACTATACGTGATTTTCTCTTTACGCGCTGACTGCGGAACGTAACCCCAGCGTACGATGCGACAGACCTGTACTTTAAATAGAAATGTGATGATGAAGAACTGTGTGTGACATCGCACTCCATATGCTTTATGAAAATATGCTTAGGAATATGACATAACTGGAGTATGCTTTATTCTAAATGTCCCCTGTAACATATCATTAGAAAGCTTGTAAACTACTGAGTGTGTTCATCCTATTTGTTTGCATGACTTATTTCTATGTCTGGAGTTAGGAAAATAAGGTATGAACTTGAACTACTGATGTAGACATATAAAGTGGAGGCCACTAAGGGTGCTTCAGAATTACTGAGTCGTGAATGGCTTTGTTTACCTGCAAGCCTTCCTGTGGGCTAACCCAGGAAGAATGGAGACTGGGGTCTGACAGAGACATGTGACCCTGTCACCTGATACTGAAATCCATCTTGAAAATGGTACTTTTCGGAGGGGTGGGGGTGGAATTCCAAATAAAGGTGTTAGGGAAATTCTATATAAGGCCGGGGAAGTAAATAATGAGTGTCTTCAACTGGTTTTGCTTTTTGACTTACGTTGTTCTGTCTGTTATTACTTGAAACCACTTAAATCCTACTGTTTATACTTAATAAAATCACTTTTGTTTATTAATAAACCCAGGGTAGGTAATTGTTACTGGGCGCGGGGAGGGGGGCAAACAGCTGTGCATCTCTTTCAGTATTATAGAGGGTGAACACTTATAATCTTTATACAGAGTAAAATGGATTTATTTGGGGTTCAGGCTCCCAGAAAGGCAGCACACTGGGCGCTGGGAAAGTCCCTGTTAACTGAGAAGCCCCAGGGCTGAGTGAATCTCGGTACGTCTTCACTACCTGCCGGATTGGCAGGTAGTAATCGATCTATCGGGATTGATTTATCGCGTCTCATCTAGACGCGATAAATCAATCCCCGAACGTGCTCCCCGTCGACACCGGAACTCCACCAGAGCAAGAGGTGGAAGCGGAGTCGACGGGGGGGGAGGGGGGGCGCTATTCTCGTAGCTGAAGTTGCGTATCTTAGATCGATTTCCCCCCCTAGTGTAGACCAGCCCTCAGTGTCTGAACTGCAGAAGGGTGCACCCCAGTGCATCAAGTGACAGTCTCAAGGGGGTCCCTGTGACTGAACCTGTCACACTATGTACTTGATGTGTAACAAAGGTCTGTTTAACCCGGTGTTGCTATGCTATTAAACAAGCTGACGCTTTCAAATGTTATGGGGAAAAGCCTGTGTGAAGTGTAAATCTTTAAGATGAACCAACCAAAATGTTCTAAGGCCTAACTGACCATCAGGGCTGATGAACTTGTCACTAGGAGGTGCTTAGAGAGAGTTTCCCATTATTCCTAGGGGAATTCTGTGCCTAAAAATTTTGCGAAAAATATTTTCATCTGCATATTTTCTGTGTCAAAATACCACATTATAATCACACTAGTTTCAGTTATTTTGGTAATTTATTTCAAAATACCTGTTAGGAACTATGTAACAATACGGACAACAAAAAAGATTGAGGAAGTGATTTTTCACAAATAGATTCCTCACCAGACATATTAATACAGAACTTTGAGTAATAATTCATTTAAACTACAACATAGAAATGTATTTCCCGTGCCCCTCAGAAGCAGTGCAAAGGCTTGGGGAGCCAGGGGTCATGGAGGAGCTGAGGGGAGGGGAGTGAGTGTTAGAGAGTTGAGGAGGCCATGGAGACTGTGGCTAACCCCTGGTCTCTCACATTCAGTCAGGCTCTGTCCTATCCCCGTGTCTCCCTGCGCACACACCCCATCTGCCCTGCACCCCCTTGCATTCACTCTGGCTCAATGTCACCCACTAGCTCCTCTGACCCCACCAGCAGCCCTGTGTGCTCCATTCTGTCCATCCCCTTCACCCATCCATTGCCTTCAGACCTCAGCCCACAGGTAGGGTGCTGTGACGAAAGCAGCCTCGACCCCCCCCCCCCCCCCCCACTCCCCGTGACTGGCTGCTCCAGCCGTAAGCCAGCTGCTCTCTGTTCTGGTGTCACAGCAGCCCCTTGTGGGAGCCTAAAACAGGAAAAGAAATAGTTATGAGTTACTTAGACAAGTTCGATGTCTTCAACTCAGCAGGGCCTGATGAAATATATCCTAGATTACTTCAGGAACTGCCTGAAGAGATCTCTGAGACAATACGATCATCTCTCAGAACTCATGAAGGATGGTAGAGAGGCCCGAGGACTGGGTAAATATAGTACCTAGCTATAGAAAGAGGAATAAGGACAAGCCAAGGAATTACAGACCAGTCAGCTTAACTTCAGTACCTGGAAAGATAATGGAGGAAGTAATCTAACATTCTATTTCTTTTCCTGTTTTAGGCTCAGATCCTACCCCATTGACACTGATCTTCACTATGTTAAGTCGACCGATCACTGCTAACTTTTTGGTGAAAACTGAAACAAAAGAGGCATTTACCAGTTAGGCCATTGCTGCGTTTTCTCTTATGGTCTTTCTCTCCTCATTTAGTAATGGGCCCAGGCTGTCCCTGTTTTCCTGTGCTTTTCCATGTATTTGTAAAATGCTTTGTTTTTTGGGGTCTCATTTATCTAGTGGGTAGGACAGTGCAGTAGGATTCAGAAGATCTCGCTTCAGTTCTAGAAGCGAGTCACTACAGCTCCACCATGCCTCAGCTTCCCCAGCTGTGTAATGGAGAGGGCATTGGGGCTGTGAGCAATGTTCTCTCTCATTTTTTCCATCCATCTGCAGAATAAATTTTGTTATGTGCACTGAGATATGTGCGCCACCAGTAGAAACAAAAAACCTAGCTATAATTTTTTTTTAAGTTACCCTAGGGATAATTACTGCAGCCAGGAGAGGTTAGCCATTTTAGAACTCACTAATTAAATAATTAAATTTAAGTGCAAGAGAAATAAAAATCATGAAATGCATAGACCAGTCAAAACACTAAAGTTACACACTTAGGAAGAATAAAATTGCAGAGAATATATGTGCATTGTAGGAAGTATCACGAAGAAACAATAAAAAAACAAGTATGTGTTCGGAGGTGAGTGTGAAAGAGACAGAGACTGTGTGTGTGTGTGTGTGTGTCTGTGTAACACACAGAGTCAGTCTGTGTGCTGGCTGCTGGGGAAGTTTCTGAGAGACGCTGTGTGCTGTCTCTAAGACATTCACTGAAAGCTCTCCTGAGCCCTGTCTCCCCTGCCCTCACTCTGAGGAGATGGGGTACATGGACTGGTGGGGTGGAGGGAGAGAGAGAGACTGTGTGAGCTGGCTGCTGGGGGGCAAACAAGCACCTGGGTAGAAAGACAAGCCTGTCCGGCCATAGACCACAACACCTTCTAGGCTTCCCACACCTCAGAAAATCATACCAAGGTAAGGGGCACCAAATGGGTTTTCATGCCTCTGCCCCTCCTGACTCAAGGCATGTGTGTGCTGGTGTCCTGTGGCGCTGGGCACATGAATCTAGACATAGCTCAAAGAGGCAAAAACCTGCTTGCAGCCTGCGAGAGCATCCCAGAATCACTGGCCCTTGGCAGAGTCCTCTCAAGCTTCACTTCGCATGTGACCTCTCAGACTGGAGAAACCTGTCCCCAGCGAGCAAGGAGAAAGCTGGGAATGGCGCAGGGCAGGACCAGTCACGTACAATGAGTGCGAGGTGACACCATTGTGTAGAGCAGATCTCTGTCACTTGCAGCGTTTCACTGTAATGCTCTAAAACTGCCCCGCGTGCCAGGCAGCTGCTGTGGGGGGAGTGGACACATTTGGGAGCCAGATGAAATTGTCCCGCAGGCCATGACTTCGAGCACCCTGGTGTATGGGCTGGGTGTGAGGGAGAGGGTGGTGGGATGGCCTTTGTCACATTCCCTCTCCTCCTCCTCTCTCTGGCATGAAACCTTTGTCACTTACATTGCTTCAGTGTCAATGCTTAGCACAGCCCTCAGCCCTAACGCGTCTGTGACTGTCTGTAGACCACAGGCTGGGTGGCACCATTCACCCCTTCCAGCTCAGCAGTGCCAGGGATCGGGTTGTGACACAATATAGACATGTTTTCCAGGTTACATCCCACAAACCCTGAGTGACTGCTCATCCCCTCAAATCCTTCACACACACTCCAACTCCCCACCCCCAATCCTCACCTTCTTGAGGATTTTAGTTTAGTTTTAGTTTTGCACAAAGACTGGAATCTCAGGCCGAGAGTGAATGACTTCTTCAAAAGGAATTCCTAGAAACGGACTCACTCCCCCACAGGAATAAGCTACATTGTTCTAAGCAGCTTTAAACCGGTCTTACTGCATCTACATGAAGGGATTGTAGCCCCTCAACTGAACTAGTTTCAAACCAATATAATTAAAGCAGCAAAAAAAAACCCCAAAAAACTGGGGAACAGGCCTCATGCTATAAAACAGGAGAAAGTGAAGCACCAACGCCATGTAAATAAACCCCTCTGATGGAAATAAACACAAAATCAGTTTGAAAACAAAATTAGGACCCTGTTCTGCCAGACGCTGCCTGTATCCTGGGCCTGCTACAATTTAAGCTTAAAACGAGATACAAGACATGCATGGAGCAGGTGCTAGGTGCTGCACAAACACCATAGGGTAGAACCACCCTGAGTCAGGCTGCAGATTTGTCACAGTATTTTGTATCAGAAATTACGGATACAAGTAAGTTACAGTAACTTTAGTAAAATCACAGGTCCCTAAATTTACTGTGACTGCTCCAGGATTTGTAATAAAACCTGCTGTCAAGGCTGATTCCCCGCTCTGGCACTTCGAGTGCAGAAGATGGGGGCCTGCAAGGACTTTAAAACTTAATACTTGCCACGCCAGGCTTGTATTAAACTCCCAAGGTTAGAGATCCCCCTGGATACAGTCTGAATGTGGGGAGAGCACGGCAGGAACGCAGGATCCCACGGCCCATAGAGGGATCCATGCAGAGAACACCGTCCATCCCCGGGGTAAACTCAGCCAGAGACCAAACTGGTTACACACCAGAGACTCCCCATGGGCCGGCGTCCCCATCACTGCATCTACTGCGCCAAGAGGTTCAGCAACCCCTCCGCACTGACCCAGCACCAGCGCATGCACACCGGGGAGCTGCCACATCGCTGTGCTGACTGCAGCAGAAGATTCAGATGGTCCTCAATCCTGAAAATACAGCAGGCACACCGGGGAGTGGCCGTATCGCTGCACTGACTGTGGCAAGAGCTTTGCAGAGAGCTCAAAGCTGAGAATACATCAGCGCATGCACACCAGGGAGTGGCCGCACCGCTGTGCTGACTGCGGAAAGGGCTATGCACAGATCCCACACCTGAGAATACACCAGCATGCACACACTGGGGAGCGGCCATACCGCTTTGACGATTGCAACAAAATCAAAATCTGGGGCTCATTTACCTGCACATCTACCAATGTGATATATGCCATTATGTGCCAGCAATGCCCCTCTGCCATGTACATTGGCCAAACAGGACAGTCTCTATGCAAAAGAATAAATGGACACAAATCAGACATGAAGAATTGTAACATTCAAAAACCAGTAGGAGAGCACGTCAGTCTCCCTGGACACTCAACAACAGACTTAAAAGTGGCAATTCTTCAACAAAAAAATTTCAAAAACAGACTTCAATAAGAAACTGCAGAACTGGAATTAATTTGCAAACTGAACACCACCAAATTAGGCCTGAATAAAGACTGAAAGTGGCTGGGTCGCTACAAAAAGCAATTTTCCCTCTGTAGAAACTCACACCTTCTTGTCAACTGTTGGGAATGGGCGACGTCCACCTTGACTGCATTGGCCTCGTTAGCACTGACCCCCCACTTGGTAAGGCAACTCCCATCTTTTCATGTGCTGTAATATATATACTGCTTACTGTATTTTTCACTCCATGCATCTGATGAAGTGGGTTTTAGACCACGAAAGCTTATGCCCAAATAAATTTGTTAGTCTCTAAGGTGCCACAAGTACTCCTCATTCTTTTTGTTGCTAGAAAGGCTCTCAGGAGTCCAGGTTCAAGGACATCTCTGGGGAGCCTCTTCCTAGGAAAAAAACCAAGGGTGGAACATTGATGGAGACGTCTCTGTCCCAAGGCTAGGATCCAGGGACAGGGGAAGCTCTCAGCCAGGCTATGAATCAGGGATCCCATTTCTCCCCCAAGAGACCCACATGCCCCGAGGAGTAAATGGCTCTTACCTCCATGAACGAGCAGGTCTTCCATGCAAGCCTCTTTGAGACCCAGCAACGTTTGGTTTGATAGGACAAGGTGACCTGTCCTCACTGCTCCCTGAGGGGCCTCAGCTGCAGGCTGCAACCATCTGGGAGGCGGTGACAGATCTCAGGGCCTGGGGATCCTATTCATTTCACTCACCGAGACCCTGTAGAAGGGCCAAGGGGAGAATAAAGGGCAGGAGGTGAAGCTAGCCCTGAGCCTCTGTCCCACCCCATCTCCTCCAAAGTGGAGCTTTCTAAGCTTCAGCTGGGCAGACAGGTTGTATCCCTGACACAAAGGCCCTTCCGCAGCATATGGGGCAGGGAGAGCTCTGCCTGGGTCAGGCCAAGGAAAGCGGGAAGGGAAAAGAGAGTGAGTGGAGGAGTTCCTGCTCCAGATGAAGGAATTTTGGGGCAGAGGGAAGGAGCTGCTCCACAGAGAGGGGAGAGAGTTTCTGTCAGTGCCAGCGGACTCCATTTCCTCTTCCACTAGTTCCCCATTTACAGGGAGCCAGAGCAGTACCTGCAGCAGGGAGCGAGAGTTGCTGGTGTCCTCAGAGGCAGAGTCCCTGCAGCACCTCGGGCATCTGGTGCAAGTGCCAGATGTTGCGGAGCTGACGCATCACATTGGCCATCATGTCCTCCTGCTGAAAGGGAACAAGAACCTATCAGAGACTCAGACGCCCCCCAGGAATCAGGGGGCACCTGGAACTAGCACCATTGCACCCTGCACCTGTCCATGTCGGAAGGATGGATTCACCAGGATGGAGGCTTGTTGTCCTCTCTAGTCACCTCCAGTGTCAGCCACCCTCCTTGTAGGGTGAGCCACCTCCCCCTCAGTGCCCTGACAGCTCTTTCACCTCCAACCCACCTGGGGACAAAGCTGAAGTTCTCAGTCCTCTCCTCCATCCCCACCCAGGGAGGGGGCTCTAGCAGGGGGGCAGGAGGGAGTCTGCCAGCAGTGAAGTGGGGTGGGGGAAGGTTAAGGCTGTTCCCCAAGTCACCCCAGGATCTAATGCTGAAGCCGCAGGATGGCAGCCCTGGTGAATGGGGCAGATCAGCAGCCCCTGCTGACTGAATCCTCCCGTTCTCTCTAGAGCGGGACCAGCCCTGCCGGCAGCAGGACAAGCTTCATAGAATCATAGAATATCAGAGTTGGAAGGGACTTCAGGAGGTATCTAGTCCAACCCCCTGCTCAAAGCAGGACCAATCCCCAACTAAATTATCCCCGCCAGGGCTTTGTCAAGCTGGGCCTTAAAAACCTCTAAGGAAGGAGATTCCACCACCTCCCTAGGTAACCCATTCCAGTGCTTCACCACCCTCCTAGTGAAAAAGTGTGTATTCTTAATAGTTATATACTCTCCTTTCAAAATGATGAAGATGCCCCAAGAAGCTTTTTCTACAGTAAAAATAAAGCCAATGAAAATTCGAACACTGTGCAGGAAATGCTAACCACGGGGAACAGGAAGTCAAAATGTGGCTTGTTGTTATGTATTGTCGATTGAACGTTCTAATTCTGTAGAGAGGTTCCCGAATTATTCATTGGGTTTTCTTTCAAGAAAGATAGGTGACCTGCGAGGCCAGAAATTAACTTGATTTCTACCTTTTTCTTTTGTGAAGGTGTCACAAGGTATTACATTTTAATTGTGGATTTTGATTTTTTAATTTTGGTCTTTGCACTTGTAGTTACTCTTTATTAGGCCTGGTAAGTTAAGTTAACTGCAGTTCAAAGAAAGTCTCAGATCTGTAACCATGCAAGGGATTTACATTCAGGGCCAATTCAGACATAGGGTCCTTAATTGGATCTCTCTGAAGGCTGTTCCAACCATGAGCAGACTATATAAGGAGGGAGTGACTAGAGACCTGAGCACTCTGCAGCAGATATTACAGTTCTGTGTAATATCCCAGGCGAGTCTTACTCATTCCACTCTGCACTCCCTGAGCCAGTCTCACTAATCAGAGGTGGAGAGCTCCAGTCAAATGAGTCTGTAGATGGCCCAGGAAGTGCTTGTACCTGCCCTGAGAATAGCCATATGGAAAGCTCTACCAAGGGACAGACTATGGGGGAAAACAAGCTACTCATGACTTATTTCCACAGCCCATCCTCTCATCCTGCCCCTTTTCCCCATCCACTGGTGAGTGCTGCTGCTCCCTTCTCCCTCCACCATTCCCCTGGTGGCTCACCTTCTGTCCCCTCTTCCAGTTCTTCTCTGATGTCTCCCTTAGAGTCCTGAGAAATAACTAGGAGAAACAGGATTACATTTAAGGAAAGAAAAGATTAGGCTCAATATTCAGAAAAACTTCCTGACAGTGAGACCTATGAGGCCGTGGAATCATCTTCCTAGGAGGAAGGTTGGGAGCCCCATCACCTGGGCCATAGAAAATTAGGACTGGATAAACACTTGGCGGATAGACAGTATGCAAAACTCCTAGGATTTTGCAAGTCTCCCTGCCAGAAAAATCCCCACCTGTTCCTGGCTGTTTTTGGGCTTAGTGATGCTTTCATTTTGTTTCTCTGTTTGAAATGTTGCTAGATGCTAACCTCATCTTTGTAACAAACGAATTGGCTGCTGGTTAAATCTTCCTTTGGGCCTTGTCTCTACTAGGAAAATTAAAAACATAGATCAGCACCAATACAGGGCAACTGGTTTTAACAACAGCGAGGGATGTTTTTTCAGTTCGCAGTCTGGTAGCGGGCGGTGTGTTGTGAGAGAAGCAGAGCCTTTGATGAAAGCTGAGCCCTGATTAGGGGGTGAGGCATCCCTGATTAGGGAGCCTAGCAAGGCAGCCATGCAACCAGCCAGTGGCACACGAGCAGCAACACAGAAGCCAGAAAACAGAGCTGACAACAGGGAAGTTTGAGTGGTAGTTTGCGGGAAGGTGTGTGTGGCTCTTTGTGTGTGGTGTTGTTGTTTTGATAGGTGCTTACAGAAGCAGCCATGGTAGTGAGACAATGAAGAGGAGGGATGTGGAAGCTGCGGGATGTATATCATTCTGAAGAGGGTACCTGAAAGCTGCTGCTTTTTTATGCCTGCTAGATTTGATGGCAGAGCTGATCCGAGGTTTGGAGATGCTGTTAGAAGCCGTGGTTGAGTTGAAAATGGAATAGTTCTGTAATAACGACTGGAAATTAGCTCTAGCAGTGCACTGGGGTTCATGAAAACTGGGTGTTAGTCCCCATGGGGTTGAGACAGGGCCAACTCCAATTATGCTGCCAAAACTGAACTGCAACTCTGGCTCATTCACACCTTCCCGGCTCACTGTTTCCAAGCTGCTGCGGCTCCGTCCCTCCTTTTACCCGTGTTTTGCTAGTTAGAGACCAGCATGTCCTGAGGGGAGTGGGGACCAGGCTGCTGAGACAGCTGTTCCTTTTCTAAGTGGGAATGGGGAGATCTGCATGCAGAGGGTCCCTCCCTTGAGCAATCCACCTCACCTCTGTCTCTGTACATTTCAGTTATGAATGATGGAATTTCCCCACCCCCCATTAAGCCCCACCCCCATTTTTTAGGATTGCGGACATTGTATTAAAATCAAAGGGAATGTGAAAAATCAAAGGCTCCTGTGAAAGTTAATGCTGCTTCAGGCTGTGTTCATTTTGGGGGTGGACTTACTGCTGGTGGTCAAGGGTGGGGGAGCTGCAATTCCCAACCCCACCTCCTTGGGGTTCAGAGATTATATTGCAAAGGTGGCTCACCCCATAATGTCCCCATAAAGGAAATGGAAACGTATGTCACAGAGTCTCTTGTGCACCCAGATCCCGGAGGAGCATTCCCACACCACCACCAAGCCCCTCCTGAGAATTCAGGATTTGGCCCACAGATTTGTATTTTAAGTTTTCCAATCTTTTTAAAGAGCTAATAGTATAGTACTTACTCTTTTTTGTTGGAAGCTAAACTGATCACAGCTCTTAAAGAGGTGTCTGTTCAGCTGGGTTTGCCTTGTGCCGTAAAAATAAAGAGTCAATAGGAATCTGAAAGTAAAACTATTTCAGGGAGGTTGGGTCACAGCCTTTCCTTTGCAATGATCAGAAACCACACAGCTGCAGACTGTCAGCAAACAAAACCCACCTCCTAACTGGAACTTGGGCTGATGCCCAGCACCATGGGTGTGCCCGGCTTAGGGTGCAAATTATTTGAGCTCAGTTTCATGGCACAGCCCGAGTCCAGTGCAGTGTCAGGCTGTCTTTCATCTCAAAGCAGGCAGGCTTCTAGCATTTGTGTACAAGCACTTGAAAAACTTATCTGTAATAGAGCCCGGACTGTGGCCTTGCAGGGAACAAAACTGATTACATTTTCTGATGGCCTTCTTTGCCTCCCTCGAGAGCCACAGATCTTGAGTTCAAAGGGAGCCCGCCAGAGATCCCAACCCCAGAGCAGACACATCCTACATCAGCATCATTGAAGGTTGATGGTGGATGAAGGGAACGCCCTCACAAACACTGAGTGAGTTCGCCACCAATCCGATGAAGTCACAGTGCTCAGATGTGTTAAAGGAGGATATTGATATAATAGGCATCACAGAAACCTGGTAGAGTGGGGACAATCAATGGGACACAATCATTCCAGGGTACAAAATATATCGAAAGGACAGAACAGGTCATGCGTGGGAGGGAGTGGCACTATATGTGAAAGAAAATGTAGAATCAAATGAAGTAAAAATCTTAAATGAATCCACATGTTCCATAGAATCTCTATGGATAGTAATTCCATGCTCTAATAAGAACATAACAGTACAGATCTATTATCGACCACCTGACCAGGACAGTGATAGAGACAATGTAATGCTAAGGGAGATAGGAGAGGCTATCAAAATAAAGAACTCAATAATAGTGGGGGATTTAAATTATCCCCATATTGACTGGGTACATGTCACCTCAGGACGAAATGCAGAGACAACATTTCTAGATACTTTAAATGACTGCTTCTTGGAGCAGCTGGTACAGGAATCCACAAGGGGAGAGGCAATTCTTGATTTAATCCTGAGTGGAGCGCAGGATCTGGTCGAAGAGGTAACTATAACAGGACCGCTTGGAAACAGTGACCATAATATAATAACATTTAACATTCCTGTGGTGGGAAGAACACCTCAACAGCCCAACACTGTGGCATTTAATTTCAGAAAGGGGAACTATGCAAAAATGAGGAGGTTAGTTAAACAGAAATTAAAAGTTACAGTGACTAGAGTGAAATCCTTGCAAATTGCATGGACACTTTTCAAAGTAGAGGCCCAACTTAAATGTATTCCCCAAATTAAAAAACACAGTAAAAGAACTAAAAAAGAGCCACCGTGGCTTAACAATCATGTAAAAGTAGCAGTGAGAGATAAAAAGGCATCTTTTAAAAAGGGGAAGTCAAATCCTAGTGAGGTAAATAGAAAGGAGCACAAGCACTGCCAAATTAATTGTAAAAATGTAATAAGAAAAGCCAAAAAGGAGTTTGAAGAACAGCTAGCCAAAAACTCAAAAGGTAATAACAAAATGTTTTTTAAGTACATCAGAAGCAGGAAGCCTGCTAAACAACCAGTGGGGCCCCTGGACAATCATGATACAAAAGGAGCACTTATAGACGATAAAGTCATTGTAGAGAAACTAAATGAATTCTTTGCTTCAGTCTTCATGGCTGAGAATGACAGGGAGATTCCCAAACCTGAGCTGTCCTTTGTAGGTGACAAATCTGAGGAATTGTCACAAATTGAAGTGTCACTAGAGGAGGTTTTGGAATTAATTGATAAACTTAACAGTAACAAGTCACTGGGACCAGATGGCATTCACCCAAGAGTTCTGAAAGAACTCAAATGTGAAATTGCGGAACTATTAACTATGGTTTGTAACCTGTCCTTTAAATCAGCTTCTGTACCCAATGACTGGAAGATAGCTAATGTAACACCAATATTTAAAAGGGGCTCTTAGATGTGATCCCGGCAATTACAGACCGGTAAGTCTAACGTCAGTACTGGGCAAATTAGTTGAAACTATAGTAAAGAATAAAATTATCAGGCACATAGAAGAACATAAATTGTTGGGCAAACGTCAACATGGTTTCTGTAAAGGGAAATCATGTCTTACTAATCTATTAGAGTTCTTTGAAGGGGTCAACAAACATGTGGACAAGGGGGATCCAGTGGACATAGTGTACTTAGATTTCCAGAAAGCTTTTGAAAAGGTCCCTCACCAAAGGCTCTTACGTAAATTAAGTTGTCATGGGATAAGAGGGAAGATCCTTTCATGGATTGAGAACTGGTTAACAGACAGGGAACAAAGTGCAGGAATAAATGGTAAATGTTCAGAATGGAGAGGGATAAATAGTGGTGTTCCCCAAGGGTCAGTCCTTGAACCAGTCCTATTCAACTTATTCATAAATGATGTGGAGAAAGGGGTAAACAGTGAGGTGGCAAAGTTTGCAGATGATACTAAACTGCTCAAGATAGTTTTGTGAGATCTTTTTGACGTTCTTCACCGTCTGCTTTGGTCTTAACTAGGTGATTGGGCAACAAAATGGCAAATGAAATGTAATGTGGATAAATGTAAAGTAATGCACATTGGAAAAAATAACCCCAACTACACATACTATATGATGGGGGCTGATTTAGCTACAACTAATCAGGAAAGAGATCTTGGAGTCATCGTAGATAGTTCTCTGAAGACATCCACTCAGTATGTAGCGGCAGTCAAAAAAGCAAATAGGATGTTAGGAATCATTCAAAAAGGGATAGAGAATAAGACGGAGAACATCTTATTGCCCTTATATAAATCCATGGTATGCCCAACATCTTGAATACTGCATACAGAGATGGTCTCCTCATCTCAAAAAAGATGTACTGGCATTGGAAAAGGTCCAGAGAAGGGCAACTAAAATGATTAGGGGTTTGGAACGGGTCCCATAGATTAAAGAGGGAGAGATTAAAGAGGCTAGGACTTTTCAGCTTGGAAAAGAGGAGACTAAGGGGGGATATGATCGAGTCCCTGCCTCATGCTGCTGCAGGCAGTTAACCAACGCTGTGCGACCAACCCCCACTCAGTTCCTTCTCTACTTCCCTTGGCTACGAGTTGGAGCAATCAGCAGCATTACTTAGTTTCCTTATTAGCAGCTACTTTGCTTGTTTCCTTTTCCTTTTCTCTTTGGCTTAAAAAAAACAAAAAAAGCAGCAGATCTCCCAGGAGACTGGAAAAATCTAACTAAAGAGCAGGCGCTGCAGGGCCTAAAGGAAATAACAGACATGCCGAGAGTCTCTTTACGTAGGATGCACTTCAACCAAACAAATCCCTTAATTTTAAAAAATGAAATGTGACAAAAATCTGACATCATGTATCATTGGTATTGAAAATGGAGAAAATCAATTGCAGGTCACATCTTCCAGATCGTGCAGGGCTGCTGCCCAGGAACAGTCATACCAAACCAAATTGATAGTCCATTTACCCCATCTCCCTGCTGAACCGGAACAGAACAGCAGCCCATCTAGCCTGGTATCCCACCCCCTGCTGCACTGGATCAGACCAGGTATCCATCCTGTCTCTGACAATGGCCATTACAAGATGGCTCCATGAGAAGTGCAAGAAACCATCTAATGGAGATTATGAAGAAACTTGCTTATAGGGGAAGATTCTTCCTAGCACACCTGGGTCGTTTGCAATTTATGCTATTCCTTGGATTCTGATTGGTTGAAAATGTTCAATTTATATAATCACTGACTAAATATTTTTCAATAAACATGCAGTATTCAAATCCCTTTGCGCTGGCTAATAATGATCCTTCGCTGACCAGTGTGCAAGGATGTACATGATCACTGAATGGCTATTTCTTTACCATATAATGAATATGCAAAATCTCTTTATTCTGAATAGCTGCTACAACCTCTGTCCTCTGACTGGCTCCTGCACTGGGAATTTTCAAGCTATTTGACAGTACTGCGGATGCCGTCTCAGCTTCTGTCTCCATTCAAGTGAAGCAGAAAAGCTCCAAGATGAACATGAAAGAAAATGGAACAAAAATATGAAAGAACAAAGATAATGTGCTTTTGAAACCGCAGTATCGCCTGGACAGCTGTTTTAGTGAATTGTGGGAGATCCTCGTACCACAGAGACCTCACTGAGATGCAGCAAAGAAACAGCAACCAATATTTGACTCTCTGGCTTTCTTTTATCCAGCATGTAACATATCCAATCAGCTAAACCAATCCATTTATTAACCATGCTCATTTTGTATGTACTAGTCTGTGTGTTGCATATATTCACATTTTAAACAGAGGGAAAATTTCATGGAGCCCTGAGCTGTCACTGGGGGGTGGAGACCCAATGGGGCACAAGTTAGTAACTGCTGTGGTGGGAGAGGCAGGGCCAGCACTACAGTCACTGGAGCAACCCCCAGGTGAAGCAGCTAAACCCCAACCCAGAGAATGGATTTTCCCCAGTTACAGGGGAAATTAGATTGAAATATGTAGGGTTGGAAATCCCCAATAATGACATTTATGGTCCAAACTCTTTGCAGCAACGCCAACCCATGACACTCCCTCTCTGTGTCCCTTCTCGACCGTGGGGCTGTGAGTGTGGCTGGATTGGGCAGTGGCTCCTTCTACTGTCCCATGGGGGTATCTCTTCTCTTCATTGCCACATGCCACACAGTTGCCATACTCTATCTGCCAGCAAAGCTGCTTAATGGATTTGCCCATGTCCATGTCACCCATTTTCAATTGTTTCTTTCCACATAGACCCATAGGACTGGAAGGGATCTTGAGAGATCGTCTAATCCAGGAATTCTCAACCTTTTTCTTGCTGAGGCCCCGTTCAACATCCTATAAAAACAACAGGGCCTGGGGCGGGTGGGGGAGCGCGGGGTTCCAGGCCGGGGAGACACACTTGGGCATGGGCATAGTTTTACTTCTATTTTTTGGAGGGGGAAGGGGCAAGGCCTGGTAGGGCTCAACCCAGCTCCACACAGCACAGTCAAGGAAGGGTGCGCCACCTCCACCCCCTGACTCACTCAGGAGGGCACCCAGCCTGTCGGGGCTCTGGAGGGATGCAACCAAAACATATAACTCAAAGGGAGGACTCAGTTCAAAAAGTTTGAAAACGGCTCAGGGTGAGGGCAGGGGGGTAGCTAGGGGCTGTGTGCAGGCAGGGGGTAGCTCAGGGTGCGGGCAGGGGGGTAGCTAGGGGCTGTGTGCAGGCAGGGGGTAGCTCAGGGCACAGGGAGGGGGTAGCTAGGGACTGTATAGTGGCAGGGGGGGCTCCCAATGCAACTCCCAGCTTCAGGGGGTGAGGCGTTGGGGACAGGGCCGGCTCCAGGCACCAGCGCAGGAAGCAGGTGCTTGGGGTGGCCAATGGAAAGGGGCGGCACATCCGGGTCTTCAGTCCCTCTCAGAGGGAAGGACCGACCGCCGAAGAATGAAGCGGTGCGGTAGAGCTGCCGCCGAAGTGCCGCCGATCGCAGCTTTATCTTTTTTTTTTCTTCACCTCTTGGGGCGGCAAAAAGGCTGGAGCCGGCCCTGGTTGGGGCTCCTGGCTTTAGCCTCCCGCTGCTCCTGGCTTGGGAGGAGGGGAGGTTTGCCGGTATAGGACAAGAAGCAATGGGCTTAAATTGCAGCAAGGGAGGGTTAGGTTGCTACATCAAGTAGCAGTTTTTACAATCTATACATCTCAATAACTGTTACATAAACCACAGTTCTACACAAAAAGCAGTTTCACACATACTACAGTGCAAGAAACTGCTACGGTACCTGTAAGCATTTCCTACATCAGGTAGCAGTTTCATACAATAGCAGTTTCTTACAATCTATTATGTATCAGTAACTGCTACTAGTATCACATTCCTACAGGGAGCAGTTTAATAAACTACAAGTGTTAAGTAGTGCATCAAATTCTGTGCCTTGATCTGAAGTCAATGGAAAAGGTGTCATTGAGTTCAGCACAGCTGAGAGTGAGAGGGTGTGCTGCTGGAGGACTGAGGAGAACAAGCGTTATCAGACACCAGGAGGAAGGTCCTGTGGTGAGACTAAGGAAGGTGTTTGGAGGAGGCCATGGGGAAGTACCCCAGGGAGTTGTAGCTGTCATGCAGCTGTTACCAGAGGCACTATAGACAGCTGCAGTCCACAGGGCCCTGGGCTGGAACCCGGAGTAGAGGGCGGGCCCGGGTTCCCCTCCAAACCTCCCAATTGACCTGGACTGTGGGTTCTTCCAGAGGGGAAGGTCTCTGGGCTGTTCCCCAACCCACATGGTGAATCTCTGAGGCAAGTAAATCTGCCAATAAGCGCAGGACCCACCATGATAGAGGAGGAAGTGTCACACTATTTGAACTTCCTTCATAACACAGGCACAAGACCCTCACCCAGTAATTTGTCCATTGAGTTCATGAATTCTGCTCAAGTGATAGCATATGATTTAGAAAAATATATTGCCTTGATTTTAAGGCATTACGTGATGAAACATCCGCCACAGTAATAGGTAATTTGTTCCAATAATTAATTACCCTCACTAAGAAAAAGGTGCACCTCATCTTGACTGAGTTTATTTAGCTTCCAGCCTCTGAATCTTATGCCTCTGTCTGCAGAATTAAATATCTTTACCCTATTGGAAATCTTTGTCCCACACAGGCGCATATACAGCATGTTGAAGTCACTTCTTGACCTTCCCTTGGATAAACTAACTAATAAAAATAAGATGTATCAGTAGAACTCATTTTCAGGGCCAGATCCCCATTTGCTGTCCTTTGCGTAGCTCCATTGACTTCAAGTGACTTCAACAAAACTATACAACAACCTCGGGTCTGGAACTCAGTTCCTAAACCACAAGCCAATACTTGCTGTGCTAAAGAAGAATTTCAACTGTCAGCAGTAGAGCTGTGCAGAGGACAGGGGTTGCCAGGGGGACGTTGTGAAGGCCAAAAGTATAACTGGGTTCAAAAAATAATGACATAAGTTCCTGGATGATCGGTCCCTCAATGGCTGTTAGCCAAGATGGTCAGGGACGCAACCCCATGTTATGAGTGTCCCTAAACTGCTGACTGCCAGGAGCTGGGAGTGGATGACAGGGGATGGATCACTTGATAATTGCCCTGTTCTGTTCATTCCCTCTGAAACACCTGGCATTGGCCATGGTGGGAGACAGGACACTGGGCTAGATGGACCATTGGTCTGACCCAGTATGACCAGTCTTATGTTCTTAGGTGATGGGCTGGGTGATGGTTTCTGTTAAGATGGCTGATGCTGGTAGCTGGGTGTGGCTCTATTTTTTGCTCCCTTCCTCTGCCTGCACAGTTCTCAGCTCTAGGACACCGCTGCTTCTGTAGGCCACGCAGCAGGCCCCCCAGCCTTTAGAATTGCTTTTCCCCCTGCCCTGGGTCTGAGCTGTGTTGGGGGCAGGGGAGCGAGATAAAAACTCCGCTGTGGTTGGGTGAGGGCAGAAAGGGAGTGGCAGCAGCTGCAGGCAAAAGGGAGTAAATTGCATGAAAAGAGGGGAAAGGTTTGACTGGGCATCGTGAGTCTGAAAGGCAGTGGGCCTAGGGGTTAGGCTGTGATTCCTCAGATCTTTTCAATCTCGCCATTCCTGAGGGAGCTCTGCTGGGTCATATCTATAGAATAAAAGGATCCTAGCAGGAGCCTGGCATGTGGTTGAAACTTGCCCGTAGTTCAATATTATTACTTTTACAGTAGCGACTGGAAGTGCAAATTGAGACCAGAGCCCCATTGTGCTGAACAATGCACACACACACACACACACATCACAGTGATTCACTAACTCTCTGAGGACACGTCTACACTGCAGTTTAATCCCTGGGCTAGTAGAACTCGCGTTAGCAGACCCAGGTTTGTTAACTTAGGGTTTGAGAAACTACACTCATTTGTAAACCCAGGTTAGGCATTGTTGCACCCTGGGTCCCGAACTGGGGCTCCAGCATCTACATGGCATTATGTGGGCCCCATTTCAACCACTCATATCCCAGAGTTCCTAGCAGGCTCCCAAAATGTGACCACTTTAGCTGTTTGTTCACGGTGCAGTGTGGGAACACTTGACCGTCCAGAGGACAAAGAAACTCAGCCTTTCGGATACTTTTGGCTGACTCCCAAAGAGGAGTCCAGTGGGCCTGCGTCTACACTACAAACCAGTAAAGGGTTAGTGCAATTTGTGTGTAGATGGAAGGGGGTTTAACTTGAGCATGAGTTTGAACCGTGGGCTTACCCTGGGCTTACATTTCAGTGTAGATGGACTGTGAGGTGACTGGTGCTTCGGCAATTCGCCGTGCCCTAAAGATTCAGCAATGGCCAATGATTTTGGTAGCCTCTGTTTATGGGTGCCCAACTTCAGTCCCCTCGGTCCTGATTTCCAGAAACTCCACCACTCCAGCTGAAGTGAACGGGAGCTGTAAGTACTCAGCACTTAGGAAAATAAGGTCCAAGATCTTTTACGTTGAGATCCCAATAACCGTGGCATTCACAATCAACGACTATCCTTGAAAATGTGTCTGTATATGTTTGGTCACCTAAACTACCTGGTCTTTAATTGTGTGACTCCTAAACTCATAAAGAGTTGGTGTGAGTACTCACCAGAACTATCATATCTGACTGAGCATTCATGACATTCTCCCTTTCAACAAACACAGGTTGGGATATCATTTCACGCACACAAATGTCTCCCAAAAAACAGAGGAGTTGGGCTGTGGATCTGATTGAAGCAAAATCACAAAATGGAATTGAACAAATATCTGTCAATGTTTTTGGACATTAAAACAAGTCCTGGTCATTGCTCATGAATCCATTGTTGCAGTGTGAACTTTTTCCTTTTATGCAGTAATTCTAAACAATATTTAAATCACTCTCTTACATCTTACACTGAAAAATCAATTTCAAAGTATTTTATTATAGGCACAGGGGAGCAAACCATCATTTAATAACCGACAATTTAATAACAGCCTGAGGAACAAGGATGTGAAGGACGCCCTGAGGAGAGCAATAGAGACAAAATTGAGGACCCATCTTTCCCCAAAGGGTGCCATAATAGGACAACCCAATCCTTCAATGGCTTCTCTGCACACATAGGGCTTGTCTGCACTACAGGGTTTTTTATGCACATACGGCCTCTAGTCAGGAACGCATCTCTCTTCAAAGCAGCACCTAAATACATGTGTAACTTTAAACATGTGCTTAAGCCCCACTGAAGTCAAAGGGAGACAAACCTAAACATGTGCTTAAGGACTTTCTGATTCAGAGCCCATGGGCAGGTCTACGCTACGGGGACAGGTCGATCTAAGCTACACAATTTGAGTTACGTTAGTAGCGTAACTCAAGTTGACATGGCTTAGATCTACTTACCACAGGGTTCACACTGCGCTGGGTCGACAGAAGAAACTCTCCCATAGACTCCCCTTACTCATCTCATTCTGGTGGAGTACCGGAGTCAAAGCCAGAGTGACAGTCTGTCGATCCAGTGCGTCTTCATTAGACCTGCTAAATTGTCCCCTGGTGGATTTATCGCTGCAGCATCGATCCACCCTGTAGTGCAGACAAGCCCTATGTGTGCAGAGAAGCCATTGAAGGATTGGGTTGTCCTATTATGGCACCCTTTGGGGAAAGATGGGTCCTCAATTTTGTCTCTATTGCTCTCCTCAGGGCGTCCTTCACATCCTTGTTCCTCAGGCTGTAGATGAGGGGGTTCAGCATGGGGATCACCACCGTGTAGAACACGGAGGCCATTTTGTCTGTGTCCAGCGAGTAGCTGGCGCTGGGTCGGAAATACATGAAGAGAATTGTCCCATGGAACATAGAGACGGCCGTCAGGTGGGAGGTGCAGGTGTAGAAGGCTTTGCGCCTGCCCTCGGTGGAGTGGATCCGCAGCATAGTCACAATAATTAAGATGTATGAGATGAGGATGGTCACAATGCTGATCACCTCAATCAGACTGCCAAAGAGGAAAACGAGTAGCTGATTGATGGAGGTGCCGGAAGAGGAGAGCTTTAGAAGTGGGTTGAGATCACAGAAAAAATGATTCAGGATATTGGAGTCACAATAGGATAATCTTAGCAAACCGCTGGTGTGTATCACAGAGTTCAGGAAGGCCCATAGATATGAACCAGCCACCAGCCGTAGGCAGTGCTTTGGGGACATGATGACCATATACAGCAGCGGGTTGCAGATGGCTACATAACGGTCATACGCCATTACTGCCAGCAGAAGGCACTCAGAGATGACAAACAATATGAAGCTAAAATATTGGATGATGCAAGCTGGATAGGAAATAGCTTTCCTCTCGGCTAAGAAGCTCATCAGCATCTTGGGAGTGATGACTGTGGAGTAACAGGCATCCACGAGCGATAAATTCTTGAGAAAGAAGTACATGGGGGTGTGGAGTTGGGGGTCGATCCTGATTAAAACCATCATCCCCAGATTCCACACCGGGGTGATAATATAGATCACTAGGAACAGCACAAAGAGGGGGACCTGCAGCTCCAGACGATCTGTCACTCCTGTGAGAATGAACTCGGTCACTGCCGTACAATTTCCTCCAGCCATTCATTCAGCCTTGGGCGCTAGCTGCGGGATCAACCATAAAGGAAGGCATTCGTTCTTATGCAAATGGTGTATGCTAATATAAAGAACTGTGGTCATATGCGTAAAGACCCTTTATCTCTAGGAAAGTGCATTACCCTGCCATTTAGTCTGATTTACACATTTTGACCTGTATTCTGTTGATATTTTAATTTCACGTATTAGTGTAGCCTCACAGACTCAGTGGAATGCCTCACATAAATAAAATTAAGGAATATGTTCAATTTTGTGGGACTGGTACCTTAGACAGTAGTAGAATCCGTGGATCTCCATTATACCTGGGAACAATAACATGGTTAGGAGGAACGCATAGTTTGCATCGCACTCTTGGGTTATTGGTTGACAGTTTCCCCCACCGAAATATGCCTCCATGTTTTTAAATCATCGGCTACCAACTAGAACACATTATGCACATACTTTCATTGAGAAAATATTTCAAAAATGGAGCTTCTAAATTTATCCCTTCTGGACACTACAGCCATGCTGACTAAATCCTGTAGCTTCTTGTTCTTTGGCTGCTGAAAAATTACCTTATGTACACTTCTAATGATCAGACAAAAAGTGTGTAGCCAGGGGTGAATATTTCTGAGAAAATTAACAACAGTGAATATATTTTTAGAAACATATATTTATAATGATAAGAAAAAATATTCTATGTATAGATTTATCTTTTAACCTGTCTTTATAGAGATAAGAAACTGCCTGTAAACCTATTTAATCATATATCAATATCCTCAATGCACCTCTTTCCTCACCCCATGTCACAATAGTGATTGCCAAATCATATAATTGTTAATTGTACTTAGCTCATGTCGCACATTCCAGTTTGTGAAATTATGGGGATGGCTTGGTTCTCATTCATAACACCCTGGCAATGTAAAAGGTAGTGAACGTCTAGTGTGATCATCAGGTATGTTTTTTGTGGCCAAAGATCAAGAAAAAGTGTGAGTGTGTGTGTACATATTCATGCACATGCCGTACATACACACACATGTCATTTATTTCTTTACACACTCTTTGGTTTTGGCCAAATAGCATGTCAGTCAGTCGGCATTCAGACGAATATTACAAATAAGTGGGTTTTAGCCCACGAAAGCTTATGCTCAAATAAATTTGTTAATCTCTAAGGTGCCACAAGTACTCCTGTTCTTTTTGCGGATACAGACTAACACGGCTGCTTCTCTGAAACAAATAAAATGATTATTCAACTTCAAAGGCAGCTTGCTTAACGTGCACTTCTACAGAAGATAGAAAGGAAGAAGGACTTGACTTCTTTCATCAAATGCATCCAAGCAAAGAACAATAAGTCATTTAGGGCTTGATCCTGCATGGATCTGAGCATTCTTCCCTCAGTCCAGCAGAACATTTAAGCAGGTGCATATCTTTTCATAGAATCATAGAAAAGTAGGGCTTGAAGAGGTCATCTAGTCCATCCCCCAGTGCTTCTAAACCTTTTATTGTTTTTATTGCTCTCCCCTGGGCTGTCTCCAATCTATCTCCATCTTTCCTGAAGTGGAGCACCCCGAATTTTAAGCATGTTGATTTCAATGGGGCTTCTTACATTCTTAAAGTTGCTTAAAGTTAAGCATGTGCTTATATGTTTCTTTGGATTGGGGCTAACGTGCTCAGTGCCTTGCTGGTCTGAACTGTTCTTCTGGATGAGCTGAGAAGTTGGGAAATGTCTGTAGATCCTAGGAGTGCTGTTAAGCAGAACTGCAAAGAAACTGGAAGGATTTGACAGTTTTATATGGCATGGTGTGTGGATGCGGATGCTTAAGGGATACTAAACATTATGCTTCAGGGCTTAAACCAATCTCTTCTCTAACTATGAGAGATCAGGGCGAGATGGGGAAAAGGGCTGATTATTCCACATCTGCCTATTGAAGGTTATTAAACCTTCTTTTGAAACATCTGGTACTAGTCACTATCAGAGACAAGACACTAGATGGAGCTCGGGTCTGATCCAATCTGGCAATTTCTGTGTGTTTATTCAGTGTTTCATAAAAAGGCCGGTAAATCCAAATGCTTCTGCAGACCAAATTCCTTCTAAAGAGAGAATCTGAACCAGAGATCAGATAGTTACATTCTAGCAAATTTCTATTAAGCTATTTCCTACCCCCACTTTTAAAGGAAGTACAAGATTGATGACCATAAATATTTTTGAATGCTAAAGGAGCTCTCCTGCCTGTTCACAGATCTCAGATCCTAAAAAACATTATCTATCTATCTATCTATCTATCTATCTATCTATCTATCTATCTATCTATCTATCTATCTATCTATCTATGTGCAAGCGAAAAGTGCTCTCAAAAGAAGCTGTAGAATTCCCCTCTATGTAATTCAAGGAAAGATGGAGTTAAAAACATCAGAGAAAAGACTAATGTAAACACATTCTACATAATGCTCAGTAGAGCATCTGAGCTGACCATGTCACTGAAAGCCCATCCGATTCACAGAAAATGGTTTATTTTCATTGGACTGAGCCTTGGTAGACATTGTCTCTGCTCGGCAAAGCAGTGATGTTCTACAAAGTGTTAATGAACATGCATTCCAACACGCCGTGCTCGCCACAACCAAACCTCCACACGGCACTCAGAGAAAGAGCTGAGCCTTACGCTGTGCCTTGAAAACTCAGAGTTTGGACATGTGTGCCCAGGGAATTGACCTCCAGGTGTAGGAGACCCCCAGTGAGAATGCTCGACCATCACTCCCCACATATTTAATCTCAGCCTCATTGAAGTCTATGGCAACATTCCCGTTAGTTTCAATGGCCCCGGATGTCCTCCGGGTGTAATATCCCCTGCAATTCAGTGGACAGCTGCATTTGGCAGTAGCTGTGCTTGGGCTGAGTGGCTCATGGTAGAGAACATTGCAATAATCCACTCCAGAAGTCACCCCAGGTATGGACTGTAAGAGAGAATTCATGTGAAAGACTCAGAACAATCTCCTTTCTGTTCCCACGTGGCTGCATTATAGATTCAAATAATCAACAAGTTGACTTCTGCAAATTTCTGCCTTGGGCAAGGTGTTCTGAAAAGAGCTATTTCCTGATGTAACTATCAAAAGGAGATTTCAGTTTTATTGTACTGGAAATAGTGTTCACTCCTACCTTCGGAGAGATGTCGTCTTTCTTGATTTCAAAGTATAGGATGGAAGTGCGTTTATGTTTGGCATAGCGTCATTTGGGAGAGGATCCCTGTAGCACCTCTGAGCTCTGATCATCAAGACAAGCAAGGGCAGACTCATTAAAATACAGTGTATTTCTCTAGGGGACAAGGGATAATCACATGCAGATGCATTATCTTGAAAAGTTTTGCAAAGGTTTTTGCCACTGGGGGGATATGGGCTCTGTGCCTGATGTAGAACACATCCCTTGTCTCCCCGACCCAGCACCTGCTCTAGGAGGCAGGTTGGAGCAATCCAGGGGAAGGACAGGGTGTGGTTATACTGTGCTGGTGGAATGGCCCAGGGTAGGTTTAACATCATTCTCATCACTGATTCCCAAGGGGCTGTAACAGTGCGGCGGAGAGTGTGACTTGGTCCCTGGCATGCAGCATCTGCTCCAGCAATGGTACCTGCCATGTTCCATCCTGTTTGCCGGCCCAGGGTGCTACTTGCAATGTATGATGCTGGTTTTCCAATTTACTTGAACTCTGAGAGCATGACCTTTGCTAACCTGAGAATGCAAAACTTTGTAAACTTTTAATCCTTTTTAAAACCTTGACTTTGTATTTCCTAATTATTTTATGGTTTAGTTTATTGATGAAAGCAAACTTAAGTAACGTTAAAGGAAGGGGTTTTTGTTTGTTGATTTCCTTTGTTTTTTTAAAATAGAAAGAAAATATTTTATATATGTGTTATTTAAACAATGAAGCTCTTACTCATGTGTTGTTTTCAGTATATAGTTTATTGCCATTGTTATCTTTGTGAAAATCTCTGTTTCACCACTCAGTGCTGTGTTGATCAGAGTATGGAAAGTAATTAAATTAAACTGTATTAAAACAAAACTCATTTTATGCAACTTCTGTTTCAGTGAAAGTTCTAAGCTAGAACCCTGAATGTGTAAGAAGCAGATAAACAATATCCAAGAAAAAGAGCTGGAATTTTGCATCTTGTTTTCACCTGGCCCTTACTATGGAAAGTAGCAAACAACTGCCCTTTGGAAAAAAACACTGGACCCTATCACAGTACAAACCCAAATGAGCACAGCAGGAGGCTGTCCTGCCTGTCCAAATGTGGCCCTGTTTCATTACAAACTTCCTTCCTGTGATGATGTTCTGGGGGCAATCAGTTGTCAAAGGTAACTGTTGCCATGGTAGCCAGGTTGCCAGTCATTCTCCCCAAGTATGGAAATGAACTGGAGGGAGGGAGTGCTGAGTGGTGGATTATCTCTGATGTCACAATGCTACTGCTCAGGCAGCACCAGTGGGCAGCAAATGTGCAGTGCGTATGTGTGTGTGTGTGTGGGGGGGGGGGGGGACAGGCTTTCCCAGTGACCCTCTTTTGCAAATTTCCTAAAGAAGCCAACAACATAACTACACAGAATACACAGTAATGATGATTCCACACACATTATTGTTCTGGCTCCTAAGAAACAAATTAGCAAAACATTGCGAACTTCCAGCAAGAGAATTTTATGTTTTCTCTAACTTCTCTGCTTGTGTGCCACAAAACATAAAAGACACAATCTCATAAAAAATGAAATAAAATTCTGAAGCCAAATGCCCTTTTGAAACAGAAAACAATGGAACCATTTCATTCTGGTAAGTTTACTCTTACTGAAGCACTTCACTTTTCCTTTCCCCTTCACAGGGAGGAGCCTAAATTAGGTTTCCCTAAATCCATGATTGGAATAGCGAAGCGAAGCCTCACTAAAAGCCAAGCAGCTCGGAAAGAATGGGATGAGCACAATACAGTAGAACCCTGTTTATCCGACCCTCCATTATCCGGTTCTCCATATTAACCCAACAACCAGCACACACAGGTCCAGAAATGAGCAGTATCTGCTATGGTCACTAGATGGCGCTGCAGCCTCGCACTTTCCCATTCATCCGATTATCCGAAGTTTTGGTTAACCAGTCTGGCCCTGGTCCCAATTCGATGGGATAAATGGGGTCCTGCTGTCCTTGTGAGTGATCATTTGATGCAGGTGATCTGCTGCAGTTGTTACTCCTCGTGGAAAAGTACAAATTGCAAAACTGATGGGAGGGGCCTTCCGAGGTGGTAGGGAGGGGTCACACTGTTACCTGCAAAGTACACAGGCCTCGCAGCAGGGATGCACCTCGGGCTGTTAAAAGTGCATCACAATAGTGAAGCTGTTGTCAAGATGCTATTCTGTGCAGAGGATTGTAAGACAGCCCCTTACGGATCTGATGCCTGAATACCACTCGAGAGCATTGAGGTGTGTGAAGAGGTCACCGTAACTGAAAAGACAGAGGTTATGACTGTGCTGCAAAGTCACTGCCAGGTATTATCTAGCAGGCCAGGCCTGACTCACAAACGTTGCCTAAGATTAACACTGTGGGATCACAACCTGCACCCAGCAAAGCACCCCACAGAACTGGTACATTGCAGCAGCAGGTTCAGAAGGAGCTGGCAAGCCTGCTGGACATGGGAATAATTGAAGAATCAAACAATCCCTGGGATGAGGAGGTTGTTTTGCTGATGTTTACAGGGAGCTCCTCCCGAGTGTGGGGGGCAGAATGGGAGAAAGCACAAAGGGGCTTGTTTGAAGCTTTAACCAGTGAGTGATGGAGGCGAGCTTCATGGGCCATGTAACTGCGAACATTTGGTGGCCTTAGACCAGGGATGGGCAAACTTTTTGACTCACGGGCCACATCAGGGTATAGAAATTGTATGGAGGGCCATGAATGCTCACAGAATTGGGGTTGGGGTGTGGGAGAGAGTGAGGGCTTCGGCTGGGGGTGCAGGCTCTGGGGTGGGGCTGGGGTTGAGGGGTTTGGGTGCGGGTGCTGTCAAGGGCCCTCAGCAAAGAGCCTGTCATGATACATGCCATTTAGCTGAGCCCTGGCGGGATCCTTATCAGGCAGGATAACAAGGGTGATGCTGCAGCTGGGAACAGTGAAGATCCTGCCAATGTCCCTGCAGGCCAGGATGTGACCTCAGATTATCTCAGGAGGACCAGTTTGGAGAAGATATCAGTGGAAACTGTGGAGAGGGGGATGTGCCTGGCCAGAGACTGGAAATCCGGGTGGTTACTGCAACTCTCTAACCCCTCCCTCCCATTGTTTTCTAGATAAATTGTACTTTCAACACTGAGGATTTTGGAGGTTATGGCCAAATCATTTACTGTCCTGGCTATTATGCCCCGTGCATTGCTGGGTGTGTGTCTGTGGGGTAGTGCAGACGCCACAACATTTGCATGGCCTCCTCTGCCTTCCCCTCCCCTCCACCAGCCTCTGCTGGGCACAATCCCAAGTGGATGCAGAGCACTGGGGGGAAGGTTTCTAAAAAGCCAACGTTGCTGTTTATCCAAGAGGTCAGAGTATGGGCTCCATGGCTTGTGCTGAAGCCCACGGTCTGTAGCAAGTTCACCAATAGAAATCAGTGCCCCTCTGTCCGTTTCACGGCAGGCAGGCAGGTGGGGGTGGAGGGGTTCAAACACCGCTTGGATCAATGCTCTCCATCCTAGCTCAGGCTTTGGTTGGTTTCCCCCTCCCCCCCCCCCCCCAGTCCTGGTAGCTTATTCTGGGAAGTTTCTCAGGCAGCATGAATTCTCAATGGCCTTTCAGGAGAACCGGGAGTGCAAACCTGCTAGGACTTCCATAATAGCCAGGTCCCTACCAAATTCAGGGCTCAGTTTGACTAATTTAAAAACCCTCTGGCCTTGAAATTGACCAATGTTTCCATCTGAAATGTCATGGTATTGTAACCATGGGGGTCCTGACCAAAATAGGAGAATAGGGGAGTTCAGCGGTTGTTGTAGGGGTCACAGCATGGCCACCCTCACGTGTGTGGTGCCTTCAGACCTGGGCTCCAAGGGCAGCAGCCAGCAACCTTTCTGAAGCTAGAGGAGGTTCCCAGATGTGCAGGAGGGTTCCTGCTGTTGGGAGCACCTCAGCTCCTACCTACTACTTGGGAGCACCTCGGCTCCTACCATTTTCGGGACATCTAGAAAAATAGACACCTGAGCCCCAGAAGGAACGGCAAGGGAAGCCCCGAGCCCCAGCTGCAGATGCCTGGCAGAAGACCCGAGCCCGGACACCCAGAGTGCCAGCAGGAGTGGGGAGGGGCATGAAAGTCCTGAGCCCAGTTCCCCAGCACTGGCTGCAGCCACAGGGGGCCAGGAGCTCTGAATCCGGGCACCCAGAGACGTGACTGGAGCAGAAGCTGCCAAGGGCAAAGCCCTGCGCCCAACGCTGGGCTGATGCAGTGCACTCACTTCTGCACTGCCTCTGGAGGTGCATCTGATATCCCCACGCAGAGGAAGTCCTGTCACCAGCCCGGCAGACAAACAGCAAGGAGGCCCCTACTGGGGGCCTGGCTCGGGGGGGCCTGGCTCGGGGGCTCCCAGCAGGACGGGGAGATCGGATATCATGGGGCAGGGCTAATTCGATCTAGCCAAGAAAGGCACAACAAGAATTGGGCTTAATATGGTGCAAAGTGTGTGACATTTCATAGCCCTGGAAATAGAGACCACATTAGGAGATGGAATTGTATCACAATCTGGGCCTCTATGAAAAACTCAGTGTGGGGTGAGGAACAGACTCTGCTGTTTTACCAGGTGGCCTGGTTGCTCCCCAGAATCAATAATGAGCAAGTGGGGAGATCCGGGGTGCAGCTCAAACATCCAACCAGGCTGGCCAGGGGCAGGCATCAGGCCTGCAAGGGAAAGGTGAGTGTGGCAGTGACTTCACAAAGGCCTTTGGCAGGAACTCAGCCTATTGGGCAAAGGTGATGAGGCGTCTGTGACCTCACAGAGCTTCCTTGACAACAGCCAGGCAGGACAGGGATGCAGGGCAGGGGGAACCTCAGAGACCCCCTGTAGCCTTGCTGCAGCAAGTCTCCATCTCGTGGTTCTCTCAGAGTACCAAGAGACCGTTGTTGTGGAGGACATTCTGTGCGTTTTTTTTTTCATATCGGACTGGATTTTTTTGAAAGAAATCGTCATCTGTGTAGAAGGTAAGAAAAAATATAGGCTCTAAGTACAAGATAGGGGACTCTATCCTAGCAGATTCAAAGGCATCACCACCCTCCTAGTGAAAAAGTTTTTCCGAATATCCAAGCCTTCCACACTGCAACTTGAGGTCATTGCTCCTTGTTCTGTCATCTGCCAGCTCTAAGAATTCCATGAGAATCAATCTTTCATTAGGAAAATAATTCAAAAATACAAATACAAAAAACTTTGAGTGAAATCAATCCATCCTGATCTTTAGTGGCTGGGGGTGTGGGCCTCGGAGGCCAGACTGAGACCCTCATTGGCTAGTAACACCCAGGAAGCCAGTAAAAAATTCCAATTCTCTTAGCCTCCATAATCCAAGGAACACCTGAGGGCTGCGGGAGACAGAGGGGTGCTGAGAATGTCTAACTCATGATTGAAAATACAGAGATGTGCTATTGACTTTGGTTGGGGGACAAGTATCAAATCCGTCGGGATTCTTGTCCCAAACAACAATCATCCATTGTCCTTTAGAGCACAAGGGCCCTAACACGCCTGACATGCTCAAATCTCTCTCCTGCTAGGACTTAGAGAATTTTCTCCATCCCCATGATACAGAGGGAAAAAGAAAAGAAGTGACCTCTCTTTGGTCACACATCAAGGTTATGCCAGAGCTAGAAAGAGAAGCATAAGAAAAAAGTTGTATCAAAATGTTTTGCTTTTAAAACTAACTGATTTCTTAAACCAAGGAAATTTGATGTGTGGTTAGTGAACTGAAATGATACATTCTGGTCTCCACGTGTTTCTAGATTGATGAACCAGTAGATCCATCCCTTCACAGGTAGTTTTTATCCATAGATTGAGGGAGGAAAACAAGTTTGCCTGTTTTGTGAACTCCCAATGGCTTTCTTGAATTTCAACGAACTAGTCGATTGAACTGAACTATTTGAATAACCTGAAATGAAGACAATATTTTCTGCACCTTTCAAGGAAGTTATTGCTGTCCAAAGCTAGGCTAGCATTTCAGCTAACTTTCCTTCCAGGGCCTTAGCTACCACATCAGTGGTGCGACTGTCTGAAAAACTTGGCAGTGAACATATTCCACTTAATGTTCTTTTTTCTCTTCTATTTAAATTATTTAAAAGATTGTCATAAATTTTGCCCTTATCAAAGGTTGTCAATTTCACATTTAATTCTGACAGCGAGGGAGACAAGCCACTGGAACAAATTACCCAGGGGAGAGGTGAAGTCTCTGTTTCCTGGTGTCCTCACATCACAACTGCCTTTCATTCTGGAAGGGTCCTTTTAGTTAATTACAAGCAATTGGGCTTAATAGGGTGCTGAGAGTCTGAAATTTCATAGCCCGTGATATAGAGGCCAGATTAGGAGATTGAATTGTTTCACAATCTGGGCCTCTATGAAAAACTCAGTGTGGGGTGAGGAACAGACTCTGCTGTTTTACCAGGTGGCCTGGTTGCTCCCCAGAATCAATAATGAGCAAGTGGGGAGATCCAGGGTGCAGCTCAAACATCCAACCAGGCTGGCCAGGGGCAGGCATCAGGCTGCCAGGGAATGGTGAGTGTGGCAGTGACTTCACAAAGGCCTTAGGCAGGAACTCAGCCTATTGGGCAAAGATGATGAGGCGTCTGTGACCTCACAGAGCTCCCTTGACAACAGCCAGGCAGGACAGGGATGCAGGGCAGGGGGAACCTCAGAGACCCCCTTCAGAGACCCCCTGTAGCCTTGCTGCAGCAAGTCTCCATCTCGCGGTTCTCTCAGAGGACCAAGAGACGGTTGTTGTGGAGGACATTCTGAGGAATTTTTTTTCATATCGGTGTGGATTTTTTTGAAAGAAATCGTCATCTGTGTAGAAGGTAAGAAAAAATATAGGCTCTAAGGACAAGATAGGGGACTCTGTCCTAGCAGATTCTCAAGTAGAGGTATAGAGGTTCGATATCTCTGTACTGGGCACTGGTGCAACCACTCCTGGAATATTGTGTCCATTTCGGGTGTCCACAATTTGAGACAGATGCTGATAAATCAGAGAGGGTTCACAGAAGAGCCACAAGAATGATGAAAGGATTAGAAAACCTGCCCTGTGGTGACAGACTACAGGAGCTCAATCTAAGAGAAGGTTAAGCGGTGAGCCTATGGGAACAAATATTTACTAATGGGCTCTTCACTTTACCAGATAAAGGTTATGAGCAGACAATGGCTGGAAGTTGAAGCTAGACCAATACACACTGGAAAAAAGGCGAGCATTTTAAACATCAGAGTTTGGACCAATTCACTGAGGCTTGTGCTGGATTTTCCACAACTTGCCTGTTTTAAAATCAAGATTGGGTGTTTTACTAAAAAATCTGATCTAATTCCTATGGGAATTATTTTGAGGGACGTTCTATGGCCGAAGCAAAACAGAAAGTCAGACTGCAGTGGTTTCTTCTGGGCTTGGAATTTATGAATCTGTGACTTGCTGGGGGTGTTTGGAATTTGATCATTTTGCTTCCCTCTTCCTCCTTCCCTCTTGTCCCTTACATTGGTGTTGTAAGCTGAAGGGCATTGTGACTTTAGAGCAGTGGTTCCCAAACTGAGGTTCGTGAACCCCTGAGGGTTCGCGAAATGTTACAGGGGGTTCTCGGGAAAAAATTCCCTAATGGCGGACAGAGCTGCCCCTAGGGACCCCAGGCACCATGGGGCCAGCAACCCAGAGCCCCTGGACTTCCAAGAGGTAAGCAGATCAAAGCAAGCATATCTATCACACTGAAGAGATTTAAATTTCAAGACTCCTTATAAGAAATGGAAAGGGAGGTAGATATTTTTGGCTGTTTTTAAAATGAAATAGGCAGCTAGGATTGTTTTTACAATTATTATGAAGAACAAGTTTAAACTTTGTTGTAATGTGCGTTGTTTGCCTGGACTGCTCAAGACCTGAATGCTTGTGTAGGAGGAACTCTTTAAGTTGGCTTCTTAAATACCTTTATGCTTGTTTCACATCTGATACTCCTTGATGAAACATAGGAGCCTTGTCTTATAACAGGCTTATTCCAAGTGATACAAGCTACGAAAGTGAGATCTTGGAAGAGTGTTGCCGTTTTCATAATGTAATAAGAATACTGTAATGATAAATAATAATTAATAATGAATAGTGTGTAATAAGCATGTCATAAAAACAAATTGTATATTTCCAAGATCACTTCTTTTCTAATTTATACTCAGGTAAAGTTGAAAATCCCTGGAAATATTCATTTTTGGGAGGGGGTTCATGAGACTTGACATTTTAGTGAAAGGGGTCCACAGGCTGTTAAAGTTTGGGAACCACTGCTTTAGAGTGAATTCAGACAGTCAGAGCTAACTCTCCACAGGTGATTTGCATAAGTCAGTAAATGAGCCTGCAGGTTTCCGTGGGAGCGATGCCCAAGGCAGGCCGCAGGCTTCGGGTTGATGCTCAGGGTTAGTGGAGTCAGTGAGTGACAGGGGGGCTGAGTTACCTCTGGGGTCACAGTGTTACTGCTCGGGTTCCTCTGCCTGCTGCACCGCCTGGGCAGGGACGGTCAAGGGGAAGGTTTTGTAGATTTGAAACGTATAAACCAGGAAGCGCAGAAGAGGAATGGCTTAGACAATTTGGCAGTAAAATGGAGGTTTTGTGGCAATATCCTGTGCAATTAATACTGGTTCAGGGATGGAGACATCATTCCTGCCCCCCTACCACCTCTTAGCTGGGCCTACATAAAAGGGACTAACTAGAGTTTTGGACACTTGTTTGTTTAAGACTGAGCAAATAAGGTGCAACAAATTATGATATGATGAATTTTGTTGCCTCCTCTCCTTTAAGAGAATATGAGCAGTTTATGATTCTCTCAAATGAAGTAGTTCTTCTAAAATCAAGGGGAATACCAATCAATGGCTTTTTCAGAACGAAACCCCCCCCTAAGAGATTTTTTTTTAAATTTAAACTGGATTTTTTAAATTTAAATTTAAAAAGGTTTTTTTTTTTTAAACAAACCTATCAAGTATAAAATATGAAACTATGACAAGCTATGTTAAGGCCTATAGTTGCTCTAGCCTAGGAAAGTCATTGAAATAAATACATCTATGAAGAAGTCCATGTTTGCTGCCAAGTTTCAGAGGAAGTCAAAGCACTGAACTGTTGGAAGTCATGGCCTAAGCACCTGGGGGTGCAGAAGTTGTTGAAATACTCAGCCAGATTTCGGCAGCAATCGCCTCTTCTGCAGGTGCAAAAAGACTATTTTCTTCATTTCAGTTGATGCAGCTACTTCATTCCAATTTAAGAAACTGATTGGGAGTTGAAAAAGAATGAAGGCTTCTTTTCCTCTTGTAATATATGAATAAACGCTAGAGAGGAGGAGATGTGAGCTACTACCTCTAAAATCTGGAAGGAGGTTTATGACCAGGAACAATCAGCTCAATGCACGAACTAGAGATACTTCTTTACCTCAGTGTGTTTGAAATGAAAACAAATGTTTCAGTTAACCTTTTTGTTCTTATGTATCCTGCAAAACCAGCATGTTTTAATGGTTACCTATTCATAGAATCCTAGAAGACTAGGGCTGGAACAGACCTCAGGAGGTCTCTAGTCCAACCCCCCGGCTCAAAGCAGGACCAACCCCAACTTAATCATCCCAGCCAGGGCTTTGTCAAGCTGACCTTTAAAAACTTGTAAGGATGGAGATTCTACCACCTCCCTAGGTAACCCATTCCTGTGCTTCACCACCCTCCTAGTGAAAAAGTTTTTCCTAATATCCAACCTAGACCTCCCCCACTGCAACTTGAGACCATTGCTGCTTGTTCCATCATCGGCCACCACTTAGAATTTCATGAGAATCAATCTTTCATTAGGAAAATCACTCAAAAATACAAATACAAATCATTTGGAATGAAATCAATCCACCTTGATCTTTAGTGTCTGGGGGTGTGGGCCTCTAAGGCTAGACTGAGACCCTCATTGGCTAGAACCACGCAGGGAGCCAGTGACAAATTCCAGTCCTGTTAGCATCCAAGCCTCCATAATCCAAGGAATACCTGACAGCTGCGGGAGACAGAGGGATGCTGAGAAGGTCTAACTCATGATTGCCAACACAGAGATGTGTTATTGGCTTTGGATGGGGGACAAGTAGCAAATGCGTCAGTCACTACAACAGGTCACCCTCGGAGCCAGGGAGACTAGCACTTCCCAGCTCTGGAAGGGAGTGTTCCTCTAGCAGTTAGTGCGGGAGCCTGGACAAAGGACTCCTGGGCTCCATCCTCGGCTCTATCCCTGACTCCCAGTGCAACCCCGAGGCAGTGGCTTTTACTGCCAAGGCCTCTGTTTCCAACAGTGGGGCTGGAGACACTCCCCTAGAGCCCTTGGGCCCTCACATTTCAGGAATGTGCGTGAGATACTAGGAGACCTTGAGATGGGAGGTGTCCTTCTGTTCGTCGGTCAGTGTTGTGAATCCCTGGCTGCTCGCCTGAGTTTATCCATCCCCTGGCAATAAAACATTGTCTTGTTTTCACAGTCACTTTCGATCTCCCCACTTCTACCCCCTGCCCTGCTGGCAGGGGATTCTGCAGCACCCCTTCTAGGCCACCTGGGTGCAGAGGATCGAGGAGGAGGGTAAAGGAAGGACCAACAGCAAGCATCTGCCATCCAGCTCCATCCCATCTAGAGTAAGTAAGTGGAGTTCTCCAGAGCCATCCCCAGTGTGGTGGAAATATCCCACCAATAGGGCTCCCAGCCCGTCCCTTGGCAGAGTTTGTTCCCCAGGATGAGGGTTCCTGTGCCCTGGGGTGGGATGTGTGGGGAGGAGGAATTGCCTCAGCGGAGGGGAGGTGGGCAGGGGAGCAGGCAGACCCCATTAATGAGAGGCTGCCTTGAACCCAGACTCACGGCTGCTCCCCACTCAGTTCCAGGATGGAGCGGCTGAGGCAGATGCTCAGGAGGAAGGCCAGGCAGGTGGCTCCAGAGCCAGAGGGAAAGAACATCCGTCTTTCTGAGGAGGAGAGCGGCCCCTCTGGCCCCACGGGCAGGGAAGAGGCTGGTGGCCAGCATAAACAGAGGAGCTGCCTGGCATGCTGCAGGAAGTGGATGACACCAGCTCCCCTAGCTGACCCTGAGGCACCTTCTGGGCCCAAATGGAGGTGGCCCCGGGTACAGCTACGGAGGAGGGAGCCAGGAGAGGGCAGGAGCCGGGCAAGGCAGCTCTGGGGCTTCCTTCACAGGAAGCCAAGGAGCCAGGAGCTGCACCCCAGGGCCCAGCAGGAGCCACCCACCACCCTGGCAACTGTGGAGCCCTGCGCCAGCCCCACCCTGGCCCCTGAGGAGCCCCCCGCCAGCCCCACCCTGGCCCCTGAGGAGCCCTGCACCAGCCCCACCCTGGTCCCTGAGGAGCCCCCCGCCAGCCAGGAGGAGGAGCTGAGCGACTCTGGGACCAACACCAGCAGCTTCTCGTACTCCCGAGGGGCCAGCAGCTCCTCTGCATGGTCTGACAGGCGTGCGGATGAATGCTCCCTCTTTGCAGGTGAGGGGAGACCCAGGGGAAAGGGAGGAGGACTGGGGCGGTGGGGGACTAGTAACCGCCTGTGCCCATCGGCTCGCCAAGGTGCCGGGACTGATCCATGTGAGCCCCACTAACACTAGTGGGGGGGGGGCACAGCCACACTCTGCGGCAGGGGATGCCGGGTGGAGTTGGGGATCTCCAGCCTTCCCTGATCATGTTGGCGGGGGGGGGGTGACTGCCACGGGGCCCTGAGGCTCATGGGGCTGAGGGCGTCTCTCGCAGGGGCAGGGTGGGGCCCGCGCTGCCATGGGGCTTCTTACAGAGAAGGGGGAAACATGGAGCCTTCTCTGTCCACTGCATCCCCCCAGCAGCAGAAGGGATTATACTTTCTCCTTCCCTCCCTGGTGCAGAGCCCCCCAGTGCCCATGAGGATGAGAAAGAGGAAGAGGAGGAGGAGGAAGATGTGTCCCTGGAACAAGACATCATCACAGAGATCCAGGAGTATCTCCAGGGCAGAGATAAGGTACAAAAATCCCCCAGCTGCACTGCCACCGAGTCCGTCCTGCCCCTTGTTCCATCTCCACCCAGGCAGGGGGGTTTTGTCCAAGAGAATCCCTCACCCCCAATGGGGGGACACGTCTCCTCTGTTCTCTGGCACCCCAAAGTGGGGACATTTGTCCCACACAGGCCAAGGTTTCCGCTCCCCGCAGACACTGTCCAAGTTACAACCCCGGTCTGTGCCGGGCAACACTGGTTTCAGGAAGGGGCGGCTTTCCCTGTCCAAACCCATGGAGGTCCTGAGCCCTGGAGTTGGTTTGGGTTGGGCGGGGAGGTCCCTATGTAACAGGCTCTCTCTCTCTCCCCCCACCCCACTCCTAGCTGATGGGGAACAGGGCCCATCAGCTCCGCTTCCTCGACGCTGTGCTGAGTCTGTGTGTCTTGGCACAGCAGCAGGGGTGGGACACCCTGGAGCCCTATATTTCCAAAGCGGCCCTTGTGGAGAGCATTGCGGTGAGTGGGACCCCGTGCCCGGCCCCTGGGGCTAGGGAGCCAGACATGGGAGGAAGCGTTAGTTGGGTTGGAGGGGGAAGCAGAGGACAGGGGTTCCTGGGGTGAGGGCTGGGGAGCAGGGAAGGGGATAATTGTGACACTGATCAGGAGCTGGCAGTGGGGAATTGTAAGCCCGGAGGGGAAAGGAGGGGAGGGGAGGGGGGAATTGGGTGGGAGAGGGAGAAGGAAGTTTGATGGATGGGAGGAATGGGGGGGCCCAGCTGGTTGGGGGTGGGGGTGACACTGGCTGTTTCTGCAGAGCACTTTGGCCTCCACCCTGGGAAGTGCCTCTGGGTCTGCGAGGCCTGGTCTCACACATGGTTTTGTTTCCTTGGGATCTCCCAGGAGCTGATTGAAATTCTCCCTGAGGTGTCAGAGCCGAGCTCCATCATTTCCAGCTCCATGGACGTGGTTTGCAGCCTCAGGTATCAGGACCCTCCCGTCCAGCTGCCCTAACCCTGGTGCTGATCGGGCCCAGAGCTGGGAGTCACAGATCCTCCTCAGCCTAGGTTACCCCCAGCTGTGGCTGTTCCCATCCCCCAGCAGAGGAGGCGGGAACGTCCCCTCTTTCCTGGCTGGGGGGTGGATTTCACTCCAGGAACGTTACAGTGGCCGTGGGGAGGGGATCACTGTGGGGGAGGGGTTGATGTCCATGCCAGTGCCAGCACCACGCTGGTGCTGCAAAGTGTACGACAGGCTCCTCTCTTCTGCCAGCAAACTGAAGCCACCACTGTCCCTGGAGCTGGAATCTCGCCTCCTGAGCGCGCTCCTCCACCAGATCTTCACCATGGGCACTGGGAACGACACCACCCACTTCCAGGTAGGTCCTGATCCTACTTCTCTGTCCCCGGAGCAGGAGCAGGCTCTGGTCCCTGCTCCCTCACGTTGATAGAGCTGCTGAGAATAGGGGAGGGGTGAGCAGAGCTGGGAACAGGCCCGCAAGAAACTGGCAGTGGGGGCCCCTTCCCTCCAGAGAGGATTGCATTACCCCTCCGTGGCTGATCCCAGGCTTCCCTCCTCTCCTCATTCTGTGCTCTGCTGCCTGGACTCTCCCGGGGATCCTACTTCCCACCCACTGCAGTTTGGCTGTTCCATAGTCTGCTGGGTACCAGGCGCTGTGCAGAGAACTGCTAAGAGCAAGGATTGAAGAGGCAGCAGGCATCCGGCCATGAACTTTTGCTTAGTCTCTCTGGAGTGATGTGAATGGGAGAGGCCAGGATGTGCCTTTTGAGTCTTGCCAGGGCTCCTAGAGAATCCTCCTAATTGTCCCCTGACTGGTGTGGCCCCATGTCCCTTGACTGGCGGGTGCTCCCTCCTCTTGCAGGCTCTCCACAAGAGCTTTTTGCAGAGCCTGGACAGCATGCTCAGGGGCCTGCTGAGCGAGACCCCCAGCTTGGAGAAGCTGCAGCACCTCTTGGAGGTGAGTAGAATGGGACGGTCTGGGGTGGAATTGCCCCTGAACCCTGTGGGAGGGCAGCAAACGAGATATTAGAAGAGCCACATTTCCATTGTGTCCTTCCAGCTTGGACCCAGACGGCCACACTTTCCCAGAGCTGCCAGTGCAGGGGGAAGGAGCTGGGACTGTCAGCCAGCGCTCTGCCCGATTGCATTAAGCACTAACAGTGAGCAGCAGGCCTGGCTGGGGACTGAGAGACTGAAACCCCTGTGAGATGCAGGACATGGGCCTCTGAGAAAAGTCACTGGCTCCTCTCTAGGGAGACCCTGAGATACAGGAGGAGCCTCAGGGAATCAGCTCTTCTGTCCTAGGGACACTGCAGTTCCCGGAGGGATTGTCCTCACGGCCGTTCCATCCATCCTACCAAGGCCCTTGCAGCTGGGGTCTGGGGTCCAGGGCATGTGCCTTGATCCTGACGTGCTGTTCATGGATCAAGGGTTCAGGGCGAACGGACCAGCCCTAAGACTGACCATTGTCCCAGCCTGGAGAGACGATGAGCTTGTGCTCAGCAAGACGTGGGCAGTGTCATGGACCCCCTTTTCAAGCTCTGCGACCAGGGGTCAGCTGTTCCACCCTGAGCGCAAGGTGTAAGCCCCATGGGGACCGGGAGAGGCTCGTTTGTAGAGCATGTACGCCTGCCCACTGACCCTCCCCTGCCTCCTTCTCCCGCAGCACATCCATGTCTGGATCCCATCAAAAAGGGCCCTGGAGAGAGCTAGGGCCATACAGAGCAGCGCTGCCCTGCTCGAATTCGCCACCTCCCTGCCTGGATTTGACGTAAGTGACCTTTGACCCCAGCATCCTGCAGAGTCAGGGCTTGAGTCAAGTTCCTCATCCCATGGCTAATTGGTCCCCCTGGGTCCGCAAGGGACTGCGTTCCATAGGCCACGGGCTGGCAGATTTGTGCCTGGCCTCAGGGCCCTTGTTATTCTGGAGCAGCTAGGCAGTAAGTGCTCATAGAGGGCCTTTGCCCTGGTCCCTTTGCTCCAAGCTCCCATGGGGGCAGAGAGCTCTCGCTCCTCTCGCCCAGCGCCTCCTACAGAGGGGTGGGAGCAGAGCTCTGGCCCAGGGGCGCTGGAGAGCTGAAGGGAGAAGGTTGATGGATTCCCCTCTCCTCCTCCTTCCACCAGACCTCCTCCGACTTCTCCATGGCAGGCGACTTTGTGCTGCAGCTGGGTCTCCATGTAGCCCACCCAGCCGAGGACATCAGCCGGCACGCCAGGGGTGGGATATATTGGCTGCACAGGCTCCTGGTGCAGAAGAGGGGTAAGAACCCAGCTGGGCAATGGGACCCTATGGAAACAAGCCTCTCGGAGACTAGCTCCAGCTGGCCATTGGGACGCCTAGAGGACTAAGGCCTCTCTGTTTAGACCCACTGTAGAAGGGCAGAGGAACCCCAATAGTAACAAGGCCCCTCCTTTGAGACTCCCTCTGCTGGGCAATGGGACCCTACAGAAAGAAGCCCCCTCCTCTGAGACCAATCCCACCTTAGATGATGACTCTTTCTCTTCCACTCTCTCTGAATTAGGGAGATGAGTGTGAAAGTGCCAGGGAAATTGGCTGCTTTATTTCAGAGCCCGGCTCTGTCGCCAGCCCAGGGAAATAGCCCACCCACAGGGCAGCCAGCCCGTGAGGGGACAGGAACAGAGCTATTGAGAGACATGGAGGGAAAGAGCCCATCATGAGGGCAGGGGTAGGAGCAGAGACCACAGGGGAAGGACACAAAGCTTGTAGGATGTCACCAGTTGGGTAGTCAGGGCCAGATCCTGACTTCAGTGGGTGTGGGGGGTTCTCAGTATTAGACACCACCATTAACAGGCACCCACTCCCAGAGCACAATGACTCTAAGGGTCACATGATTACTGTGATGACTAAAACAAATCCCCCTTCTGGTACTAAACCGCCTGGTATGGACCCTGCGATTCCATTGGGCTGTGGATGCCACGAGGACCCTGGCCAGTGTGCACCCAGACGGAAACCGGCAGTGAAAGCGGAATGCCAAACCTCCCCAATGGGTGTGTCTTTCTCCCCCAGGGCTCAACATCACCGAGGGAAGAGAGCTGTGGTGCCGGGAAGGGCTCCAGGATACCGAGAGCCTGGGCTATAGAAACCTGGCCAGGGTGGGAGAGGTAAGGACTCTCTGCCGGTGCATTGCAGCAGCTCAGGTGTGGAGCTGTCTCCCCCTGCAGTGAGTGTGTCATGGACACAGGGCAAGAGCCTGCTACTTATTTGCAGCAGAGTATGTGAGGTTCCTGGGAATGTCAGTGGGGTGAGGCGTGGGAATGAACCAGATCTAAAAGACCCCTCACCTCTAGCGGGTGAGCTGCAGGAGATATCGCTGCTGGGAGCAGTAGAGTGTCTGGGTGAGCTGGTTTCAAAGTGCGGAGACCCATTTCCAGCATCTCATGGCACCTGGGTTGAATCCTGCTCCAGAAAGAGCTATTGGAGGCCTCAGTGCCTGCAGCCTCTTACTGAAGGGGGTTCTTTGGTCCATGGGACCCCAAAGGTTGGCTGCCCCAGGACTCTTCTCCACCTTGTGAGCCACCAGAGGGATTTGGAGCCTGGTTCTGAGCCATTGCAAGGGCTCTGGTTCTGTTGGTTTTAGGTCTTTGGTGAGATATTCACGGAAGAGCAGAAAAAAAATTTTCTTCACGGGGCGCTGGAGGCCATACACCACCCCCTGCTCCATGTCAGCCAGGCTGGGCTGCTGCTCACCTACTCCATCATTGGGGAAGCCGGCAAGCTGCTAGGGGACGAGGTAACCAAAGAGGGATCAACTGGGGAGGGAACCCCAGGGCCTTTCACCTCCAGGCCATTGACAGTCACTCCCATCCCATCCCCACGCGCTGACCTGGGAGCAAGGAGAGGATGAACCCAGGCAGGTGCCATTGGTAGGTGCCAGCTTGTCCCCTGAGCAGCTCAAAGCAGGGCAGACCCAGCTCTCCAGCAAGGCTATTTCCTAACAGGCATCACATCAACACGCCACGCTGCCATTGCTCATGCTAGGGGCTGCCAACTCCCCTAGCCACCTCTGTGAGTCTTTCATCCCCTCCGGGCCTCAAGCCGGTTCCTAGTGCTCTGGGATCATGTTATCCCAGCAACCACCTGCTCTGGGAGAGCTGGAGGAGTCAGTCAGCGGAGGCTGCTTAAGTGCCCCATTCCCCAGAGCTACTGCCCATGGCATCATGTTAAGGATGGGGGATCCCTTGGGGAAAGGTGTCCACTTCCTCTCACCCCCCGGCACTACTGCCCAAAGCCTCCCAGCCCCGCAGCTGGAGGGGGCGAGGGCGACTGAGGGGATTCTGGGGAGCGGAGCTGAATCCTCAGCTGTGTTGGGAGGTAGAACAGCTCTCGGGGGGACTGAGAGGACTGGGGGCAGGAGTTCATTCCCCAATGGTGGGAGAGGGGATGGGAGTCACTGGAGAAGAGACGAGATTTTGTCTCGGGGGTTGGGTGGGGGAATCCGTCCCTCAGACATGGGGGGTAGGGAGGAAATTTTGCTGGCTCCCGGTGCCGTTAATCCCCTTTCTTCTCATGGGTGTCCGAGTCTCTGATTGATCCTTGTTCCCTGGCAATAGGGGGACATTAGAACAAACGTGATGTACAGGCTCTTTGCTATCAGGAGATCTGGCCTGGTGCCCAAAGGACTGGAGGGGCAGTGCTCCACGTGGCAGCCTTGAAGACCCACCCCCCGCTTCACATGACTAGAAGCCCCCAGCCCCTGCCACAGGTACTGCTCTGTCTCACTGTGCCTGGGGGGGAAGGGCTGGGGGGAGCGGCCATAGAGCCCACAGCACTGAGAGAAAGCCAGGCCGAGCACCTCGCTCTCACCACCCTGCCCCACCCCGACCCCTGGAGCTGGGGCCAGGCCAGATACTGGTTCGGAAGAATCAGGCTGTGGGGCTGGCCCAGAAATGAGAGCATCTGCAGAACCAGGAGTTATGCTCAACAGCCGTTGCAGTCTGGGAGGGGTGGCCTGACATGGAGCCCCTCCCCTGTCGTCTCTGCTCACACATTCCCATGGCCCGTGTCACCCCTGACGCTGCAAATGTCTGACCATCCCCCACCTCGGGCCCAATCCACCCACCTGGTATCTGAACCCTTCCCAGCCAGGAATGAAACTCGCCCCTAACAGTCTGGGGCAGGGAAGGATCCTCCCCATCTGGCAGGTGGGAACTGAGACGTAGAGGAAGGGCTGTGGGCCTGGTCACACAATCCTGGGTGGAGATCTGGGAAGTGGACTGGGTCCCAGCCTAGAGCCTTTCCCGCAGGGGCACTTTCACTTTCTGCCCTTTATTCTCCTCTCCAGCTAGGGGGTCTGTGAGTGTGAAATGAACAGGGAGGGTGATGGGGTCCTGGCATATAGCCTGGATGGGTGCTCCCCTTGGCTTGGACCCCAAGGTCAGAGACATCTTGGTCATCCTGCTGTCCTTCTTCTATTGCTAGGAAGGGAGTCCACCGATGAAGGGTCTTTCGGGCTCCAGTAAGCCATCCTCATTCCCTCCCTCATGTACCACCCTGCCCTGCCCTGCCCTCCGGTTTCCTCGCTGTTGCCTCTGGCTTGACTCTTGACTCAGGTCTCTGGCTATGACTTTGGTATGACCCTTCTTGGCTCCAGATTTTGGTTATGAACCCCGCCTCAGTATTTTCCTTGCCTTTCTCTAGCCTCGCTCCAGTCCCTCCACCCACCCGCTCCAGCATTGCCTCCTCCTCCTGATCTTCCCCAACCCGTCGGATTTTGACTACCTGGATTTGACCTTCGGCGTGTCTATGGACTTTGGCTTGAGAATGGACTTGGATGATCTTTGGTCTGACCACCCGGCTTCGACCTCTGGCCTGGACTTGGACACTGGCTCTGGTTCTGCTTCTGTTTTGTTGATAGACTCTGATCTCAGTTTTGATCCTGGTGTGTCTAGCATCACTCTTAGCCAAGTGCCATCCATGTGCAAAAGGGGACCCATCACACCAGGTGTGAACCATGGCCTCACTACATGAGCCTGGCCCGGTGCTGCCCCTACTGGAGTTGTGCAATGGAAATGACTGAAAATGTAGGGGTTCCTTTAAACAACCTCCACCAGCATTCTTGACTTGGACACCCGGCCATAGTATAATTGCCCTACCATCAATCAAACCCTAACCCCTCCCTTGATTCCTTAAGCCCAACCCCTTGACCCCTTAGTCCCTCCCACCTGTCACCAGAAATCCCGCCCCATGGGGGTATTACTTCCGGGGTCAAGGCGGCCGCATGACCAGATGCAAAGGGATGTCATGTGACACCTCTAAGAACTCCTCCCATCACCCTCTACCAATCAGAATGGGTTTCATCCCAAAAGGACCACCCCGAGAGGAGATTTGACCAATCAGGGTGCCTTCCAGGGTGGGGGTGACCTGTCCAGAAGTGGGCCGTGTGACCCCTCTAAGAACTCCTCCCACCACCCTCTACCAGTCAGGTTGGGTTTCGTCTTGAAAGGACCATCCCAAGAGGAGATTTGACTAATCAGGGCGAGGTCCGGGACAGGCTGACCTGTCCAGAAGTGGGCCGTATGACCGCACTAAGAACTCCTCCCAAGGCCCTCTGCCAATCAGAGTGCAGCACCATTACCCCATCAGTCCCAGCGCTGGACAGAAGAGGCCATCTCTTACCAACGACACATGTTTTAGAAATTGTGGAAAGGCTGTTGAGAGGAAAGATGAACTCCTTCACCAACCCCGTGAAAACTTTGGACTTTTTTTAGCCCCGACTGTCTTTGACCATACGCAGAGAAAGTGCTACATCAGCAACAGTTTGAGGAGGAGGAGGAGGGAGCGACCGAGGGGAGCCCTTTGGCCCGGCTATTGATGGATATGCCGGAACCCGAACCAAACTGCTTGTGAGACACCCTGATGAGCATGGTGGCCTCTCTTTGTCCACCCCCTTAGAGGTGAAATGCGATCACGGCTTGCGGGAGTCACAGGCGGACAAGGTGAACGGAAAAGACAGCGCTCAGGTAAATGAACGATTAAGAAGAGACGGTCGAGGTCTTGCGGCCAACGTAGATCTTTTGGAACACCTAATTGCCCATGACGGAAGATAGTACGTTCAGTTCTGCCATGGCATTCAGAAACATACCCCATTGTTTAGGTACATGTCTGCTAGGAACAGAGCGCGTCTGGGTGATGGCCCTGCCTAAGTCGAGCATGTTAGAACCATTATCCACAGAACTTTTATACACAAAAGCCCCTTTATCGTTCCACGAAGAGATATTTTCGTCCTGGCCCAGTTTATTTAGCAATACTAACGCTTATTCACGTTATCCAACACCTCCTGAGCAACAGAGTCTGAGGTCTTTGGTGTTTCTGGAGGTTTGGCAGTTACACTCTGTTCCTGTTCTGGTAGAAACAGACTTATTTTCCCTTTATCCACATCGTTCTGCTTCACGTACATTAGGTACTTTTGAAGCCCGGCGCTGTAAAGTTTAGCCTTTTTGTATTCGGCTACATCAGTTCTTTGAAGTACAGACTTCATTTCAGCATCCAGTAAGCGAGTTGCGGTCGTTCTAATATTTTCCTCTGCCAGAGGGGGAGCCCTTAATTGCTCCAATGGGTGGCTGGGCACCAGGTACATTTTTTCTGCATACTCCATTATCGATTAGTTAAAAGCCCCGTTATCAGAGGGATAGCATTGCAGGAGTTTTCAGTCCTTCGTTTTTTATTCACACCCCCTAGAGCGCATGCTCTGGGTTTGTGAATGTGTGTGGTTCTGCGCACGTTCAGAGCCCCTAGAGCGCATGCTCTGGGTTTGTGAATGTGTGTGGTTCTGCGCACGTTCAGAGCCCCTAGAGCGCATGCTCTGGGTTTGTGAATGTGTGTGGTTCTGGGCACGTTCAGAGCCCCTAGAGCGCATGCTCTGGGTTTGTGAATGTGTGTGGTTCTGGGCACGTTCAGAGCCCCTAGAGCGCATGCTCTGGGTTTGTGAATGTGTGTGGTTCTGCGCACGTTCAGAGCCCCTAGAGCGCATGCTCTGGGTTTGTGAATGTGTGTGGCTCTGCGCACGTTCAGAGCCCCTAGAGCGCATGCTCTGGGTTTGTGAATGTGTGTGGTTCTGCGCACGTTCAGAGCCCCTAGAGCGCATGCTCTGGGTTTGTGAATGTGTGTGGTTCTGCGCACGTTCAGAGCCCCTAGAGCGCATGCTCTGGGTTTGTGAATGTGTGTGGTTCTGCGCACGTTCAGAGCCCCTAGAGCGCATGCTCTGGGTTTGTGAATGTGTGTGGTTCTGGGCACGTTCAGAGCCCCTAGAGCGCATGCTCTGGGTTTGTGAATGTGTGTGGTTCTGGGCACGTTCAGAGCCCCTAGAGCGCATGCTCTGGGTTTGTGAATGTGTGTGGTTCTGCGCACGTTCAGAGCCCCTAGAGCGCATGCTCTGGGTTTGTGAATGTGTGTGGCTCTGCGCACGTTCAGAGCCCCTAGAGCGCATGCTCTGGGTTTGTGAATGTGTGTGGTTCTGCGCACGTTCAGAGCCCCTAGAGCGCATGCTCTGGGTTTGTGAATGTGTGTGGTTCTGCGCACGTTCAGAGCCCCTAGAGCGCATGCTCTGGGTTTGTGAATGTGTGTGGTTCTGCGCACGTTCAGAGCCCCTAGAGCGCATGCTCTGGGTTTGTGAATGTGCGTGGTTCTGCGCACGTTCAGAGCTCCTAGAGCGCATGCTCTGGGTTTGTGAATGTGCGTGGTTCTGCTCACGTTCAGAGCCCCTAGAGCGCATGCTCTGGGTTTGTGAATGTGTGTGGTTCTGCGCACGTTCAGAGCCCCTAGAGCGCATGCTCTGGGTTTGTGAATGTGTGTGGTTCTGCGCACGTTCAGAGCCCCTAGAGCGCATGCTCTGGGTTTGTGAATGTGTGTGGTTCTGCGCACGTTCAGAGCCCCTAGAGCGCATGCTCTGGGTTTGTGAATGTGTGTGGTTCTGCGCACGTTCAGAGCCCCTAGAGCGCATGCTCTGGGTTTGTGAATGTGTGTGGTTCTGGTCACGTTCAGAGCCCCTAGAGCGCATGCTCTGGGTTTGTGAATGTGTGTGGTTCTGGTCACGTTCAGAGCCCCTAGAGCGCATGCTCTGGGTTTGTGAATGTGTGTGGTTCTGCGCACGTTCAGAGCCCCTAGAGCGCATGCTCTGGGTTTGTGAATGTGTGTGGTTCTGCGCACGTTCAGAGCCCCTAGAGCGCATGCTCTGGGTTTGTGAATGTGTGTGGTTCTGCGCACGTTCAGAGCCCCTAGAGCGCATGCTCTGGGTTTGTGAATGTGTGTGGTTCTGCGCACGTTCAGAGCCCCTAGAGCGCATGCTCTGGGTTTGTGAATGTGTGTGGTTCTGCGCACGTTCAGAGCCCCTAGAGCGCATGCTCTGGGTTTGTGAATGTGTGTGGTTCTGCGCACGTTCAGAGCCCCTAGAGCGCATGCTCTGGGTTTGTGAATGTGTGTGGTTCTGCGCACGTTCAGAGCCCCTAGAGCGCATGCTCTGGGTTTGTGAATGTGTGTGGTTCTGCGCACGTTCAGAGCCCCTAGAGCGCATGCTCTGGGTTTGTGAATGTGTGTGGTTCTGGTCACGTTCAGAGCCCCTAGAGCGCATGCTCTGGGTTTGTGAATGTGTGTGGTTCTGCGCACGTTCAGAGCCCCTAGAGCGCATGCTCTGGGTTTGTGAATGTGTGTGGTTCTGCGCACGTTCAGAGCCCCTAGAGCGCATGCTCTGGGTTTGTGAATGTGTGTGGTTCTGCGCACGTTCAGAGCCCCTAGAGCGCATGCTCTGGGTTTGTGAATGTGTGTGGTTCTGCGCACGTTCAGAGCCCCTAGAGCGCATGCTCTGGGTTTGTGAATGTGTGTGGTTCTGCGCACGTTCAGAGCCCCTAGAGCGCATGGTCTGGGTTTGTGAATGTGGGCGTTTTCACTCACAGTTTCCTCAGGGTTTGGTGTGGCGGCGGCCGCTAAGGAACTGGAGTTGTGGTTGTGTTGTTGCAATACCTCGGGGAGGATAAAAAAAAAAAACATTTTACAAAACTGAACTTTACCATCCTTCTCACCCACACCTATGTATTTACTTAAAATACAAAACCTCATAGAACAACCAAACCAATAAGCAAAATATATTTACGGGGCTTCATCCATCCATCAATCACTGATGCTGGTGAATTTTCCTTTTCAGCTCTCTCTTTCCTTTTTCTTTTGAGCTTGTTTTCCCTCTGGTCTAAGGATCTCTCATGTTTTGACCGTACTGCGGAGCAAACAACATTATTATAAAACACATGAAACCGTCTTGTAAACTTAAAAAATAAAATATTCATTAAGGTGTTTTTCTATTTAAAAAGTCACAGCTTTAAAACAAATAATCCATTTCAGGCTGTACAACAAACACAGGTTTTGAGTTTATTTCTACCACTTAAAAAACAAAACAAAACAAAACAAAACAAACAACAAAAAACCCATATTTTTTTTTTTAAAAATACATCTCATTTTGCAGAATAAAAAACCAAACTGCTTTTAAAATCCATTTTAAAACCTATTTTGCACAGTAAAAAACCTTGTTAGTTTGAAACAAACCAAGTACTTTTTAAAAACCTACACCTATGCCTTGCACAGACCCCTCTCTCACACAAAACAGCAGCTTTATAAAACACACCAAACCAAGTTTGCAGCCCTATACTTTTCAATACCCCCCCCATGCATTTAAACGGCCCATGCTTGTTCTGTCCCTCAGCCACGTGTGCTTGGGCCTTTGGGTTAGTTACTATTATTCCCCCAATTGCCTCAAACCCATTAAAAACAACACATTATGCACAGTAAAAAAACCTGTTAGTTTGAAACAAACCAAGTACTTTTAAAAACCCCACACCTATGCCTTGCACAGACCCCTCTCTCACACAAAGCAGCACATTTTAAAAAAAATACTTTTCAATAACGCCCCCACGCATTTAAAAGCCAATTTCAAAAAAGTTCCCTTTCACTATGGGATAAAGTGTTGCAAGCACATGCTTGTTCTGTTCCCCCCCATTTGTGTTTGGGCCTTCAGGTTAAAGAACAAGAACAAATTGTAGTTAGTATTGCCACCAAATCCCTATACAACTTGCGTAATACCTAAAGTTTTAAAAAAAAGTATTAAGCACAACTATAGTTAAAATGGTTTTTACCTTGGCCTGTTGGTGAACTGCAGCTTAAAGTTACTGGTTCCATGCTAAGCAGATCACACTGCAAGGAAGATAGACACCATTAGGGTTACCATATCTCATAAATAAAAAAAGAGGACCCTCCACGGGCCCTGGCCCCGCCCATTTCCCCACCCCTAGCCCCGCCCCAACTCCGCCCCTTCCCCATCCTAACCCCGCCCCTTCCTCCCTCCCACTCCCAGCCAGGGGGAAAGGGCTGCCCCAGCGCTACTGGCTTCAGGGTTTGCCGGGCAGCCCCCAGATCCTGCGCCCCCAGCCGGCGCTTCCCCAGCGCAGCTGGAGCCCGGGAGGGGAAGCGCCCAGCCGGGGGCGCAGGGTCTGGAGGCACGGGGGCTGCCCGAAGCCGGTAGCGCTCGGGCAGCCCGGCTCTTAAACAGAGCCGAAGAGTCGGGGAGGAGCAGAGCCGCCATTTTCCCGGACATGTTCGGCTTTTTGGCAATTCCCCCCGGACGGGGGTTTGACTGCCGAAAAGCCGGACATGTCCGGGAAAAAGAGGACGTATGGTAACCCTAGACACCATTATTTTCCAAAGACAGCATGGGCAAAGAGTGGCATTTCAGAGTTAAAGACAGCAAGCCTTACCTCTTTCTGCAGTCCAGCAGCCATTCAAGAACGTTTCTGTTGAAAAGGACAGTCTCCAACATACCTGAGCTTTTTATAGCATCTTAGCCCATTGTTTCAAACAGACTTCAACATAGTAGCTAGCCGGTTAATTTAATCACCACAGCTCTGAAAGAATAGATCCTTAAGGACTTTAGGCACCTCTCCCATAGCACACCCTTTTGTGATCTGGGGTGGGGGAACCAAGTTGTCTGCACAACAGGGCTATTTTTTTAAGTAAGTTAAAATAAATTTTTCAGTAGGGCCATCTTACAGTATCGAACAGTACCCATTTCCAAGTGGGGGGCCCTTTGCAGATATTAATGAATGTCTTGGGGCTTTTTTATTAAACATGTCTTTCATGCTTAAAGTTTTTTTTTTTGGGGGGGGGGGTTCCTAGAAAGAATGACTCATAGCAATCAACCAACTCCAGGGTCATATTTTAACCGTCCAATAGTGTCCCACCAACTCCTGGGGTCATATTTAAACTGTCCAATGGAGTTCTGCCAACTCCAGGGGTTATATTTAAACTTTCCAGTCGCATCTGCGAATTCCTGAGGTTTTATTTCATTTCATATTAATCAGAACTCACCATCCACCCCCACCCACCCCCCTTACTATGGGTGCACCCCCATCAAATTTAACCCTATGGCAACAAGGGTAAGTAATCGCAGTCACCCTGGCTATTCAGTGAGGGGGGGAGGTGTAGTTAAACCCATTCAGTTCAACTCTACTGTACTCAAACACATGTCTGAACAAGCCCTGTTTGTTTTATTTTAAGCACATTTTTTTAGGATTTTTTCCCCCTCCCACAACATACATTTCAGCTTTTTGCTGTAAATGGGTCACTTTTACACAAAAAACCCCACAAGAGCTAGGTGCTCACAAACAATTGATTTGTTATTTAAAAGACATACAGCTCCTTGAAAACAAACCAAGACGCTTCATGAAAACTTTCAGAAAAGAAATAGTGTAAGCACCCCACTGCTTGTTTTTCGATGTACACAACCCCCAGTTCCTAACCCATTACACCTCCTCCTCGACCGTCGCTTCTTAATCATTCATTTAGCTGTGCGACGTCTTTTCCGTTCACTTCGTCCGCCGGTGACTCCCCCAAGCCGTGATCGCATTCCACCTGTAAGGGGGTGGACAAAGAGAGGCCTCGGGGCTAAAACAAAGTCCAAAGTTCTCACGGGGGTAGTGAAGGAGTCCATGTTTCCACTCAGCAGCCTTTCCACGATTTCTAAAACACGTGTTCTTGGTAAGAGATGGCCTCCTCTGTCCGGCGCTGGGACTTATGGGGTAATGGTGCTGCACTTTGATTGGCAGAGGGCTTTGGGAGGAGTTCTTAGTGGGGTCATACGGCTCACTTCCGGATGGGTCACCCCGCCCCGGATCTCGCTTTGATTGGTCAAATTCTCCTCTTGAGGCAGTCCTATCAGGGCAAAACACATCCTAATTGGTAGAGGGCAGTGGGGGGAGCTCTTAGAGGCATCACACAAGCCACTTCCAGACGGGTCACCCCACTCCGGAACTCGCCCTGATTGGTCAAATCTCCTCTCGGGGTGGTCCTTTCAGGATGAACCCCATCCTGATTGGTAGAGGGTGGTGGGAGGAATTCTTAGAGGGGTCACATGACACACCTTGCTTCCGGTCATGTGGTCACCTTGATCCCGGAAGTAACACCCCCATGAGGTGGGACTTCCAGTGACAGAAGGGAGGGACTAAGGGTCAAAGGGTGGGGCTAAGGGGTCAAGAGGCGGGGGTTAGGGTTTGATTGATGGTAGGACCCTTATAGTACTGCCGGGTGTCCGAGTCAAGAATGGTGGAGTAGCTCCAGGGACGGAGGTTGGTTAAAGGAACCATAGAATCATAGAATCATAGAATATCAGGGTTGGAAGGGACCTCAAGAGGTCATCTAGTCCAACCCCCTGCTCAAAGCAGGACCAATTCCCAACTAAATCATCCCAGCCAGGGCTTTGTCAAGCCGGGCCTTAAAAACCTCCAAGGAAGGAGACTCCACCACCTCCCCAGGTAACGCATTCCAGTGCTTCACCACCCTCCTAGTGAAATAGTGTTTCCTAATATCCAACCTGGACCTTCCCCACTGCAACTTGAGACCATTGTTCCTTGTTCTGTCATCTGCCACCACTGAGAACAGCCGAGCTCCATCCTCTTTGGAACTCCCCTTCAGGTAGTTGAAGGCTGCTATCAAATCCCCCCTCATTCTTCTCTTCTGGAGACTAAACAATCCCAGTTCCCTCAGCCTCTCCTCATAAGTCATGTGCTCCAGACCCCTAATCATTTTTGTTGCCCTCCGTTGGACTCTTTCCAATTTTTCCACATCCTTCTTGTAGTGTGGGGCCCAAAACTGGACACAGTATTCCAGATGAGGCCTCACCAATGTGGAATAAAGGGGAACGATTCACGTTCCTCGATCTGCTGGCAATGCCCCTACTTATACAGCCCAAAATGCCGTTAGCCTTCTTGGCAACAAGAGCACACTGTTGACTCATATCCAGCTTCTCGTCCACTGTGACCCCTAGGTCCTTTTCTGCAGAACTGCTACCTAGCCATTCGGTCCCTAGTCTGTAGCAGTGCATGGGATTCTTCCGTCCTAAGTGCAGGACTCTGCACTTGTCCTTGTTGAACCTCATCAGGTTTTTTTTGGCCCAATCCTCTAATTTGTCTAGGTCCCTCTGTATCCGATCCCTACCCTCTAGTGTATCTACCACGCCCCCTAGTTTAGTGTCATCTGTAAACTTGCTGAGAGTGCAGTCCACACCATCCTCCAGATCATTAATAAAGGTATTAAACAAAACTGGCCCCAGGACCGACCCTTGGGGCACTCCGCTTGAAACCGGCTGCCAACTAGACATGGAGCCATTGATCACTACCCATTGAGCCCGACGATCTAGCCAGCTTTCTATCCACCTTACAGTCCATTCATCCAGCCCATACTTCTTTAACTTGGCGGCAAGAATACTGTGGGAGACCGTATCAAAAGCTTTGCTAAAGTCAAGGAATAACACATCCACTGCTTTTCCTTCATCCACAGAGCCAGTTATCTCATCATAGAAGGCAATTAGGTTAGTCAGGCACGACTTCCCCTTCGTGAATCCATGCTGACTGTTCCTGATCACTTTCCTCTCCTCTAAATGTTTCATAATTGATTCCTTGAGGACCTGCTCCATGATTTTTCCATTGCACAACTCCAGTAGGGGCAGAACCGGGCCAGGATCACCTGGAGTGATCTGGCTACTTACTTGCAGAGAGCCTGCTTTTATGCAAAAAGTTGCACAACCTGATGTCACATGCTGCATCTGATAATTAGGTCCAGTGGTAGGAGCCTAGGTCGCAGCGAGGTGCAGGATGGCACCTAGGCTAAGACTGGTTTCAGAGTAGCAGCCGTGTTAGTCTGTATCCGCAAAAAGAAGAACAGGAGTACTTGTGGCACCTTAGAGACTAACAAATTTATTAGAGCATAAGCTTTCGTGGACTACAGCCCACTTCTTCGGATGCATATAGAATGGAACATCTATTGAGGAGATATATATACACACATACAGAGAGCATAAACAGGTGGAAGTTGTCTTACCAACTCTGAGAGGCCAATTAATTAAGAGAAAAAAAACTTTTGAAGTGATAATCAAGCTAGCCCAGTACAGACAGTTTGATAAGAAGTGTGAGAGTGAGGCTAAGACTGGTGCTAGAATCAAGATCCAGGGACACACCAGGATCAAAACCGAGATCAGAGTCCATCAACAAAGCAGAAGCAGAACCAGAGCCAGTGTCCAAGTCCAGGCTATTACCCCATGCTGTGAATCTCACAATTGTTGGCTCCCAGGAAATCTGCAAAGGTTTTCCTCAAACTTCATCTGCGAGGATTTCCAATCTAACACTCATTTGGGCACGGGACAAATGGAAGACAGATTTCAAAACACACTATGGACATTTTAACTGTCTGATATGCTATTGGAGCTAACTAACAGTCCCCTGACCTTGCAACCCTTCATCAGTGATGTATCTGGGAACAGTGTCATCTATTCAGGTGACATACTCCTCTTTTCGGAGAACCCAGAGCAGCACACACACCTCATCCGGACCTGGAGAGGTTTCGGCAGCGTGGTCTCAACACAGAATTGGTAAAGCGTATCTCCAGCGAACTCTCCACAGAGTTTAGGGGGTACATCCTCTCCCCAGAAGGTGTTACGATTGATGCAAATAAGGTGGAAGCCATTCATAAATGGGACAAAGTTTGAAGTCCTCAGCGCTTCCTAGACTTCACCAGCTTTACTGCTGCATCGGCCCAGGGTTCTCAGAGCCAGTAAACCCCGAGAGCTTCCTCCACAAAATGGCCACATTCGTTTGGTCATCCAAGTTCCAACAAGCCTGCAAACAGCTCAGAATTGCCTTCACCACTGCATCTATTCTGACGCACAGCATTCATCATGGAAGTAGACGCATCTACTATGACCACCAGGGCCTGCTTTGTTTGGTGCTGCCAGAGGTGGACTGAAATTCAGACTTAGCTTGACACACGTGACTTCTGCGCTTTCACCAAGGCACCACGCACCTAACTTCTTGGCATCTCAGGCCTCTGAAGACCCTGCTACGTCCATGGCAGCCATTGCCAAGAATTTCACTCATTCAAATGGCCACATGATGGAACTGACTCTCATAGATCACCTGACCAAGATGGCGAGCTTCATCCCTCTGTGCACGAGTACCTTCGGCTAAGAGGACAGATCAGCTCCAAATTTCCAAAGGCCAATGACACCTTTGTTTTGCTAACTATAGATTTCCCACTGATTTCATGCCACACTACGAATAGTCACTCCGCACTTCCCAGCTATCGACCTGTGTCAACGAATCCACCACATTCAGGAAGAACGAAGGGAGCCCCTCGAGGACACTAGGAAGGAGTCAGATATTATACGGACTGCTGATGACAAGAGGGAAGCCATTTGCTGAAGGGAGGTAGCAAGTCCCTGGCACTGACCGAATCCCTAAGCCCCGTCTGTTGCAGCAGTTCCTGACCCATCCCCCTTGGATGACCTTCTGATCCCATCCTCCTCCCCTGGCTCTAGGGAGCAAACTCTGGGTCCCTTCCCTCACTCTGGCACAATCCCTGCCCAGAGGGACCGAGCCCCTCACAGACAATGGGACTGTCCTCCCTTCTCCTCCTTGTGGGGGGGACTACTACCCCCATTTTACAGACAGGGAATGAAGGTGATGAAATGACCTCTCTAAAGTCACACCTGGAAATGTGGAGGAGATCTGGGAACTGGACTGGGTTTTACAGGAGTGCCCTCCCCACAGAGGCAGCTTCACTTTCTGCCCTTCGTTCTCTCCTCCCCTCTTGGCCTGTCTTCGATGGGGATCTCTGAACCGGGAATGAGCAGGGGCTTCCTCCTCCTCCGTCTTCGAATGTCTGGGATCTGTCCCCAGCAATGCAGCCTGCAGCTGGCCCAGCTTGGGGAGCCATGACCTCATCCTGTGAAATCGAGACGTGCTGGCTCTCAGTCATGCTTCGACGGAAAACCACGCACCCCACACAGAGGTAGGAACCGCCCATTCCCAGGTTGTTCTGAGGAGCCAGGATTCCTCCAGGAGCTGGGGAAGGGCACAGTGACCAGTCTGTCAGAGGTAGGGGAGGATCGTGTAAGGGGAGGGTCTAAGAGAGGAGGAGGGTGAGCTAGGCTCTGTATTTGGGCTTGGCAGGGATCAAGAGAAGGGACGGGGCTATTAGAGGGCAATGCGAGGTGCAAGGGGTGTCGGAGATGGGGGCAAGGCCTGAAAAGTTCAGCTACTTTAGATGAGTTGTGCCAGAGAATCACCGGTTGAGGTGACTGAAAGCTCTGAACTGGGGGTGGCCAAAAGCATCCTCCTCAGATGGGAACATCCCAAATGTCTGCAGAAGCTCAGCCTCTGAGGTGAACGTTGTGGCCCAAACGTCTCTCTGCTCTGTACCTCGCAGGATTGCAGCCGGCTGTTCCAATCCAGGAGGAAAACTCTGCCACTGAAATCTCACAGCCCCTGTGCAGTGAAGTGCCACTTAAACCCGCTGTGATGCACAGACCTTGCCCTGCTGTCTGCACAGGCCTGAATTTCACCTCTTCAGAGTGTAAGGAAATAATTGGCTGAAGGCCTTTTTTTCTTTTTGGATGGCTGTCTAGTGGGGAAAAACTATGGGGATTTTTAACCTGTTTGGCTCCCATGACTGGTGCTTCAATGATGCAGACAAGTGCTGATGCATTGGTTGATTTCCCCACCTTTTAATCTACTCTCTTCTTCTCTTTTAACAGGTATTCTAAGGGCACCCCGTGCTTCATATGGGCATTCTTGGGTGGGCAGATTGCATCAGACCTGCACTTGAATAAATAATAGTGAATGAAATATGCAGACACTAAAGTTCTGCAGCCAAATTCTCAGAAACCTTCCTCTTCAATGGAGGATCAGGATTTTATTTCTAATTGATTTGTTTAAAAAGTGCTAAGCAGATGCTACACTGTAATAAGAGGAAACAGAAGCAAAAACTGCAAGAATGTTACTGAAACCAATGAACAGATGCGGAGAGTGGAAACACGGCAAAGCAAACAAATGACTACTATGAGTAAATAACCTGAAAGCAAATGGAGAAGAAAAGCTCATCTGGGTAATTGTGGCTCTTGGGACAAAAATCAGGTTCCTGGTATGTAGCCTGGCTGAGATCATACCTTTTCCCTGGATCCCAGACCTGGGCTACAGACGTCATTCTCTGTGTGATGTCCTTATTTTATTCCTAGGGAAAGGATCCCCAACAGAGATGTAAGGATCCTGGACTCTAATGTCTGCAAGAAGCTTCAGCCACCTTCACAGGTAGAAGTCACTGTCTTTCCTACAATGCCACTAGTGCTCTTTCTGCTCTCCAGATCTGCTCCCTCCAGCAGGACAGAGACACCCCTTAACTCCCCGAGTCCTGATTTCCTACAATTCAAGGGGCTGAGGGTTTGCATTGCCTCCACCATCAGAGACTTTTTCCTATGGGAATCTCCCTAGAGCAGGGGAGAAATCTGTTCTTCCATTAGAATGAGACTGCTCAGTAAATCCACTCACACTGACCTCATCTCAGCTGCTTTGTTTATCCGAGATTAGTGGTATCTTTGGAAAACACTTAGGGTGCCGGGGTGTGAGGTGGAGCAGGGGAGACGGGCGCTCCAGCAGATTCCCCTGAAGAACACCACCCTGTCTTTCTCTGGTCAAGCTCAGACTCGCCGTGCATTGTGGAAGTGAAGACCGGATGGGTGCTGCTGGATTGACCTTGATGTGCCATGTCCTTGTGTGGATGAAGGACCTACATCTCAGGGATGGCCAGCAGCAGATGTAACACATGTGTCCAGGAATAGGCTAAACAACCTACACTGATAGGTAAGTAAAATCATGGCCACGTGTAGACATCACAGGAATTGGTGGGGATTGAACCAGGGTCCTTCAGCACAAGCCCCTCTCACTCAGTGTCAACCAATCCAGCTCCACCCACTCGATTACATCCCTGTCCATTGTCACAGAACCCAGGAGCCCTGATTCTCAGACCCGGGCCTTACATCACCAGGCCAAACCGCCTCCCATTATGGGCATTGTAGAAGGGACCATTGGCAAAAACCCCTCTTCATTCCCCCTGTCAGAGACTGCAGCCATGGGTGACAAGAGAATGAGCTGACATCTCCCCTGTGGGAATCCGAGGGGCTGCACATTTGGGGTTTCACAGGGAAGGCCTCTGGCAGCCGTTGACAGAGTGTTCCTGGGAGGAGATTTTCCGTCTCTAACAAAGGGTTTCTGTTCCCCCAGATCTCAGCCGCTCAGCAGAATGCAGGAGAGCCGAGTGCTGATGGGCTATAGGGGTCCCAGGAGTCGCTGTGCGGCAGGTGCAGTGTCTGCAGTCACCATGGGCCAAACCCTGCGCTCCAGACAACCCCGGCTGTTTCCCTGGATTGCGAAGGGGACTTTGGCTTGGGGAATCAGTTCTGGTGCCTGTGTCTACAACTGGGATGTTTTCACGAGGCTACTCAATGGTCCATGAATCACCATGCGAGCAAGGGGAGAATGGACATTAGAGAGCGAGGCTGGGACCTCTGCAGAGCTGCTGCAGTCGAGCATCCACAGCCAGAAGAGATTCGACGGGAAACTCGCTTAGATGGGGGCCACAGCCGCAGCAGCTGTCTCATGAAGCTCTGCTCACGCTCTAGACAGCAGAGGCAGGACAAAGAGCCACACAGTGAGAGCCTGGGTTGCAATTAGCAATACGCCATTTTTTCAGTGGATTATGCTGTCCTGACTGTCTATTTCCTGTAAAGTCCACATCCAGCCTCCCTGGCTGACCTCAGTGGGAGTTAGGTTCTCCGTGCCCACAGGACAGGGCTGGCCTTACCATGAGGCGAACTGAGGCGGCTGCCTCAGGTGACAGACTGTGGAGGGCGCCACTAGGACCCAGAGTGTAGAAAATTGTGTCTGCTCCTGGTGCATATGTATCCTCTCTGCTCTAGACGCACAGAGATGGTGGCGTGCTGGGCTGGAGGAAGGAGGGCCCAAGAGATATAACAGGCAGGCAGGAGAAAAGGTGAGATGGAATAACAGAAAGCAACAGGAGCTGCAGGAAGAGAGAGGAGGAGGAGCCTCTTATGTACCTCTCCAGCACCCCCAGGAGCCTGGACTGATTAACACCAGCTTCTCAGGGAGCTTCCTGTTTCCTGCTGCTTCTCTGAAGCCACTTGAGGAGAACAGGCAGTGAATTGAGGTAGTAGGAGCCAGTTAGGCCCTTAAGACGCTGATATCTTCCCTCACTCAGGTCCTGCTACCAGCCTGCTTATTTGTCCTCTGGGGCAGCATTCAGAAAAAGAAAGAAAGCAAAAGAAGCTTTTCTATCTAAGCAGGAAGGAGCTCTCCTGAGATACATAGACACAAATGTTCACGGTGAGCCTTCCGGCCCCAGTGAGGATGTGAGTGGTGAGGAGATGCCTGATCGTCCAGTTAGTCAGAGTGCAGGTGACCTGGCAGCTACTGCAGCATCCATATCTCCATCTCCAATGGATAAACCAGGCACATTCCTGAAGAAAAGTGTAGATCAGAGAAGAGTGTGGTGGAGGTGCAAGAAACAGCTGCTGCTGAGTTTAGTTCCTTAAATCTAGATGATCCAGGATGGTGGACCCACTTGAGCAGTAGCCTGAGGGACTTCCTTGTACTGCATGGGCCACAGCAGGTGAAAAACGTCATGTTCCCCAAAGACAATGACAATGTTATCTCCACACTGATATATACCTGCCTCTGGAGATTTCCATTACTTGCATCTGAAGAAGTGAGGTTCTTACCCACGAAAGCTTATGCTCCCAGTACTTCTGTTAGTCTCAAAGGTGCCACAGGACCCTCTGTTGCTTTTTAATGAAAAATATGCATCCGAAGAAGTGGGCTGTAGTCCACGAAAGCTTATGCTCTAATAAATTTGTTAGTCTCTAAGGTGCCACAAGTACTCCTGTTCTTCTTTTTGCGGATACAGACTAACACGGCTGTTACTCTGAAATGAAAATAGAAGTTTCCTTCCAACACATTACTTGTGTGAAATCCCCAATGGTGACAAAGTGGAGAGGCCATGGCTTATGTACTCAAAAACCCAGAATGCTGCATACTGTTTTTGTTGCAAACTCTTCCAGTTTAATGTTCCAGCCACATTGGGTTCTACAGGAGCAAAGGACTGGAAAAATCTGGCTAGAAATCTGGCATGCCATGAGAAGGCAGCAAATCAAGCGAGAGCATTCCATAGGTGGAAAGAACTTGAGATGAGACTAAGGTTAAAGGCCACCATAGATGATCAGCATCAAGAGAAGATTGCATCAGAGTCTCTTTACTGGCAAAATGTTCTGAAAAGGCTCATTGCCATTGTGAGAATGCTTGCTACCCAAAACCTAGCACTGCGTGGCACTTCAGATCAGCTGTATGTGCCAAACAATGGAAACTTCCTTAAAATTGTGGAGCTGATGGCTGAGTTTGATGCTGTACTCCAGGAGCATCTAAGAAGAGTCACCACCCAAGAAATGGACACACCCCACGACCTTGGAAAAATAATTCAAAATGAGATCATACAATTACTGGCAACAAAAGTCAAAGAGAAGATTGTGGCAGATCTGAAGTCAGCAAGATATAACTCTGTTATTCTGGACTGCACACCGACATCAGCCGTACGGAACAAATGACTTTAATGGTGCGTGTTGTAACAACAACAGAACCTAGTGAAAATGTCCCTGCAATGGTGGCTGTCAGAGAGCATTTTCTAGAATGTATTGACATTGATGATACTACAGGAGCTGGAACGGCAAATATGCTTCTTAAAAAGCTGGAAGATATGGGAATTGCGATAGCTGACATGAGAAGTCAGGTCTACGATAATGGTGCCAACATGAGAGGAAAGAAGAGAGGAGCGCAGACACTGATCCGAGTGTTAAACCCTCGAGCTTTTTTTGTCCCATGCAGTTCTCATTCATTGAACTTGGTGGTCAGTGATGCAGCATCAGCTTCTAGCGAGGAGCTGATTTTTTTAATAAAAGAACAGGAGTACTTGTGGCACCTTAGAGACTAACAAATTTATTTGAGCATAAGCTTTCGTGAACTACAGCCCACTTCATCGGATGCATAGAATGGAACATATAGTAAGGAGATATATATACATACAGAGAACATGAAAAGGTGGGGGTTGTATCACAGGCTGTAGGTGCTCTTCCTAATTTGAAACAGGTACGTCAAAACTGAAGATCTGAAAAACAAGTCCTAGGTTAGAGAATTGTCTTTTGTAACTATAAAAGTAACCTACAAGCTTCAACCAAAGACATGCTGGAGTCATCAGCTCATCCACACATCTTCCCAAATCTAGCCTGGGAAAGAAGATGTGCTTGACCACATTCCCAGAATGTTAACACATCCAAGGGATTGTGGACCAAAGTAGAAGCGAGTTTGAAAGCTGGTGACTCTCTCTCCCCAAAAGATGCTCTGTCCCTAGCCCTCAATTTGAATCAAAATATTTCCAGAGTAAAATTCTTCTTCAGAAGATACCAAGAGGAACGGCCCTCTTTCAAAACAGCTTGCATCTTCTATTCTCAAGGACGGCTCTCTGTGCGGACATGGACTACCAGCTTCTGTGAGGGCAGCTTGACTTTACTGCTTTGGAAATAATGGCAGAGGGGTTCATATTGAAAGAGGATGTCTTTCCTTAAAGGCAGCTTTAGCCTCATTCCTGTCAACAATTATGAGAGCTGGTGGCCATTTTGAAAGGCTGCAATTCTCTGAAGAAGAACGATTCACCATTAAAACTTTCGGAACATGTTCCCCTTGCCTATGGAGTTTTTACACACATACACATAAATTCTTATGCATTAACCATTTTATCAGAAAATTTCAGCTTTTTCTCAAAAAAAAAAAATAAATAAAGCTTGAATGCTGGATATTTTTATTTCGCTTCTCTGGACTTTTTCAATTCTAATATATCTTTTTTTTTTAGATAGGGCAACCAAAACTGCACAAAGTATTCAGGGACTGAGGATACAATGTATTTATATACAGGCAATATGATCTTTTCTTTCTTATTATTTATCCCTTTCCTAATGGTTCCTAACATTAAGTTGGCTTTTTGAACCACCACGTCACTTAGTTTTCAGAGAACTGTCCACACTGACTCCCAAGATCTCTTTCTTGAGTGGTAACAGCTAATTTAGACCCATCATTTTGTATGTCTAGTTAGGATTATGTTTTCTAATGTGCATTACTTTGCATTATCAACACTGAATTTATCTGTCATTTCCTTGGCTGATCGTCCAGTTTTGTGAGGTCCCTCTTTAACTCTCTGCAATCAGGTTTGGACTTAACTATCTTGAGTAGTTTTGTATCATCTGCGAGCTTTGAAACATCCCTCTTTACCCCTTTTCCCAGATAATTTATGAATATGTTTAATACAGTTCTTTATGGAGCCCCGTTGTTTACCTCTCACCATTGTGAAAGCTGGCCATTTATTCCTACCCTTTGTTTCCTGTCTTTTAACCAGCTACTGATCCATGACAGAACCTTCCCTCTTACCCCATGACTGCTTAGTTCGCTTAAGAGCCTTTGGTGATGGGCTTGGTCAAAGGTTTTTGGAAAGTCCGGGTACACTATATCCATCGGATCACCCTTGTCTATATGTTTGTTGACCTCGCTCCAAGAATCCTAATAGATTGGTGAGGCATGATTTCCCTTTATAAAAACCATGTTGACTCTTCCCTCACAAATCATATTTATCTATGTATCTGATAATTCTGTTCTTTGCTATAGTTTCAACCAATTTGCCTGGTAATGAAATTAAACTTACTGTTGTAATTGCCGGGATCATCTCTATCATTTTTTGAAATCAGGGTTATATTAATTTTCCTGCAGTCATCTGGTTCAGAGGCTGATTTCAGGGATAGGTTACATACCACAGTTAGTAGTTGTGCAAATTTCATATTTGAGTTCCTTCAGAATTTGTGCGTGAATACCATCTGGTCCGTCAGTAAAGACCAATGCAAAAAGTTCATTGAGATTCTTCACAATGACCTTATCTTCCTTGAGTGCTCCTTTAGCACCTCAATTGTCCATTGGTTGTTTAACAGGCTTCCTGCTGCTGAGGTACTTAAAAACAACTTTCTGTTTTTGTGTCTTTTGCTAATTGCTCTTCAAATCCTTTTATGGCCTGCCGGATTTTATTATTACACTTCACTTTCTCTTAAGCTTGGTTTTCCTCTGCTAGCCTTGGGACTTGCTCATGCAAAACTCCAGGTGACTATGAAGTGCTACCTTGCTTTGAAAAGGCTGCCCCGGGTCACTGTAAACACTTGCTGGGTTGCATCACCCCATAGGAAGGTAAAATCTCCCCGAGAGTCTGAACTAAGGTGGAGTTGCTAGAGGAGCTCACAACGGGACACAGGGGGTGCTGGAGCTCCACCAGCCAGTCCCAGAGCAATTGAGGCTGTGTGTCCTGCCCTTGGGAAAAGTGGCGACCCTTTCGACAGTACTAATGAAAACGAGCTTGCATGCACAGTGATTTCGAAATAAATTACTATGTGAATTGTTTCAAAGACTATGACACTATCAATAGTGGTTTGTTAATACATCTTGCTGTGAAGGGGACATTTTCAGTTAAGTAAAATAACAGGGAAAAAGACCTAAAAAGTTCTTTTCAAAAACCACCCACTGCCCTAGATCCACCCAAGACTTAGTTCTGTGGTCATTTCCATTGAAATAGGGAGGACCTGGGTTGGGTTATTTAGGGAGAAATAAATGGATTGACACTCTGTTAAATTTTTAAAGGACATATTTTTAAAATTAATTTTAACTTAGAAATTAATTAACAGATTCACTAGCAAATTCTCAGAAAATTCATTCTTTAGTCAGGGCGTAGTGCTGTAAATATGAGGAGGACATGGCTTAAATATGTCAAGAGGGAACAGCGGGGAGTAAAAGCATTTCTTACTCTGCCTGTATTGCCCAACACTTCTCTTTTGTCGTGTTTGTGACCACAGAAGGGTTCCTGCTGGCCGTGATGGCATACGACCGCTATGTAGCCATTTGTAACCCTCTGCTCTACACCGCTGTTATGTCTAAGAGAGTATGTATTCATCTAGTGGCCAGCTCATATGTAGGGGGGCTCGTGAACTCACTGACCCACACATGTGGCTTGCTGAGGTTGTCGTTCTGTGGGCCCAACATCATCAATCATTACTTTTGTGACACTAACCCATTGCTGAAGCTTGCCTGCTCTGATAACCACATCAATGAGATTTTGCTTGTAACGTTCTCTGGAGTTATTGCCATGTCCACCCTCCTGTTTGTCATAATCTCTTATCTGTACATCCTCTTCTCTATCCTGAGGATCCGCTCCGCCAAGGGCAGGCGCAAAGCCTTCTCCACCTGTGCCTCTCATCTGACAGCTGTCACCATGTTCTATGGACCTGTGAGCTTAAGCCACATACAACCCAGTTCCAGCTACTCACTGGAACAGGAGAAAATCTCTGCTGTGTTTTATACCCTGGTGGTCCCCATGTTGAACCCCTTGATCTACAGCCTGAGGAACAAGGAGGTTAAGGATGCTCTTAAGAGGGTGATAGACTGGAAAAACATTCCCAGCTAATTTGTCACCATGACAATTCCAGTCAATTGAGAAGAACAATTGGAAGAAGGGTAGGAGTATGCTCTATGTGTTACTGCCTTGATTTGTGTATCACAAATGTTGTACAAGAATTAAATGAAACTCAAAGAACTGATGTAGCAATGTGGAAATTATGTTTTACAATTGCTTGAGAGGAACAATGTTACCTAATGTCCTGTCATTATGTGGCTGTTGGAATATAGACACCTTTCCTTGTTTCTTGACCATTAATCTATTTGAAATGGTGCCCTGCAAGGTTATTTGAGATTAAAAATAAAATAAACTTGCTTCTAGGTTTAATTTCTTAATGTGATGCTTTAATTAATGCTCAGTATGTAACTTGCACTATGAGAATTCAACGCTTTTGCTCTCTTTAGTGTCTGGGCCTCATACGGGCTGCCACAATTGATCTCTATCCCCTTTATAGCAGCCCTTAACCTAGTTGAAGACTGTTATCAGGTCCCTCCTCGGTCGTCTTGTCTCAAAACAAAACATGCCCAATTTTTTTAAAACTTTCCTAATAGATCAGGCTTTGTAAACCCTTTTTGTCATTTTTGTTTTTCCCCTCTGGACTCTCTCCTATTTGCCCACGTCCTTTCTAAAGCGTGGCTCCCAAACCTAGACACAGAACTTCAACTAAGGCCTCACCAGTGCCAAGCAGAGCCATACAATCACTGCCTTGGTCTTACACATAACACACCTGGTAATACACCCCAGACAGCCCTTTTCACAGCTGCAGCTCATTGTTGGTTCATACTCAACTTGTGACCCACTTGAACTCCCAGATCCATCTCAGCAGCACTTCTCCTAGCCAGTTATTCCCCACATTGTATTATGCATTTGATTTTTCCTTCTAGAGTGAAGTACTATGCAGTTGTCTTTATATTGATCACATCTGTATTCATGCTAGTGCTATATCCATCTATTCTTAACCAGTGTTATCGTATATACTTAGGCTTGGAAGGAATAGATTTTTCTCAATAAATGTTGGTCATTATTGATTTCACCATATGCACACAAACCAATGAAAAAAATATTGCCATCAATAATAATTGAAATTTACAGATAGGCAGAATAAGAAAAACTGCAGCTTGAGAATGTATTAGAGTTTGATTTAAGGATATTTATTTTGTATATTTTGACATGTGATGTTGACAATTTGTGTTTTAACAGTTATAAAGCTTTAACTTTTTGAATCTCAGTGTCGGCTGTCATTAACAAAATTATGTCTGACCTCCCATTGTCTGATCCCCCATAATTTCCCGCAATTGTAAAGATTTAAACATTTAAAATAAAAAAGGCTTAAAAATAAAACATTGATATTATTAATTAAAATTCTAAAAAACTTAAAAATCAAATTCTGACAAGGCTCTAGCAACTTGTTATTCAGCTTTATTCTCAATCATCTTGTTGTCACCTTGTGTTGCTCCCCATCTGTTTGTCATCTGTACCGTTGTCTCTTATTTTCAGCTTAGATTACAAGCTCCATTGGCCAGAGGTTGTTTTTTTGTTATATGTTGGTACAGCACCTAACAGAATGGGGTTGGGATTAAGCCCAATACTAATGAATTAATGAAGTAGTATCAATAATAATGCTCATGTAATGTTACTCCCACCAATGCCATATATTTCAGAGGGGTAGTCGTGTCAGTCTGTTTCAGCAAAGAGAACCCAGAAGGTTCCAGCCCACGATAGCTCATGTCCAAATACATTTGTTAGTCTTTAAGGTGCCACAGGACTCCTTGTTGTCAATGCCAAATAGTGATTTTATAGGTTTACTTACAGCAATGCTATAAATTGATCATATATTTTAAGGGCTAAAAAGGACAATGACATCGTTTAGTCTGACTGTATAACTCAGGTCACAATTCTATACAGTTACCCTCTGTATTAAGCCCATTAACTGGCATTTATTAAGTGTATCTTCCAGAGAGCCATCGGGTCTTGATTTCACAGCAGCTGTAGCTGGATAAACCGTCACTTCCCATGGTAGTTCATTCCAGCCATTAACCACCCTCACTGTTGAAAATGTGAGCCTCGTTACTAATTTGAATTGGGATAGTTTTACTCTGAGCAACACGATATATTGTTCATTAGAACTGGGGGGAGAGGGGAGTTGGACCAAAATACTTTTTTTCTGAGCAACGCAGATTTGGGTTAACTGAAATATTTTATGAATCTGTGTCAAATGAAATTAATTGTTTTGCTTTGATCTAAAACCTCAGAAAAAGCTAAAAGGTCTAAATATTTTAAGTTTCCCATTTAAAAGACTTTTTGTTTCAAAATTTACTTCAATTTTATTTAAAAAAATAACAATTGCAAAAACAGCAACTGATCAAACAAAACATTTCATTCAACTTGTCAGTCAGCCAAAAAAATTGAAAATTTTGAAAAAAAAAAAAATCAATTTGGATCAACCAGAAACTAAGTTTTTCATTGATGTTTCAGACTAGCCAGCAACCCAAGAAATCAGCTATTCACAGAGCTCTTTTGATCATACAATTTTTTTTCTCATCATTGCTATACACTGATTAGCCCTATTCTCACCACTGACACAATTCTATTGCGTTAGGAACCGGACTCTACAGCTAGCTAATGTAACTCCCTACATGGCCGCATAGAAGAATGCCATTTTCCGGTTTAGTTTAATCCAGTAAATTAAGAGTGTCCATACCAGGAGCTATTCAGGAATAGCCCTAGTGCCTTAAATTCACATATTACCTTGCTCAGGAATAGCTTCCCAATGCAAACAAGCCCCTGCTCTCACCAACACTGATTTAGAGCTTTACTTTCACCCCTCCATGCAGAGGTGGGACACTGAACAGCAAGGTTTAGCAGTGGGGAAATGAATTTATTTGATGTTTTTCCATCCCGAAGAACCCAATACAATTGGGCAAACATTCTGGTGTAGCTGAATGTGCATTTTTCTCTGAAAAAAAGTTTCAGCCAAAGAATTTTGGCCAGCTGTAGTTAGGATACTTTCTACCCCATGGAAATGCCTTACACTTAAACTCTGCGAGGTAGACTTGAGCCAAGGGATAATAGAGTTTAGCCCGTTGTGATTAATGGTGAGAGGACATAAATCCACTGAAGCACACTCAGATGCAACTTCCTCCGGGATTCAAGAGTTGACCTGCTACCCAACCCCATTCACGGGGGTTCTTTTTATCTTGCATTAATAAAGTTTCAATGAAAAATATTAGAGCGCAATATTGGATCAATCATAGAATCATAGGATTGGAAGGGACCTCAAGAGGTCATAAGTCAGTCCCCTGCACTCATAGCAGGACAAAGCACCATCTAGAACAACCCTGACAGGTGTTTGTCTAACCTGCTCTGAAAAATCTCCAATGATGGAGATTCCACAACCTCCCTAGGCAATTTATTCCAGTGGTTAACCACCCGGACAGTTAGGAAACTTTTCCTAATGTCCAACCTAAATCGCCCTTGCTGCAATTTAAGCCCAGTGCTTTCTGCACTGGAAAATACTGATTCATCAAAAATGAAATATTCTTGTGGGAAAATTCCAGTTTCAATGAATTACTCATTTAAAAAAATTTGAAAGAAAAAAGAAGCTTAAAATTGTCTAAATGTTCATTTTTGACATTTTCAAAACGAAAAGTTGCCTTTTTTTAGTTCAAAATTAATGTTTCAAAATGCTAATTAGCTAATTATTTTGTTTAATGTTCATTTAATTTGAACTATTGGAACAAAATATTTTGATTGATCAAAATCAACTTTCCCCCAGCTTTTTGGTTTGTGGAAAAAAGGAAAATATCAGTTTTTGGGATGGGACATTTTTAAAATCTCCCAAATTTTCATGGGACAGGAAAACCATTTCCTGCCCAGCTTTAATCTTTGGTTCCAAACTAAAATAATCCACTCAGTGAATAAACAAGCATCTCCCCCAGCCTCCACTAGTAGAGGTTTTATACTGTATTCAAACCTGAAGCCAATTCCTTATGGAAAATTTCCATATAATTTTATTAGAAAAATATGTCAACGTTCTATAATATTCTTAAACCGACTGTAACTGAGCATGCGGCTGTATCCAGTCAATGAGTGTTATGGATTGCGGTATTAATGTTAACGGAATACATGGGCCAAGCAGCTAGCTACATTTCAGGGCCCTGGGGATGTTCCAGTTGGAAGTAGAAACTGATGGGCTCTGGTATTTTGTTTTAATGCAGTCTCCTGTTTCCCTGAACTCAGGAGGGCCTAAGAAAGAAAGGACCAATTTTTTACTTTACCACCCCCAGCTTATGTAGCCGCAGTGACAGAAGCTCTCTCTCGCTTTTTCCGGGGTTATGCTGTGCTCATGCCTACTGCTTGACTTTCTCACTTTTTAGTTAGTTGAGATGGTCTGGAACTGTTATTAATGCTGCTGTTGTTGAAGTCTGATCCTGCTTTTTAGAAGACAAAACAAGAAAAGACTCCGATTGACTTCAGTCAATATTGGTTCAGACTGCAGGAGTTTAAGTGGGGATATAAAGGCACCAAACTCCCATTCCAGGGAGTTGTCCAGGGAACTGGATGTCTAACTGCTCATTGAAAATGTGTATTTGCTCATGGGCAGTGGTTGATTGCACGATGGGGTTTCCAATCCTGTACCGGTATTAAAGTGTTGAAAGGAAAATAGTCCTTTTATGTTATAGCACTATAGCGTCATTCCATTTTGTACATATATGGAAAAATCATAAGCAGTATTCCTTGGAGCACAAGAAGTGGATTTAAGTGATCGATGATTCAGACAAAACTTCCCTGGACTAACCAGAGCATATCCAGTATGAATATTCAAATGTCACCGTGTGTAGGAAGCTTGCTGGTGCTATGAATATTGATAGCCGCATCACACTAGTACTTCATATTGTGTACTAATACATCACAATTGTACATCATTATAAATTGATTGGACTACATTCATTCTTGATCTGTCCCCATATCATTCTCTCAAGACAAGTGAGTTACTTCAGGGACGAACCTGTCTCACTGTTTACAAAGTCCAAAGAAAGCCAAAGAAAGCAGACCATTGATATACACCTCTACCCCGATATAATGCGACCCGATGTAACACGAATTCAGATATAACGCGGTAAAGCAGTGCTCGGGGCGGGGGGGGGGCAGGGCTGCACGTTTCGATGGATCAAAGCAAGTTCAATATAATGCAGTTTCACCTATAACGCGGTAAGATTTTTCGGCTCCCGCGGACAGCGTTATATCGGGGTAGAGGTGTAATTTCAGGATTGCCAGAGAAACTCTTTCATAGGTTGGAGAGAAGATAAATAAACAAAAGCCCTACATAAAACGGCAACAGTTTTCAATGAGTAAAACCAGTGGTTCTCAACATTCTCCAGCCTGTGACCCCATGTTAAACAGAAAAAAAGGTTTGAGATCCCTCTTAAGTTTTGGGATGCTCCCCTTCCATCTAGCCGTGAAGACAGGGCAGCTGGTTGTGATGACTGGAAACAACCTCCTCTGTTGAGAACTCAGGAGTAAAACAACGTCCTCTTCCTGTCGGCATGATGCAGCGGTGAGAGAAGATACTCTGATTTGGTGCAGGCTAGCTCTGAATGATGAAGGTCAACTCTGCATTATTCAGACTAAGTCCCTAAGCTCACCAGAGAGGACTTTTCTGGGGAATTTATCATTACACATTCCGAGAACATGGCCGATCGACCTAAGCTGAGCTTTGATAATCGTTACCTCAGTTCTGGTTGCTTTGATTCAGTATGTTTAACAGTGCCCTCCACTGGATGAAATCTCAGAACCAAGGAAGGATACATACAATCTTCTCATCCTCTCACCTGAACTCCAAGCTGGCCTAAAACATAACAGGCAACGGCAATTGTCCTTTAAGCCAAATATCAGAGCATCTTGCTGATTCTGCATAGTGTCACAGACCCTCATTCATGGATCTTAAAAACAGCAATTTCTAATATTGTATTTGACTGGGTTCCATTATATGATTTTCTGTACTTCACATGGAGTGGCTGAGTCATAGAAATAAGGATAAATGACAAGAGAACTCACTCTCATTCCATCTACTGTTTATTGGTTAAAATATAATGATTATAATGACCAAGAAAAAATCTTCTTGTATATCACCCTTTTAAAGGCATCATTTACCTCCTTGTTTCGCAGGCTGTAGATCAGGGGGTTCAACATGGGGATCACAAGGGCATAAAACACAGAGGTAACCTTGTCTTGGTCCATCACGTAGCTAGAACTGGGTCTTAAATATATACATATCAGCGTCCCATAAAACATAGTGACAACTGTCAGGTGGGAGGCACAGGTGGAAAAGGTTTTGCGTCTCCCTTTGGCAGAACGGATCCTGAGAATGGCCAGAAGGATGCACATGTAGGAGATTAGGACACCCAGAAAAGTAGTCATTCCAATTACAGTAGAGAAAGTGAAAAGTACAAGGTCAGTGACATGGGTGTCAGAGCAGGACAGCTTCAGCATGGGGGGCACATCACAGAAGAAATGGTTGACAACATTGGAGCTGCAGAAGGACAGACTGAATATAAATAGAGTTTGCACAACTGAATTCACAGAGCCACATACATATGTACCAGCCACTAACAGGACACAGTGTCTCTTGGACATAATGGCTCTGTATAGCAGTGGATTACAGATAACTTTAAAGCAGTCATACGCAATCACAGCCAGGAGGCAACATTCATTGGTCACAAAGAAACAGACGAAGAATAGTTGTGCCGCACACTCAATCAAAGGAATGGTTCTAGTCTCTGCTACAAAGGTCATTAGCAACCTGGGAGCTATGGCAGTGGAATATCCAATATCTACAATGGACATCTGGCTTAGGAAAAAGTACATGGGGGTATGAAGTCGGGTTTCAACCATGATTAACCCTATCATCCCAAGATTCCCCATCAGGCTGACCACATACATCACTAGGAACAACATAAAGAGGGGGATCTGTAGATCTGGATGATCTGTGAATCCTACGAAAATGAACTCGGTCACCGTGGTGTGGTTTCTCTCTGCCATTTATTCCAGAAACGCTCTCCTCTGCTGGTGAAAAAAAAAAAGATTAAAATTAATCACTGGCCAATAAAGTACTGAGTACAGATCCCTCATAACCCCTGTGATTGTTCCTGGGAAACAGTGTATAAACATAGGAAAGCTGAAATTCCCTAGGAGTGTCCTTCGATGTATGTTCTCTTTGTATTCCCCACATGCTTTCCATTAGAGATAGGACATGTTCCAGCTACAGAAATATTGTGGACTCTGTGTTAGGGTGACCAGATGTCCTGATTTTATAGGGACAGTCCCAATTTTGGGGGCTTTTTCTTATATAGGCACTTATTACCCCCCACCCCCATCCCAATTTTTCACACTTCCCCTCTGGTCACCCTACTCTGTTTTAATATGCATGAAACCATCCAGTGGGTCAAATCTTCTATAAACCAAGAGATATATAGATTGGGAGTGTTTAGTTTAGAAGGGCGGCCAATAATCTATCAATGTATGCAAGTAATCAATGCTATAGAGTTTATTCATGGTGTTTGATTTTCTCTTCCTAATCAAAATGACCTCAAAGGGCACAAGTGATGCTCAGTGCCCCTTTTATATAGGTGCCTAAATATAGATTTAGGACCTAATATGAGGCAGCCCCAGTGAAAAAGTTTGGTATCACTAAAGTGTCACTGTCCTATTGGAGTCAGTGTATGTTTTACAGACATTCTTTGTAACTACATGCATTATTTTTCCTCCCTGTTACAAATCCTCCTAGAGGTAATAACACTTGTAGGTGGTGTGGACTGTAACTGATTCTATGATTACTTTTGACTCATAGATTCACAGAGCCTAGAAATGAGAAAATGCATCTCCTAGGGATAAATACTAAGTTAACCTGTGGAACTCCTTGCCAGAGGATGGTGTGAAGGCCAAGACTATAGCCGGGTTTAAAAAAGAACTAGATAAATTCATGGAGGATAGGTCCATCAACAGCTATTAGCCAGGATGGGCAGGGATGGTGTCCCTAGCCTCTGTTTGCCAGAAGCTGGGAATGGGCAACAGGGGATGGATCACTTGATGATTACCTGTTCTGTTCATTCCCTCTGAGGCACCTGGCATTGGCCACTGTCGGAAGCAGGATACTGGGCTAGATGGACCTTTCGTCTGACCCAGTATGGCTGTTATGTTTCTATGGAATTTCACTGCTACATGCACAAAGATGCTCAAAAGATAATAATAATGACATTTCTTACCAGTCATGGTGTAGGTGTACACGCAGTAAATTCCATTGTATTTGGTGGAGGAAGATATGGACTGGTTTGACTCCTCATTAACCAATTGACTTCAGCTGAACTATACATTCACACTTGTGTGACTGAGATCAGAATCTAGTCAGTGACATGGTAACGCAATGTGAGATGTGTGCGGATGGGACCAAAGCACCTCATGTCCGATTGTAGTCTTTAGGATAGAAAGAAAATGAGTTGGAGATAATTTGTGAGTTTCCTAGTTACTGGAAAAACACAGGTCTCTGGATTCTGCATATACCCTCTGTCTTTACACCTGTGCTAGACGAGTAAAAAGAAATGAAATTATTTTTAGTAAATATAGGGAACATAGGAATTTCCATACCAGATCAGACAAATGATGCATCTAATTGAGTATTGTCTATGCATTAGCAGTCTTTGTTGTGTGCTTCAGATAAAGGAGCAAAGTCCTCACAGTAGGAAGTTATTCAATAACATGCCTATAGGGGTATTTTCACCCTACATCCAGGCAATTAGTGGTTGCCTCGTGCTCTGAAGCATGAAGGTTTACATCCCTTGCAAATGTCTGTATCATACCTAATGTAACTGTTCTTAATATTTATACTATGAATCAACCCCTCTCCCCCACCCCCCGAAATAAAACATACAAAAAAACCTGCTCAAAAGACTTTATTAAGGTTGGAAAGTTCCGCAATTGAAAATTAGGAAATGCCAGATTTGTGGTTGCCCGTGCAACCTTAATTCTGCCCTCGTGGGTGTTTGCATTATGATAGTCTTTAATTACATTATCACATGCTGTTTTTCCTTAGAACCACTGGATCCCTGCCTTGTTCAGGGTATAGAACAGACTAACTTTTGGGTGACTGAGTAGAAACCTAAATGTTGTCTGATGTTCTGTTAATACAGATTTAACAGATGTTCTGTTAATATAGTTTTGCATTTGTAATTTCCTGGGTTTTTAAAAAGGCAAAACTCAATTCTGTCACGACACCTCCATTCTGCATCCTCTTGGTTTGCACCTGTAACCACCTGCAGTGCATTACAGACTTCTACTACTTGCACTACAGGCCTTTGCAAGAGCAGGCTGTTTTCCTATAGCTGACCGGGGAGATGTGTAGGATCTGTGGGGCGCCTGGCCCAGTATTCTGCCTCTCTCTTCCTCTGGGGAAGCTAGAGGAGAGCCTGCCCACATAAAATCCCCAGAGACGGGAATGAACCACTGGGCCACGTATGTAATGCAGAGGTGGCTCTCTCCTGCCCCAATCAACTCTGGTTGAGCAGGTCCAGAAGCAGTCACTATTCCAGGTGCAACATTGTCAACATCTGCTGCTTTTTTTGGTGGTAACACGGGCCCATCTGTTTAGAATACAGGTATCATACTGACAGGAAGCTCAAATTTTGCTCACAACTGAAGCAAGAAAGGGGTGACAGTGGTTGTCAAAAGCTATAACTCAGCTAAACCTGAATAGAATTTCATGGGGAAAAAACAAAAAACAACAAAACCAAAAACGCTCTTCGAGTCTGAGGGCTTTCTCCCAACTGAATTTCAAAAACTTGCTGCAAACAATGGAGGTGTTTTAGCTTCTTGAAAACAAGACTGCAAGGAGCTGTGAGAATGGAAAGTGCTCGGTAACCTAATACAGGGAACACGACCAGCTCCCCCAGTAGTAAATGCTGGATTCTTTTTTTTATTATTAAATATAGAGCTGATAAAGGTGCTTGATCGTGTAACCTAAGGTCACACTTCATAGTTCATAGTTCTCTGTCCCCCTCCAGAGGCTGGACCACACAGAGCTAACACAAACAGACATTTTAAACCAGGTAATTCATTTTTTTAGATCCCGAGGTCCTGGGCTTGATCCCCAGTGTCAATGACAGAACGGAGAGTACTGAGTTACAAGTGATATTAAGCTGAGACAGAAATATCATGTTCCTCCTCAGAACACGCACACAACCAGGTGTGTGACAGAAAGTTTTCTGAGGACTCTGCGTCTGGTCCTCTTACCTGCTGGTGTGCATCAGCCTTGCCCTGCAGACTGTCAGGAGGAGATGGGCTATTGTAGACTGGAATCTTGAGTTGCCTTTAATTTATGCTGTACCCATTCTGTGTGTCAATAGAGAACTTCAGTTCTTCAAATGGTCACTCCAGCACCAGATCTGCTCTAGAATTTTTGAGCTAGCACCACAATTCATCATGCAAAAGAACACATTTGAGACTAAATAAATGAGATGGCAAAATAAGACATAAGAAAACAAGAGATTATATTTTATGGTTTTCTCTGTCTGCTATTTATCTTACACTATTTGGTTTTTCTGCAAATAGATACCGTCAACATAAGCAATCCTGTAGCATCAGGTACCTTTTTCCACTGTGTTTTATTCTGAAGCAGAAAAGCCAAAAATAAATATCAAGCAAAATATCTGAAAAGCTGATGACAGGGAATCTAATTTAACGTCTAAAAGATCGAGAGAATATTTATTCCTACTTTGTCAGAGCTGAGTGGATTAAGCCGACCTGTGGAGAAAGAGGTGTGTTATCACCGATCCCAGAAGAATGGTGTGTGGCTGACACAAGTGATTCTTATTTGGATCGGTGGCAACTAGGGACAAAATCCCTGAAGCAGCATGAACCTCAGAAGAGATAGTTAAAATGGCTTTTATGTCTCCTGGAGGTTGGGGATAATAAATCACAAGAGTCCAAAGTAGAACAGCTCCAACAGGAGAGACTGAGGGAGAACCACACCAGAATATCCCATACTTCAGCGGCTAGAGTGCCCACAGGAGAGGTGGTCAAATCTCTTCTCCTGTGAGGTGGAAGGGCCAGGCAAGAGGTAGCCGTGTGCATACTCAGAGGCTGAAACAGGCACAAAGGAGCTTTTACTGCAAAAATGTAGGTGCCAAGTGAGTTTAGACACCTATAGGGTTTGGCCTCAGCTGAGTGGGGATTTCAGGAATAGCAATGGGGCCTAGTTCTGAATTGAGATGCCCAGGAAGGGCAGAGACTGAGGGAGAACCACACCAGAATATCCCATACTTCAGCGGCTAGAGTGCCCACAGGAGAGGTGGTCAAATCTCTTCTCCTGTGAGGTGGAAGGGCCAGGAAGAGGTAGCCGTGTGCATACTCAGAGGCTGAAACAGGCACAAAGGAGCTTTTACTGCACAAATGTAGGTGCCAAGTGAGTTTAGGCACCTATAGGGTTTGGCCTCAGCTGAGCGGGGATTTCAGGAATAGCAATGGGGCCTAGTTCTGAATTGAGATGCCCAAAGTGGCAATTAGATTTAGGAGTACAGGTTTCATCTCGGCCACATGCCAACACTTAGATCTAGCCTACAGCCAAAAGATTTGCAGGTCTTGCTATATCTGCTAGGGATGTGTTTGTCTACTGATATAATTATACTGGTATAAGCATCAGTGTTGATGATGTTATACCAATATAAAGGTTCCATATACTGGAATAGGTCCATACATTATAGGCCAGAGAGGACCATTGTAACCAGCTAGTCTGATATCCTCTGTAACACCATAAAGGAAATTTTGAAAGTCTTGATTCAGGTGAACCCCCAATCTTTGCATCACCAGGCCCTTTAGCAGGGATCATGGACTAGCCATTGCATCCCAAAGCTCCCTATCACATTGCATGAGTGCTTTCTCCCTAGCATTAGCCTAGAATAAAACACCTTTACCCCATGGTGCTGCAACCGAGGCTATGCTACAGGATAGAGCGGAGTGAAATTCAGCATTTCCATGCCATAGGAAAAACTGACTTTTCAACATGTGTCTGCATCCCAAATCAAGGCAAAAAAGTTAAAATATTAACATTTTGAACACAATGGAAATTCTGAAAAATGTCATTTTGGAAATGTCAAAATGTTTTGTTTGAAATTTTTGATGAACATGAAACACTTGGACATTCCAAAATTGAAATGTTTCATGTCGGGATATTGACCTGACTTAAAAGGCTGCTGCCTGCCTCAGATTGAAATGTATTTATTTGGAAAATTTCAGCTTGGTTTGCCTTTTCTGAGACTGAAGCTAGGGGGAAAAAAGACATTGTTTTGCCCACATTATATATATATATATATATATATATATATATATATATATATATATATATATATATATATATATATATATATATATATATATATATATAATGCCTTTTCCTCTGAGAAGCTCTGGTGCCTCCCAGCTTTGCAGCAGTGACTTGAAATTTGATAGGGTGGTGCCTTATGCAATTCCCATGAAAATCAGCCCAAATTTGACTATTTGAAAAATGGCTGTTGACACAGGATCAATGAAGATTTGCAAGAGCATCCCAGTTTAATCCCCTCAAGATCCCATCTGCCCTGGGCAGGCAACAGCCCAGGGATTCTGGGGGCTGAGCAGGATTTTCCCAACAATTCCAGATCTGGGCTGTTGCAGGGTCTCAAATTAGGCACCCAAAATTAGTGGCAAATTTTGATCTTAATTTCTCTGTGCTTGAGTTCCCTACCTCACAGGAGTATTTGAAAATAAATTCAGACACTCTAGTGATGAACACCATAGAAAAGCACACAAGCAAATTATAAATTCTGTCTTCAGAGCAGGGTTAGAATAGTTTAAATAAGACCTGGTATAGCAGATCCCTCTTGGTGTCTGCTGGGCTGACAAGTCACTCAGAAACCCTGAAGTTCAGTAACCACTGGTGTCATTTACTTACAGGTTCTGTTCCCACCCCCTTTTTGCCATACATAGCTTGGGTTCTCATGTCTACACCTAGGAACACTGCACTATCTCTACTACCCCTCCCTTAGCCTCCCCCACTTTTGGCTTCCTTCCTCCCAGCCTTTTCTATAGCCCCAGGCTAATTGGGTGGGTAACTGTCTCCCATTCACCAATTAGGTGCAGGTTTTTCTAGCCAGCTCCAATTTGCTTCCCTTAATGGGAGCTGGCGTGACAGGGGACTGAGTGACCAGCTCTTGCCCCGCCCCTGTCACACCTGGGCCCACACATTGAGCGATGAGGCTAAAACAAAATCCTGAACAGTTGCTCACAAAGTGGGCCCTGTCCATTCTCTGCACTCAAACTGGCTGGGAGCTTTTTAATAAAATGGATTTCCCCCCCAAAATATGGATTTGCCAAATCGAAATGTTTTAGTTGGAATGTCTCAGTTTTGATTAAACATTTCTCAGGTTCAGGGTGGAATTTCTGGTTAAACTCCAGAGCCATAGAGAGAGCGACCCCAAAATAGCCAAATCCCAGCTATCAGGGCACTCACCTGGGATGTGGGAGACCCCTATTCAAGTCCCTTCTCTGCCTAATTAAGAGCAGGGAAATAGATTTATATTGCCAATATCACAGGTGAGTGCCCTAATGTCTGTCCTATTTTCTATTCTATGGCGCATCTCAGTCTCTCAATCTCTCCTGTTGGAGCTGTTCCACTTTGTATGAATAATAAAGGATTCATTGGGACAGAGAGAGAGAAAGTCTATCTCGATAGCCCAGTGGTTGTAAGCCTGATCTGGGACGTGAGACCCAGGTCCAAGTGCCTGATTTGGAACGGGGTCTTGAATCTGAGTCTCCCTCATGTGCCAGTATGAACCACATGGGGGAACAAAACAAACAAAAAAATAGAAGCCAAGCAGCTGACTCTAATGATCTACTCCTTCTGGTGGCTGTTGTGAGTAGAAGGAGTCTGGGGACTATATAAGCCAGACCTAACTCAGTCCAGAAGAGTTAGGAGTAGAGGCAACGCCTAAGTAGACTGATGGAGTGCTAAGGAGGGGAAAATAAAACAGCTCTCAAAAGGGGAAGAAGGAGTTGTGATCACCTGAGGGGGGAATATTGAGTTTGGGGAGTGTTGGGCATGGCCTCAGGACCAGCGTCCACAAGACTGCGTGGGTTTGCCTAGAGGGAAGAGCGCTATGGGGAAAGGTGCTACAGATGATGGACGTAGAATCATAGAAGATTGGGGTTGGAAGAGACCTTAGGAGATCAGTGAGTCCATCCCCCCTGCTTGAACCCCAACTAAATCATCCCAGCCAGGGCTTTGTCAAGCCAGGCCGTAAAACCCTCTAAGGATGGGGATTCCACCACCTCCCTAGGTAACCCATTCCTGTGCTTCACCACCCTCCTAGTGAAATAATGTTTCCTAATATCCAACCTAGACCTCCCCCACTGCAACTTGAGACCATTACTCCGTGTTCTGTCATCTGGTACCAGTGAGAACAGTCTAGATCCATCCTCTTTGGAACCCCCTTTCAGGTAGTTGAAAGCAGCTATCAAATCCCCCCTCATTCTTCTCTTCTGCAGACTAAACAATCCCAGTTCCCTCAGCCTCTCCTCATAAATCATGTGCTCCAGCCCCCTAATCATTTTTGTTGCCCTCTGCTGGACTCTTTCCGATTTTTCCACATCCTTCTTGTAGTGTGGGGCCCAAAACTGGACACAGTACTCCAGATGAGGCCTCACCAGTGCCGAATAGAGGGGAATGATCACATCCCTCGATCTGCTGGCAATGCTCCTACTTATACAGCCCAAAATGCCATTAGCCTTCTTGGCAACAAGAGCACATTATTGATTCATATCCAGCTTCTCATCCACTATAACCCTTAGGTCCTTTTCTGCAGAACTGCTGCTTAGCAGCTCGGTCTCTAGTCTGTAGCAGTGCATGGGATTCTTCCATCTTAAGTACAGGACTCTGCACTTGTCCTTGTTGAACCTCATCAGGTTTCTTTTGGCCCAATCCTCTAACTTGTCTAGGTCCCTCTGTATCCTATCCCTACCCTTCAGCATATCTACCACTCCTCCCAGTTTAGCGTCATCTGCAAACTTGCTGAGGGTGAAATCCATGCCATACTCCAGATCATTAATGAAGGTATTGAACAAAACCGGCCCCAGGACCGACCCTTGGGGCACTCCGCTTGATACCGGATGCCAGCTAGACATGGATCCATTGATCACTACCCGCTGAGCCCAACGATCTAGCCAGCTTTCTATCCACTTTATAGTCCATTTATCCAGCCCATACTTCTTTAACTTGCTGGCAAGAATACTGTGAGAGATCGTATCAAAAGCTTTGTTAAAGTCAAGGAATAACACATCCACTGCTTTCCCCTCATCCACAGAGCCAGTTATCTCATCATAGAAGGCAATTAGGTTAGTCAGGCACGACTTCCCCTTGGTGAATCCATGCTGACTGTTCCTAATCACTTTCCTCTCCTCTAAGTGCTTCAAAATTGATTCCTTGAGGACCTGCTCCATGATTTTTCCTGGAACTGAGGTGAGGCTGACTGGCCTGTAGTTTCCCGGATCCTCCTCCTTCCCTTTTTTAAAGATGGGCACTAAATTAGCCTTTTTCCAGTCATCCGGGACCTCCCCCGATCGCCATGAGTTTTCAAAGATAATGGCCAATGGCTCTGCAATCACATCCGCCAACTCCTTTAGCACCCTCGGATGCAGCGCATCCGGCCCCATCGACTTGTGCTCATCCAGCTTTTCTAAATAGTCCTGAACCACTTCTTTCTCCACAGAGGGCTGGTCACCTCCGCCCCATACTGAGTTGCCCAGTGCCGCAGTCTGGGAGCTGACCTTGTTCGTGAAGAAAGAGGCAAAAAAAGCATTGAGTGAATTAGCTTTTTCCACATCCTCTGTCACTAGGTAAGGGGCCCACACTTTCCTTGACTTTCTTCTTGTTGCTAACATACCTGTAGAAACCCTTCTTGTTACTCTTAACATCTCTTGCCAGCTGCAACTCCAAGTGTGATTTGGCCTTCCTGATTTCACTCCTGCATGCCTGAATAATATTTTTATACTCCTCCCTGGTCATTTGTCCAATCTTCCACTTCTTGTAAGCTTCTTTTTTGTGGATAAGATCAGCAAGGATTTCACTGTTAAGCCAAGCTGGTCGCCTACTATATTTACTATTCTTTCTACACATCGGGATGGTTTGTTCCTGCAACCTCAATAAGGATTCTTTAAAATACAGCCAGCTCTCCTGGACTCCTTTCCCCCTCGTGTTATTCTCCCGGGGATCCTGCCCATCAGTTCCCTGAGGGAGTCAAAGTCTGCTTTTCTGAAGTCCAGGGTCTGTATTCTGCAGCTCTTCTTTCTTTCATGGTCACTGCCTCCCAGGTTCCCATCCACTTTTGCTTCCCCTACTAATTCTTCCCTGTTCATGAGCAGCAGGTCGAGAAGAGCTCTGCCCCTAGTTGGTTCCTCCAGCACTTGCACTAGGAAATTGTCCTCTACACTTTCCAAAAACTTCCTGGATTGGATTGAGAACTATATTGCTCTCCCAGCAGATATCGGGGTGATTGAAGTCCCCCATGAGAACCAGCGCCTGCCCTGTGATCTAGTAACTTCTGTTAGTTGCCTGAAGAAGGCCTCGTCCACCTCATCCCCCTGGTCTGGTAGCAGACTCCCACCACGACATCACCCTTGTTGCTCACACTTCTAAACTTAATCCAGAGACTCTCAGGTTTTTCTGCAGTTTCATACTGGAGCTCTAAGCAGTCATACTGCTCTCTTACATACAATGCAACTCCCCCACCTTTTCTGCCCTGCCTGTCCTTCCTGAACAGTGTATATCCATCCATGACAGTACTCCAGTCAGGTGAGTTATCCCACCAAGTCTCTGTTATTCCAATCACATCATAGTTCCCTGACTGTGCCAGGACTTCCAGTTCTCCCTGCTTGTTTCCCAGGCTTCTTGCATTTGTGTATAGGCACTGAAGATAACTCGCTGATCGTCCTGCTTTCTCAGTATGAGGCAGGAGTCCTCCCCTCTTGCGCTCTCCTGCTCGTGCTTCGTCCTGGTATCCCACTTCCCCATTACCTCAGGGCTTCGGTCTCCTTCCCCCGGTGAACCTAATTTAAAGCCCTCCTCACTAGGTTAGCCAGCCTGCTTGCGAAGATGTTCTTCCCTCTCTTTGTTAGTTGGAGCCCGTCTCTGCCTAGCACTCCTTCTTCTTGGAACACCATCCCATGGTCAAAGAATCCAAAGCCTTCTCTCCGACACCACCTGCGTAGCCATTCGTTGACTTCCACAATTCAATCCACAGGGAGGATGGACGAGAACACCACTTGCGCCTCAAACTCCTTTATCCTTCTTCCCAGAGCCACGTAGTCTGCAGTCAAGTATCAGGGGGTAGCCGTGTTAGTCTGTATCCACAAAAACAGAAGTTTGTAGTCTGCAGTGATCTGCTCAAGGTCATTCTTGGCAGTATCATTGGTGCCCACATGGAGAAGCAGGATGGGGTAGTGATCCAAGAGCTTGATGAGTCTCGGCAGTCTCTCCGTCACATCATGAATCCTAGCTCCTGGCAAGCAGCACGCTTCTCGGTTTTCCCGGTCGGGACGGCAGATAGATTAATGTAAATATGATGTAACCGGAATATGCTTTATGCAAAAGGTCTCTTGTAAGGTATCATAACAAAGGTTATAACCTACTGAATATATTCCTCCTATTTGTATGCATGTATCATTCTTATATCTGAAGCTAGAAATATGAAGTATAACTCAGAGGTCCTATTGTAATTATGCAAAGTGTGGGCCATTAATGGTGGTTTAGAATCGTGGTGACTCTCATTGACCCAGACAATTGGTTGTAAATGGTTTATTTACCTGCAAACCTTCCTGTGTATGTGTGGGCCAACCCAGGAAGAATGGAGACTAGGGGTCTTACAGTGACATGTGACCATGTCACATGATACTGGAATCCATCTTAATCCTTGTACTTTTCCATTGATGAGGCAGGGGTGGGGACAAGCACAGACAAAAGATTCCCACCTTGTGCCAAAGTTATAAAAGGTGGTGGAGCAGGACAAAGGAGGCTGACAGTCATGAGAAAACCCCAGCTTACCACCTGAGATGTCTGCTGGACCTAACAAAGACTGTACCGGGGAAAGGACTGGGCCCAGAGTAGGAAGGAGGCTGGTCTGTGAAAGAAACTTATTGGAACATCTCTGAGGGTGAGATATTACCTGTAATCAGTTTCTTAATGTATTAGGCTTAGACTTGCGAGTTTGTTTTATTTTGCTTTGTGACTTACTTTGTTCTGTCTGTTATTAATTGAAACCACTTAAATCCTACTTTTTATACTTAATAAAATCACTTTTGTTTATTAATAAACCCAGAGTAAGTGATTAATACCTGGGGGAGCAAACAGCTGTGCATATCTCTCTTTGATCAGTGTTATAGAGGGCAGACAATTTACGAATTTACCCTGTATTCGCTTTATACGGAGTAAAACAGATTTATTGGGGGGGGCTGGGTGTCTAGATGTGGGAGACAGGTAACTTGCTGAGCTGTTTTCAGTTAAGTCTGCAGCTTTGGGGGCATGGCCCAGACCCTGGATCTGTGTTGCAGCAGGCTAGCGTGTCTGGCTCAACAAGACAGGGTTCTGGAAATCCCAAGCTGGCAGGGAAAATGGGCTCAGAGGTAATTTCAGCACATCAGATGACAGTCCCAAGGGGGTCTCTGTGATCAAACCCCCATCACACCTCCCTTCCCCCATCCCACACAGTGCAGATGTGTTTTACCATTTGTCTCTCTCCTCTGGTTGTTATTTTTTAATAAATAAATTTGTTTGGTTTGAAAGCAATCTTTATTACATTAAATGAAAGCAAACATAGCCATGCAAAGCAACAGGCATTTTTCTAAAGTTATCTCAGTCTATAGTATGGAACAATTGCAGTCACCTACTAGCATTACAAGCACTGCACTCCTGAGCACAGCAACAAATATTACTGGCTTTCAGCTGCTCCTTATGGCCCAGCGCTGCGCCCCTCTAATAGCCCTGGTTTTTGGCTGTTCAAATTCAGCCTCCAGGTGCTGAGCCTCCATGGTCCATCCTTGAGTGAACCTTTCACCCTTCCTGTCATAAATATTATGGCGGGTATAGCATGTGGCTATAAGCATAGGAATGTTGTCATCGGCCAGGTCCAGCTTCCCATACAGACAGCGCCAGTGGGCCTTTAAATGACCAAAATCACACTCAACAGTCATTCTGCACTTGCTCAGCCTGTTGCTGAACCGCTCCTTGCTGCTGTCAAGGCTCGCTGTGTATGGCTTCATGAACCATGGCATTAAGGTGCAAGCGGGGTCTCCCAATGGGCATTTCGACTTCCCTTAAGGTGATCTTCTGCCAGGAAGAAAGTCCCGGCTTGCAACTTCCTGAACAGTCCAGTGTTCTGAAAGATGCGTGCATCATGCACCTTTCCGGATCAGCCTGCGTTAATGTCTGTGAAATGCCCACAGTGATCCACAAGCGTCTGGAGAATCATCGAGAAATACCCCTTGCGATTAATGTACTCGGAGGCTAGATGGTCTCGTGCCAGAATTGGAATATGCATGCCATCTATCGCCTCTCCGCAGTTAGGGAAACCCATTTGTGCAAAGCCATCCACAATGTCACACACGTTGCCCAGAGCCATGGTTCTTTTAAGCAGGATGTGATTAATGGCCCTGCACACTTCCATCAACACAAGTTTAACGGTCGACTTTCCCACTCCGAACTGGCTAGCGATTGATTGGTAGCAATCTGGAGTAGCCAGCTTCCACAGTGCAATCGCCACGTGCTTCGCCATGGGCAGGGCAGCTCTCATTCTCGTGTCCTTGCGCTGCAGGGCTGGGGCAAGCTCATCATACAGACCCATGAAAGTGGCTTTCCTCATCTGAAAGTTCTGCAGCCACTGCTCGTCATCCCAGACATACATAACGATGTGATCCCACCACTCAGTGCTTGTTTCCTGAACGCAAAAGCGGTGTTCCACTGTGGTCAGCACCTCTGTGACTGCCACAAGCAATCTCGTGTCGTAGCTACTATGCGTGGTGAGATCAACATCAAGCTCCTGTTCACTTCCCAAAACACTTAGCGGCAGAAGAGGAAGAGATGCTCCATGGGATAGCTACCCAGAGTGCACCGCTCCGAATGCCAATGCAAGTGCTGCAAGTGTGTTTGCACTATTGCACAGGCAGCTGACCATGTGAGCACACAACTGTGGTTTCCCTGCAGTGATCTCTGAGCGTCGCTGTAACTGCTGGCAATGGACATCTGCCAGTGTAGACAAAGCCTGAGGCCATGTCTACATGCGCAATTGAACAACAAAACTTTTGTAGTTAAGAGGTGTCAACTTCCCCCTCCCCTCAAAAGAGAAAAGTTTTGTCGCAGCAAGTGCCAGTGTAAACGGCGTGTTGTTGGCAGAAGCACTCTCCTGCCGACAATGTGAACTCCGCTCATTGGGGATGGAAGTATTTTGTTGGCAAAAGAGCCGACAAACAGCGTCTATGCTGCCCAACTTTTAGCGACACGGCAGTGTCACCAAAACCTGTGTAGTGTACACATGGCCTTAGACGTTTTAGTGTTTTGTTTGATTTGCCTGGTAATCTGCTTTGTTCTGTTTGCTATCCCTTATAATCACTTAAAGCCTGCCTTTCATAGTTAATAAACTTGTTTTTTTAATTAAATCCAGCTGTGCGATTCATAATGCGGCGGGGGGAGAGGGGGGCAGGGGGGAATTGTGCACATCTTCCTCCATATTGAGGGAGGGGGCGAATTTATGAGCTTATGTTGTACATATTTCTCTACAGTGCAATACAGTATTTTGGGTGTACTTTCCAGAGGGGAGCTGCACTTGAGTGCTGAGTCTTCTCACAGAGCGCTGTTTGCAGACTGTGAGATTCTACAGCTGTGTGCTGCCAGAGGCTGCAGAGCCTAATTCAGCCAAACAGGGAGCGGGAACCCAGGCTAATGGAGTAGGCAGGCTCAGTGAAATCCCAGTACACCAGGTGGCATCCCAGAAGGGGGGAGGGGGACAACCTGTCACATCATCTACTGGCTCATATCCGGTCAGTAACCTACCTCCACATGTTACTTTCCGTGGGCTCTCTGCCATGCGCTCGTTTGTCCAACTTTGCATGACTCCACGCTTTTTCCATCAGCATCCGTAGCTGTCTGCAGAAATGTCCATCTGGATGTTAGAACAGCGTCGCTATAGAAAGTCTCTTCCCACGCCTGGATTGCTCTGTCCTTGGATAGTAATTCATCAGTCATATACAGTGATTTGACTCAATTGCGTGGTCCGTGGCTAGGGTTGTCAGGTGTCTCATTTTTTTACCAGAAAGTCCAGTCAAAAGGGGATCTGCAGAGTTTCTTATCAGATCTACTGTCTGCACTCCAAAAGTCTGGTTACCATGGATGGGGGCACACGGAAGAGGGTCATCAACCCATGCCAGCCTTTGCACACTCAGGGCCACCTCCTATCTGTATCTTGTGGGCAGATAGTCTCCACGTCGGGGCTGCAGCTCCCATCCCATCCCCGGCATAGAGAGAGCTCTGATGGGGAAGAGTGATGATTGAGTGACAAGAAATGCGGTGGGAGGGGAGAGGGGAAAGTGCGGGGAAGGGTTGGGGCATCAATGAAAGAGGCAGACCAGGGGCCAGAGCCTCAGGGGGAAGAGGTGGGGCAGGGGAAACTTCCAGCGCTCTTGCTGTAGTGTCATTTTCAGAAATTAGAAAGTTGGCAACCACATGGCCAACAGGGGAGTACAGTTAATGAAAGAACCCTAACAGCTCTACGCACCGCTGTGCCAGGGCTTGATTATTCCCTACATCTCATGGATAACACCAGTATTGTTGCTTCATATGCGATATTTCTGGAGGAATATCTGTCCTAGCTTAGAATTCATAGCCCCTGCAGATTTCTTTTCACCTCAGAATAATCGATTTCGATGGGGAAGCACTGTAATTACACCTTTTGCCCACTAGGGGCTGCTGTGGCACCAAAAGAGAGGGCAGCTGGCTCACGGCTGGACAAAAGGGAGGGGGTTAGAGGCTGCATTCTTCACAGCATACTGCCCATGGGGCCAGGTGTGGAGGCAAGCGATATGGGGGGCGAGGGGGGATGGACACAGTGAGGCATATGGGGCTGCTGGGGGTGGGGGTGGTCACAGGAGTTAGTGGGGTGACATTGAGCCAGGGGCTGAATGCAAGCGGGGATGCAGAGACATATGGGGACAGGATCAGAGGTGTCTGACTGAATGGGTGAGGTCCAGGGTGTGACAAGGTCTCCATAAGGGAGGTTCTCCAACTCTAACAATCACCCTCTCCCTCATGCCCCCCCATTACAAAACCCTGTTCCATACTTCTTCCACCCACACCCAACAACTCTCAAAGTTCACTCCAGGTTCCTTCCCAGCAATTACTTCCCTCTCCCTCAGCTTCTCCATGACCCCGGACTCCCCCAAGCCTTTGCACTGCTTCTGAGGGGTGCGGGAAACACATTTCTATATTGTAGTTTAAATGAATTATTACTCAATGTTCTGTGTTAATAGGTCTAGTAAGGAATCTATTTGTGAAAAATCACTTCCTGAATCTTTTTTAGTTGTTTGTACTGTTATAGACACAGTTGCTGACAAGTATTTTGAAATAAATTAGCAAAATAATTGAAATTAGCTTAATTCTATTGTATTATTTTGACAAATAAAATACGCAGAATTTTACGTTTTTAATTTTTTTAGCATAGAATGGGAAACTCTCTTTGTGCAGCTGCCAGTCACATGGTTCACGAGGCCTCGTGTTCAGTTAGGCCTTAGAACATTTTGGTTGGTTCATCTTAAAGATTTACACTTCACAGAGGCTTTTCCCCATGACATCTGAAAGCATCAGCTTCTTTAATAGCAAAGAAACACCGGGTTAGACAGACCTTTGTTACACATTAGGTACGTAGTTCTTCTTCATCCCATTTCTATTTAAAGTAGACGGCATGAGCAGTTCCTGAGTCTCCTTCCAATCACACGCACTGGGCTGTCCTGCCCCACTCCTCAGTCCAATCTATGCTGAGACAGGACTACAAATCCCACCTCTAGATGTCGCCCAAAAGTCACCCCCAGCTGGAACCAGGGTAGGTGTGGTGGAAAGATCCTGGCTGGGTCCCATCTAGATGGGGAGGTGGGGTATGTGTCTTGGCTGCATCCTACCTAGATCTGTGTGTGGAGAGAGACTTGGCTGGATCCCAGCGAGATGAGAGGAGGGGATATCCTAGGTGGATCCCAGCTAGATGCAGGGGTCCCTAATGGAGTAGGCTGTGACCATCTGCTCTAAAATCCCCCCACCTGTCTGCTCTTCCCCACACTGCTCAGCAAAGTCCTCTGCCCTGCCCCTACAGTCTCTCTGCTGTGCACCATGGGGACAGGACCACTCCCTGGTCTGCATCTGCTGGTGCTGGGCCAGGCCCATCGGCTGCCAGGAGCCCCTCTGGCCCTGGTAGTTACACAAGGGTGTTGGTGTGAGTGACCCGGTGCCGGGTGAGATTGCCGAACTGAGAAAAGCATTTGCCACAGTCAGCACAGCTGTACGGCTGCTCCCCGGTATGAATGCGCTGGTGTATTTTTAGGTATGAGCTATGTGCAAAGCTTTTGCCGCAGACATTGCACTGGAATGGCCGCTCCCCGGTGTGCGTGGTCTGATGTTTGGTCACTGCATGGGCGCTGCTGAGGCTCTTGCCACATTTAGGACAGCTGTATGGCCGCTCCTTGGTGTGCACGCGCTGGTGTACTCTCAGGTTTGAGATATATTCAAAGCCCTTGCCGCAGTCAGCACAGCGGTGTGGCCGTTCCCCACCGGTGTGCGTGCGCTGGTGTCTTCTCAGGTATGAGATCTGTGAAAATCCCTTCCTGCAGTCAGCACAGCGGTGCGGCTGCTCCTCGGTGTGGGGGCGCTGGTGCTGGGTCAGCTTGTCAGTACTGCTGAACTTCTTACCACAGTTGCCACAGCGGTGTGGCCGCTCCACGGTGTGTGCGCGCTGGTGTTTTCTCAGCACTGAGCTGTGTGCAAAGCTCTTGCCGCAGTCAGCACAGCGGTATGGCCGCTCCCCTGTGTGCGTGCGCTGGTGTACGGTCAGCACACTGGCACTGATGAAACTCTTGCCACACACATCACAGCTGTATGGCCGCTCCCCAGTGTGTGTGCGCTGATGTCCTCTCAGGTCTGCGAGCTGTGTAAAGCCCTTGCTGCAGTCGGTGCAGTGGTATGGCCGCTCCCCAGTGTGTGTGCGTTGATGTATTCTCAGGCTTGAGTTGTGTGCAAAGCTCTTGCCACAGTTGGTGCAGTGATACAGCCGCTCCCCGGTGTGTGTGCGCTGGTGCATTCTCAGCTGTGCGATCTGTGCAAAGTCCTTGCCGCAGTCAGCGCAGCAGTGTGGTCGCTCCCCAGTGTGTGTGCGCTGGTGTATGGTCAGCACACTGGCACTGGTGAAACTCTTGCCACAATCATCACAGCGGTATGGCCGCTCCCCAGTGTGTGTGCGCTGGTGTGTTCTCAGGTGTGTGAACTGTACAAAGCTCTTGCCGCAGTCGGTGCAGCGATGTGGCCGCTCCCCGGTGTGTGTGCGCTGATGGACTCTCAGGTATGAAATCTGTGCAAAGCCCTTGCCGCACTCAGCACAGCGGTGTGGCCGCTCCCCGGTGTGTGTGCGCTGATGGACTCTCAGGTGTGAAATCTGTGCAAAGCCCTTGCCGCAGTCAGCGCAGAGGTATGGCCGCTCCCCGGTGTGTGTGCGCTGGTGTATTCTCAGCTTTGAGCTCGCTGCAAAGCTCTTGCCGCAGTCAGCGCAGCGGTATGGCCGCTCCCTGGGGTGCATGCACCGAAGCTGGGTCAGTGCGGAGGGGTTGCTGAACCTCTTGTTGCAATCGATGCAGTGATGGGGACGCCAGCCGATGGGGAGTCTCTGGTGTGTTGCCACATCTGGTCTCTGGTGGAGTTTACCCCGGGGATAGACTGCGTCCTGTGCATGGATCCTGCTGTGGGCCGTTGGATCCTGCGTTCCTGCCATGCTCTCCCCAGACTCAGACTGTGTCCTCGTTCCCCCCAGGATCCCGAGCCCTGCTGGAGAGAGCAGAGGCAATCCCCGTGTTATCTCACGGTTAAGGCTACAGGTTTATCAAGGATGGGGAAAATGTCACAGATGGAGCGATTTCCCCATTTGCCCATGACTGTTTTTTAGATGGGTGCCTCACCCTGCAATGGTGGCGCCTGTCCCACAGGGCGGGACCAAACGCCTCGCTCTGGGAATTGAGACCTGGTGTGCAGGGTTACAGCGCCACTCAGATTTGCCCCTCCTTCCTGTCATTATGGTAGGGGAATGAGGCCAAACTTCAGTGAATGGCCTTACCACTCAGATCCACTCTAGCCCACCCCAACCCCTCTGCACCAGGCTGGGGTCAGGGCTGCTGCGCTGGGGGACCTGCTGGGCTGTTGGTGCACCCTGGGCAGGGCGAGGAGGAGGAGATTTTATTAAAAATCATGGAGCCGTCTCAGTAAGTTTAGTGACCTGTGACTTTTACTACATTTACTGTAACTGCTCTAAGAAGCAACAGAGAGTCCTGTGGCACCTTTAAGACTAACAGATGTTTTGGAGCATAAGCTTTCGTGGGTGAATGCCCACTTCGTCAGATGCATGTAATGGAAATTTCCAGAGGCAGGTATAAATATGCAGGCAAGGTAACTGCTCTGTAATTTCTGATACGAAATGCCGTAACAAATCTGCCGCCTGACTCAGGGTGGTTCTACCCTATGTTGTTTGTGCAGCACCTGGCACCTGTTCTCATGTGCGCCAAGCACCTCGTGAGTCTTGTTTTGTGCTTAAACTGTAGTCTGCCCAGGCAACGGGCAGGACCTGGAAAAAGAGGCCCTGATCCAGGACTTGGGCCCCTACGTGCTAACACAGTTGAAAATGTGTCCCTGGTTTATTTTCAATCAGAGGTTTTTATTTTCACAGAATCATAGAAGATTAGGGTTGGAAGAGACCTCAGGAGTTCATCTAGTCTAATGGTTTTTAAACTTCTTTTTTCATGGATCTCTTGAAAATTCCTGAGGGTCTTGGTGGACCACTTAATGATCTTTCCAAATGTTGTTTGTGCCATTAGCTAACTATTGTAAAGCGCTTTGGATAAAAGCGCTATATTAAAAAAAACACCTTAATAATAATTAACTATCTCGCTGGCATGCATATGATCTGCACACATAGTTCAGCTTTAAGATGCTAAACAAATCTCTGAGTCAACTAGAAATATTCATGTTCTCATCGCAAATATTAATACAATATTTTCTGATACTGAAAAAGGGAGTAAAAGCCATTTGCTCAGGCTTCTGCAATTTCTCTGAGATGTCCACTGTAAATTTGACTAATACATCACACGCACAGAACAGTACAAATAAATAATGAAGTGACACAAACAGCAAAAACAAAACCACAAACAAACAAGTGACAACACTGAAAATACAAAGGGAAGTAAAATATCAAGTGTCTGGTTATGGGTATTTTAAATGAGTGTTTAGGACGCACGCTGTGCAAATGCAACAGAGCCCCGTAGAAACAGGCAAAGTTCTCCTGGTTTCACATTGTGTTGTGTGTGTCACCAACTCAAAAACTCTCAGTGCACTCGTTGAGTTTTAATAGGCTTTGGACCACATTAACACATGGCTTGGAGTTTGCACACAGATCCCTACCTCAAAGAACTTGCAAATAAGGTCTTTATCATACAAAACACCAAGCAGTAACACCACCAAACCTAGTGCTGCTTACTACTTAAGAGTCAATGGGAATACTCTTAGGTTTAAAGGGAACTATCCACGGACCACCTGAATGGAGCTCGCGGATCACAGTTTGAGAACCTCTGATCTAGTCAAGTCCAACCCCCTAGTCAAAGCAGGGCCAACCCCAACTAAATTTTACATGTTGCTGGTTCTTCACTTTCTCCTCCTTTATAGCATGAGGCCTGGTTTACCAGTTTTTGTGCTGTTTTAACTATATTGCTTTGAAACTACTTAGCTGAGGGGCTACAATCCACTCATGTGAACGCAGTGAGACCAGTTTAAAGCTGCTTAGAACAATGTAGTTTATTCCTCTGTGGGGAGTGAGTCCTTTTCTAGGAATTCCTTCTAAAGTCATTCACCTTGGGCCTGATGTTTCATTCTTTGTGCAAAACTAAAAGTAAACTAAAATCCTCAAGAAGGTGGGGGGTTTGGGGTGGTGGGAAAGGGGTTAAGGGCATGACAAGTCACTCAGGATTTGTGTGATGTAACAAGCAAAACATGTCTGTATTGTTTCACGACCCAATCAGTGACACTGCTGAGGTGGAAGGAGTGAATGGCTGCCACACAGTGGGCCTTTGATCTACAGAGAGTCACAGCATGTGTTAAGGCTGAGGGGTGTCTAAGCATTGACACTGAAGCAATGTAAGTGACAAACATTTCGTGCCACTGAGACAGCAGGAGGAGAGGGGATGTGAGAAAGGCCATTCCATCACCCTCTCCCTCACACCCAGCCCATACACTACGGTACTCCAAGTGGTGGCCCGCAGGACGATTTAGTCTGGCCTGCAAATATGTTCATTGCCCCAGCAGCAGCTGCCTGGAAAGCGGGACAGTTTTAGAACATTACAGTGAAACGCCCATACCTACTATACAGAAAAATCTACAATCTATCACCTTCTCATACCTACTATAGGGAAACCTACTATAAGGTGGTTGCACAACTGGTTGGAAAACCGCACTCAGAAAGTAATTGTTATGGTACACAAATGAGCTGAAAGGGCATATCGAGTGGGTTCCCTCAGGGATCTGTTCTGGGTCTGGTTCTACTCCATATCTTCAGAAATGATCTGGACAGTGACACAGAGAATACACTCAAAGTTTACGGAGGATACCAAACTGGGAGGGGTTGCAAGCCCTTTGGAGCACAGGATGAGAATTCAAAATGATCCTGACAAACTGGAAAAATGGTCATAATTAAATAGGATGAAATTCAATAAGATCATACGCAAAGTACTACACTTAGGTAGGAATAAAGAATTACACAAATGCAGAAGGGGAAATAACTGCCTAGGAAGGAGTACTGCAGAAAACCATCCAAGGTTATAGTGGATCACAAACTAAATACGAGTCAATAATGGAATACTTTATAAGGAAAAAAAAAAGCAAATATCGTTCTGGGATGTATTAGCAGGAGTGTTGCAAGCAATATGCGAGAAGTAATTCTTCCACTCTACTCAGCACTGGTAAGGCCTCAACTGGAATATTGTGTCCAGTCAGGGCATCACATTTTGGGAAGGATGTGAACAAATTGGGGACGTCTACAGGAGAGCAACAAGAATTATTAAAGGTGTAGAAAACATGACCTATGAGGAAAGGTTGAAAAAATTGCGTTTGTTTAGTCTGGAGAAGAGAAGGGTGGAGGAGGCTGATAACAGTCTTCAAGTATGTAAAAGGTTGTTACAAAGAGGAGGGTGATAAATTGTTCCCTTTATCAACTGAAGTCGGGACAAGAAACAATGGGCTTAAATTGCAGCAAAGGAGGTTTACATTTAGAGATTAGGAATAACTTCCTAAGTGTAAGGTAGTTAAACACCAGAACAAATTACCTAGGGAAGATGTGGACTCTCCATCATTGAAGGTTACTAAGAACAGGTTAGACCAGGGGTGGGCAAACTACGGCCCGCGGGCTGGATCCAGCCCCCCAGGGCTTTGGATCCAGCCCGCGGGATTGCCACGCCTGTGGCGCCGCGGGCCCCATGCTACTCCAGGAAGCGGCCGGCACCACGTCCCTGCGGCTCCTGGGGGGGGGGGGGGGGCGGGGAGGGGTAGAGGCTCCGTGCGCTGCTCTTGCCTGTGGGTACCTCCCCCGAAGCTCCCAATGGCCGCAGTTCCCTGTTCCCGGCCAATGGGAGGTTCAGGCGAGGTACCCACAGGCAAGAGCTGCACGCGTAGCCCTGTGCCCCCCCTCACTCAGGGGCTGCAGGGACATGGTGCTGGCCACTTCCTGGAGCAGCGCCAGGCCAGGCCAGGGCAGGCAGGAGCTGCTGCCACCCCGGAGCCACTCCACGTAAGCAGCGCCGAGCCGGAGCCCACACCCCGAACCCCTCCTGCACCCCGCACCCCAACCTCTTGCCCTGAGCCCCCCGCCGCACCCCGCACCTCTCCTGCATCCCAACCCCCTTCCCTGAGCCCCCTCATACGCCCCGCACCTCCTCCCACACCCCACACTCCCTCCCACACCCCATCCCCCTGCCCCAGTCCTACATTCATGGCCCTGCATGTAATTTCCCCACCCAGATGTGGCCCTCGGGCCAAAAAGTTTGCCCACCCCTGGGTTGGACAGACACCTGTTAAGGATGATCTAGAAAGATAATACTTAGCCCTGCCTCACTTCAGGGGATTGGACTAGATGATCTACCAAGATCCCTTCTAGGCCTACAATTTTATGATTCATAGATATCAAGGCCAGACAAGCTCACTGTGACTCCAAACTCCATCTTGCTGCTGTGATTTTCCACAGTAAAAACAAAGGGGTCCTTCCACATGGCAGAGGGTATAAAAGACCCTGGAAACCTGGAAAGTAGGAATGCTTCCAATCCTTATCTCCGGAGTAACCTCTCTGCAAGTGAAGTTTTGAACAAAGGACTGAATGACCCATCCATGCATTGGATGTAATTCCATCAAGCCTGAAATAAGCCTGAACCAAGAACTTTGCAATTGTTTTATGTATTTGATTCCATTTAACCAGCTTTAACTCTCATTTGTATTTCTTTCTTTTTATGAATAAACCTTCAGATTTTAAAGGATTGGCAACAGGGTGATTTGTGGGTGAAATCTGAATTGTATGTTGACCTGGGTCTGGGGCTTGGTCCCTTGGGATCAGGAGAACCTTTTTCTTTAACTGGGGACACTGGTTTTCATAACCATTGGTTCCTATAAGGAGTGCTACTGGTGGTGATACAAGGGAACTGGGCTATCTGAGGGAACTGCCTGTATTTGTCTTGGAATTGTCTGGTTAGCCAGTGGGGTGAAACCGAAATCCTCTCTGTTTGGCTGGTTTGATGTGCCTTAGTAGTGAAGGACCTTCAGCCTTGGGCTGTGACAGCCCTGCTCCAAGCAGGTCGTCCTGAATTGATACTCTCAGGCCTGGTCTACACTAGGCGTTTATGTCGAAGTTAGCGCCGTTAAATCGAATTAACCCTGCACCCGTCCACACTGCGATGCTATTTAGTTCGACATAGAGGTCTCTTTAATTCGACTTCTGTACTCCTCCCCGACGAGGGGAGTAGCGCTAAATTCGACATGGCCATGTCGAATTAGGCTAGGTGTGGATGGAAATCGACGCTAATAGCTCCGGGAGCTATCCCACAGTGCACCACTCTGTTGACGCTCTGGACAGCAGTGCGAGCTCGGATGCTCTGACCAGCCACACAGGAAAAGCCCCGGGAAAATTTGAATTTGAATTCCTTTTCCTGTCTGGCCAGTTTGAATCTCATTTCCTGTCTGGACATCGTGGCGAGCACAGCAGCACTGGCAACGATGCAGAGCTCTCCAGCAGTGATGGCCATGCAGTCTGTGAATAGAAAGAGAGCCCCAGCATGGACTGATCGTGAAGTCTTGGATCTCATCGCTGTGTGGGGCGATGAGTCCGTGCTTTCCGAGCTGCGATCCAAAAGAAGGAATGCAAAGATCTACGAGAAGATCTCTAAAGACATGGCAGAGAGAGGATACAGCCGGGATGCAACGCAGTGCCGCGTGAAAATCAAGGAGCTGAGACAAGGCTACCAGAAGACCAAAGAGGCAAACGGACGCTCCGGATCCCATCCCCAGACATCCCGTTTCTACGAGGCACTGCATTCCATCCTCGGTGCTGCCGCCACCACTACCCCACCAGTGACCGTGGACTCTGAGGATGGGATACTGTCCACGGCCGGTTCCTCAGACATGTTAGGGGACGGGGAAGATGAGGAAGGAGATGAGGAGGGCGAGGCAGTTGGCAGCTCTCACAACGCTGATTTCCCCGACAGCCAGGATCTCTTCATCACCCTTACAGAGATCCCCTACGAAGCGTCCCCAGCCATTACCCCGGACACAGAATCTGGTGAAGGATCAGCCAGTAAGTGTTGTAAACATCTAAACATTTATTTTTAACAAAACAGGAATATTAACAATTAAAAGAATGGGTTGTTCATGATTAGTGTGCCCTAGGCGCTTAACGGTTTAGTAAGGGGCAGTGCAAGTTTTGAAAAGAAATCTAGCAATGTCCGGTTTTCAGTGATTGTCCTGCACAAGCCGCTCTACTGTGTATTCCCTGCTACTGCAGCTACAGTAAAATGCGGTCTATATGTGCGGGGATAGAGCAGTAATCCTCCTGGGACATCTCGATGAAGCTCTCCTGGAGGTAACTTGAAAGCCGTTGCATGAGGTTCTTGGGGAGAGCGGCCTTATTGGGTCCTCCGAAGTACGACACGTTGCCGCGCCACGAGATTATCAGGTACTCGGGGATCATTGCTCTGCACAGCAGGGCGGCATACGGCCCTGGTCTTTGGAGGCTTTCCCGGAGCATTCTCTCTTTGTCGCTCTCGGAGATCCTCATCAGGGTGATGTCGGCCATGGTGACCTGCTTTTAATTAGGTAGGGGAATGTTAGTGTTGGGACTGCTTTCCCGTTCCTTTACAGAACTGTCACCGCTGGTTTGCAGCCACGCGGTGGAGGCGGGAGAGGGGCAGCCGAAAGGGATCGTTCCCGGGGACAGCCGCGAGGGGGTGGGACAGGGGCAGAGTTCCCGCTTGCCGGATTGCTGGCAGCAGGGACTGACATTGATTTAAATGTGAAATGAGGCCAGTGGTAATATAAAAGTTTTAAACTGCCACAAGTGTACGGCTTACCATGTCTGCCTGCAACAGAAATTCCGTTGTGCTGCCTCGCTTCTCAAATGTGCTGTTCAAGACCCCAGGCACAGAATGCGAAGGCCGAGAATTCGACCTTGTGCTGAGTGCGCATGTGAAAGGTGCTGTGCATGGTCTTGTTCACAGAGAAAGACTATGTTCTTTGTTCACAACTACATTTATCTTTCAGAGGAATTCACTCCCTTTTTCCCATTTCCACAGCCCCGTCTGCGACTGTCTCACAACCTAGCCTGGAATCACACTCCCAGAGGCTAGCGCGGATTAGGCGTAGGAAGAAGAGGACACGGGAGGACATGTTCTCTGAGCTTATGGCCTCTTCCCAAGCCCAGGCAGCACAGCAGACCCAGTGGCGGGAGAACTTGACCCGAATGCACCAAGCCAACATGGATCGGGAGGAGAGGTGGCGGCAGGAAGACCAGCAGGCGACTCTAACGCTGCTTGGACTACTGAGGGAGCAAACGGACACACTCCGGCGCCTTGTGGATGTTCTGCAGGAACGGAGGCAGGAGGACAGAGCCCCGCTGCAGTCCATCTCTAACCGCCCTCCCCCGCCACCAAGTCCCATACCCACCTCACCCAAAGTGCAAAGAAGGAGAGGCGGCAGAGTCCCTGCTAACTCTCACTCCACCCCTGCAGAGAGCTCTAGTAGCAGAAGGCTCTCATTTCCCAAAATTTGAAAAGTTCTTTCCTTCCCGCCTGACACAAGCCCACGTCCAAGTTTCACCTCCCAATGCCATGTGTAGTTGATAATAAAAAATTCGTTTCTGTTAACTACTGTTTCAATCATGTTCTTTTGGAGGAGGAGGGGAAAGGGGGTTGGAAATTGGACAGGACAGTCTCCTTTGGCAGGGTACATAGTCGGGGGCAGGCACAGCAGCAGGGCACATACACAGTGCAGTGATGCAGTGACTAGTTGCCCCGGTTAGTCTGGGAGGTTGTTTTGATGTAATGTTGGGGGGGGTGGGTTGCTCTGTGACTTTGTGGCGGGGGAGGGCAGTTACAGATCTTAAGCGCCGGTCCTTAGACAGGATCACAGAGCCACACAGCATGGGATCTGTAACCGTCCTCCCCCTGCCACAAAGTCAAATAGACCTCCCATACACACAGTCCCGATCAGGAGGGGTGACAGGCTCCGTTGAAACAAGCATCCCACCGCAGCGGAGCCTGTCAATCCTTGAGTTTAGAAGCTGCATTCGCATCACAACACTAGACCCGCCCCGCACCACAGTCTGCGTCCCAGTTTTAAAAAATTCCCGCTAAAACAGTATTAAAGAAAACGGTGTGCTTTAACAAAGTAGAACTATTTTTATTTCGACACGTGTGTTGGAGGGGGGGTGAAGGGGGTATGTAACTGGATAGGATAGTCAACATTACCTGGGTAAAGAAACGGGGGCAGGTTTAGCTTCTCAGTACACAAACTATAAAATCACAGGTTACCCTGCTCACTCAGGAACTTTGCTTTCAAAGCCTCCCGGATGCACAGCGCTTCCCGCTGGTCTCTTCTAATCGCCCGGCTGTCTGGCTGTGAGTAATCACCAGCCAGGCTATTTTCCTCAACCTCCCACCCCGCCATAAAGGTCTCCCCCTTGCTCTCACAGAGATTGTGGAGCACACAGCAAGCTGCTATAACAATGGGGATATTGGTTTCGCTGAGATCACAGCGAGTCAGTAAGCTTCTCCATCTCCCCTTGAGACGGCCAAAAGCACACTCCACCACCATTCTGCACTTGCTCAGCCGGTAGTTGAAGAGTTCTTTTTCAGTGTCCAGGGCGCCAGTATAGGGCTTCATGAGCCAGGGCATTAGCGGGTAGGCTGGGTCCCCGAGGATGACTATAGGCATCTCCACATCCCCAACAGTTATTTTGTGGTCCGGGAAGTAAATACCTTGTTGCAGCCGTCTAAACAGACCAGAGTTCCTGAAAACACGAGCGTCATGAACCTTGCCCGGCCATCCCACGTAGATGTTGGTAAAACGTCCCCTGTGGTCCACCAGTGCTTGCAGCACCATGGAAAAGTATCCCTTTCGGTTAATGTACTGGGTGGCCTGGTGGTCCGGTGCCAGGATAGGGATGTGAGTTCCATCTATGGCCCCACCGCAGTTTGGGAATCCCATCGCTGCGAAGCCATCTATGATCGCCTCCACGTTTCCCAGGGTCACTACCTTTGGCAGCAGTACATCAACGATTGCCTTCGCTACTTGCATCACAACAACCCCCACGGTAGATTTGCCCACCCCAAACTGGTTCGCGACTGACCGGTAGCTGTCTGGCGTTGCAAGCTTCCACAGGGCTATGGCCACTCGCTTCTGTACACTCAGTGCAGCTCGCAACCGGGTGTCACTGCGCTTCAGGGCAGGGGACAGCAACTCACAAAGTTCCAGGAAAGTTCCCTTCCGCATGCGAAAGTTTCGCAGCCACTGGGATTCATCCCAGACCTGCAGCACTATGCGGTCCCACCACTCAGTGCTTGTTTCCCGTGCCCAGAATCGCCGTTCCACGGCATCAACATGACCCATTGCCACTGTGATGTCCTCGGCGCTGGGTCGCCTGCTTTCTGACAGGTCTGTGCTACTCTCAGACTTCAGGACATCACCGCGGTGCCGTAGCCTCCTTGCCTGACTTTTCTGCATCTGCCTCAGGGAAACCTTTATGATAAGCTGCGAGACGTTGAGAGCGGCCACAACTGCAGCGATGGTCGCAGCGGGCTCCATGCTCGGAGTACAGTGGCGTCCGCGCTGTCAATGACTGGAAAAGCGCGCGAACTGTTTTCCCGCCGGCGCTTTCAGGGAGGGAGGGCGGGAGTGATGGACGGATGACGACAGTTTCCCAAAAGCACCCTCGACTCATTTTGTTACCCAGAAGGCATTGCCGGCTACACCCAGAATTCCAATGGGCAGAGGGGACTGCGGGAACTGTGGGATAGCTGACCACAGTGCACCGCTTCGAATGTCGACGCTATCACCGTTAGTGTGGACGCACAAAGTCGAATTACTGTCCTTAGTGTGGACACACACGTTCGACTTTGCAATATCGATTACAAAAATTCGATGCAAGTAAAATCGAACTACTCTCGTAGTGTAGACAAGGCCTCATCAGTTGTGTCACCCAAGAGCACCCCTGGTTACACTTCTACATTAAGGAGCCCTCTGCTAACAGCTGTGTGAATCAGAAGGGACTGGATTATGATGACTCACCTGAGGAGCAGCTCTGAGGCCCTGAGCTTTCCCTGGAGCTCTCGGCATCCCTAATCCAGAGCTCTGTCTCCCCTACCTCAATCCGGTGGATTAAGTCTGGTTTGGAATCTGAATAGCCTGTTTTGGGGGAAAGAATCCGTTTTTCACTAAAGTTTTAGGGGCAGGGATTCATTTATATGTTGGTGCAACCCAGCACAACAGGGCCTGGATCTCAGTCAAGGTGTGTCTGCGCAGCACTGGGTGTGACAAGGCCCCGATGTCGGTCAGGGTGTGTTCGCACAGTACCTGGCACAGCGGGACACTGCACGCAGCGACAGAGGAAAGCCCAAGAGATCCCAAGCAGAAGAAAAATGATATAAACCTTCCTTAGAGGAGACTTCTTCCCCTCTCCCACCAGGCAAGTTTGGTTCATACTCTAAAGCTATGGAACCTTCTCAATTTGCTTTGGGGGCTGAGTCACGTGGCACAAGGTGGCTCCATTACACAGACCTATCAGTTCTTTTGCTTAGGATGCAGCATTGTTCAATTGTATGGTTGTTAAATTTATGATGTTCATTCTTTTTGGGGAGGTGTGAAGCTGTTACAAGCAGCAGGAGAGTTTTCTTTCTGCCTTATTTGTCTAACTAGAGTCAGTTCCTGAGGCAGAGTTGCTGCCCTCTGTGTCTGGGCTGGGATTCCTGGAAGCGGTTGTTGCTCATGTGCTGTTCGCAACCACCTCTGTTGCAGGACTGAGGTACATAATGTTAGACTAAGATTAAATCCGGGCTCTGTAGCCCTGATTTCTTCTTTAACAGGAAATCAGCCTGAAAGGGGCTGACATTTGCCACCACATGGCAGCTGAGGCATCAAGGAAACCTGCCAGAACTCAGAGCTGTGAGTAAAAAAAGGGAAATTAGTCCTTACCCAAGGAAACAAGGGCCTGGTAATTCCTCAGCATCTGGTCCCGGTACAGCTGCTTCTCTGGCTGGGATAAGAGCTCCCACTCCTCCCGGGTGAAATACAGAGCGACGTCCTCAAACGCCACCTGGAGCTGCTGGCACAAGCGTTACACACTCAGCACCTTCCGCTCCAGCCCCCAGCCCGGAGTCTCAGCAGGGGACGCGGTTTCTAGGGGAGCGACTCCCAGGAACCCCCGGCCCAGCAGCTGTGACCCAGGGAGACTCCCCCCCACCCCGCACAGCTCCCCCGGGACTCGGGGCCCTGCTGGTCGGGGACAGGAGTCGCCCTCGGCTCCCCACGGGGCGCTGGGCGGGGCCCGAATCCCAGGGCCGGGAACAGGCTCCTCCCCCCGGCCGGAGTCCCGCCCCCGCCCCAGGCCTGTGCTCAGCCCCGCTCCCGCCCCGGCTCAGGCGCCTCCGGGCTCCTCTGCCCGGCCGGGGCCTCGCTCGGGGGAAGGGGCCGCGCCCGGCTCTGCGTGTCCGCCCGGCCAGGGCCCCCCCGCCCCGGGGCCCCAGAGCCGCCCCCCGGCCCCAGCGCTCCGGCTGCTGCAGCCCCCAGCCCCGGGGTCACTAGCGCGGGAGGGACCCGGGTCCCGGCCCCCCTCGGCCCCCAGCCGGGACCAGCCAGTGCCCGGCCGGGGAGTCCCCGCCCCGCGTCCTACCTGCGCCGGCCCCGCTGCAGCCATCGCCGGGCTCGGCCCCGGCCTCAGCCGCTTCCTCCGGGCAGCGACTTCCCGCCCCGCGGCTGGTGCCTGCCCGGGGCCGCCTCCAGCCCGCTCCCTGCCCTGGGGCTGCAGCCGGGACCCGCCCTGCGCACGGGCCGAGCTGGGACCCAGGTGTCTGGGCTGGCCCCGCTCCGCTCCAGCCCTGCTGCGCCCCCACTCGGTCCCGCGCCTGCGCCGCCTTCTCCAGCAGCCGGGGGAGGCCTCAGCGCAGGGACCTTCCGGCCCAGCCCCCTGGACGCCTGGGTCCCGAGTCCGGCCGCCCGGGGGGTTCACTGCACGTGGTGCCCGGACGGCAGGAGCTCGTTACAGGACAACCCGGTCCACACCCCTGGGTTGTGAGGGGGCGCTGCGCCGTGGGGAGCTGGCTGCGCGGGGTTGGGAGCCCGGACTCCTGGGTTCTCGCTCGGGGAGGGGAGGGGGAACTAGTGGGGCAGTGTGTGTGTCATAGAAAGACAAAGATCGGGGCTGTGTAGTGTGTGTTTGTTGCTAGGCTGTGTGATGTTGGTGCGTGTGTCACAGGAGATCACCCCCCCCCCCCAGGCTGTGTATGGTGTGTGTGTGTCAGAGCAGCGCTCGCTCTGTGTCTGTGCGCGTTACAGGCAAGGTGCGGGAATTGAGCCCTTTGTATCGTGTGGGGTCCTGAGAGCCAGTGAACCAAACCGTAAACCCTGTATGGATTGGAAACCACTTCAAACCAGGGGGTCACGCAGCACCCCTAATTCTAGCCCCTGTGGTTCCAGGAGCTCTCACATGGATGTATTGTGTGTGTGTTTCAGGAGAGTTGTGCTGTGCTCTGTGTGTGTGGGTGTGTTAAAGGAGCTCTCACTCAGCCATGTAATGTGTGTGTGTTTCAGGAGCTCACACCCATGTCCCTGCCCAGCACCATGGGGAGGGCATCTGCCCCATACAGATGTTGTGTTCTGGCCTTGGTGCTCACACCCCGGCTGGCTACCTCTGGTCACCACCCATTGGGCCATACCCTGCACACCACAGATGCTACTTATGCCGGCCACAAGTGGTCCAAGGTCAAATACATCAAGGGCCTTCCGGATGCCCAGCGTAGCCGGTTCTTCCAAAAGTTCACCCTGCTGTGCTTCGTTGTGAAAGCTACGGTGGGGAAAGAAGGGATGAACTGTGTGTGTGACACAGCCCCAGCCAAAGGGGACATTACAGAGCCCTGCCAGCCCTGCTCCAGCTCCAGGGGGTGATGCAGAGACTGCTGGGGCCCCCAGCACCCCATGGACCCAGACCCAACCAGAGGGGGCGCTATAGAGCCCTGCCACCCCAGCCTTGACCACTAGCACTGACTCTGCTGCCCCTAACCTCTGTTAGCCCAAGGCCAGCACCCTCCCTGCTGCTGGAGCAGAGGATGCTGCTCTGTGGGGTAGTGTTTCCCCTTCTCATCCTTTCTCCACTGGACCTTTCCTCTGCCCCAGAGCACCTCCCTTAATGTGGCTGGGTATCTGCTTCCCGGGGGGGGGGGGGCAGCCCAGTCCCTGTGGTTCAGGCAGCTGAAGAGGGGAAGGGCCTTGGGACTGGTGGTTTGCGATAGGGAGGGTCTCCAGGGGCCTCAGGGTTCTATCCCTGGCTCTGTGAGGGCAGGGGAGGCTGGTGGGTTATAGCAGTGGGGGCTGGGAGCCAGGACTGCCCTGGAATGGGATCCCAACCATGTCTCCCCCTCTCTGTCCTATTTCAAAGGAGGGACCCAACCCTGATCTGAACACCAACCAGGCCAGCATCATTGAGCAGTGCCCAAAGCGTCAACTGAGGTGGCCATCAAGGGAGGGGTAGCTGGGTCCTGTCAGCCCAACTCCTGGGGCAGAGAGGGTCATGGGCTGCAGCCTTGCTGCATTCTCTGGGCCAGGCCAGACCATGCCGAGGGGCATTCGGAGCCTTGAATGAGGGAGCGAGGCTGGGCTTGTGGCTACGGGGCTGGGCTGGGCTACAGGATTCTTGTTTTCTATGCCTAGCTCTGCCACTTGCTCCCTCTGTGACTTTGGGCAAATCACTTAGGTCAGTGGTTCTCAACCAGGGATACATGTACCCCTTGGATATGCAGAGGTCTTCCAGGGGGTACACCATCTCATCTAGAGAGTGGCTTAGTTTTACAACAGGCTACATAAAAAGCACTCGCAAAGTCAGTACACCAGCCGGAGTGGACCCAGTTGTGCTGTCCGGCTGCAGGAGTACCGCACGGCCAGATCAGTCCCAGACACAGCACCCGGCCGGAGCAGCGCTGCCCGGCCGGAACAGCACCATCCAGCCAGAGAAGCCCCAGCCCGATGGACCCCAGATGCTTAAACAGTTAACCATTTAAATGACATTTTAATCATTTAAACGGTTAACTTTTAAAATGGTATTTACATCCCTAGCAGAAATTTCCATCTAGAAGTTCCAACAATCTCTATGGAAAGTCTCTTTCCACTCCTGGATAGCTCTGTCCTTGGAGTAGTTCACCAGAGACACAGACAGTGATTTGACTCATTTGCGCGGTCTGTGGGCATGGCTAACAGGAGAGAACAGTTGATGAAAGAACACTAACAGCTCTACGCACCTCTGTACCAGAGCTTGATTTTTCCCTACACGTCAATGATTACGTCAGTGATGTCACTTCATATGTGATACTCATGGAGGAATTCTGCGCCACTCCACAAACTTCATGTGCTCCACATATTTTTCACCCCAGCCCAGAATAATTGATTTTGAAGAAGCACTGCAATTACACCTATTTCCCTCTAGGGGGTGCTGTGGCACCAGAAGAGAGGACACTGGCTTATATCTGGAGCAGCCAGCCAGAGAAAGAGGGAATCAGAGGATATTTCACAGTTTTCTGCCCATGGGGTCAGCTGTGGAGGGAAGGAATATGGGGGAGATGGACAAAATGGGGCTCTGGGTGTGTGTGTGTGTCAGGAGCTAGTGAGGTAACATTGAGCCAGGAACGGAATGCAAGTGGGGATGTGGGGACATATGGGTGTGAAAGGGGGGCAGGGACACACAGGGATGGGGGGGATGCAGGAATACATGGGGATAGAGGGCAGATGTGCCTGACTCAATCGGAGAGGCCAAGGGTGAGCCAGGGTTCAATAGGGGAGGCTCCCCAAATCGCTAACAATCACTCTTCCCCTCTCCCTCGAAAACCGCCTCTTCCATACTTCTCTCACCCACACCCAACAACTCTCAAAGTTCACTTCAGGCTCCTTCCCAGCAATTACTTCCCTCTCCTTCAGCTTCTCCATTACCCCTGGCTCCCCCAAGCCTTTGCACTGCTTCTGAGGGGTGCGGGAAATACATTTCAATATTGTAGTTTAAATGAATTATTACTCAAAGTTCTGTGTTTAAATGTCTAGTAAGGAGTCTATTTGTGAAAAATCACTTCCTGAATCTTTTTTGTTTGTATTGTTACAAACATAGTTGCTGATAGGTAGTTTGAAATAAACTATCAAAATAATTGAAACTAGTGTGATTATATTGCATTACTTTGACAAATAAAATATGCAGAATTTTAAAATATGGTGTGCAGAATTTTTTTTTTTTTTTGGCATAGAATTCCCCAAGGAGTAATACAAAACCCTCTGTGCGCACCTGCCAGTCACACAGTTCATCCGGCATCATGGTCAGTCAGGCCTTAGTACATTTGGGCTGGTTTATTTTAAAGATTTACACTTCACATTGGCTTCTCCACACACCATTCAAATGCATCAGCTTCTTTAATAGCAAAGAAACACCTGGTTAGACCGACCTTTGTTACACATTAAGTACGTAGTTTTTCTTCATCCCATTTCTATTTAAAATAGACGGCATGAGCAGTTCCTGAGTCTTCTTTCGATCACACGCACCGGGCTCTCCCGCCCCTCGGACCAATCCATGCTGAGACAGGACTGCAAATCCCATCTCTGGATGTCACCTAAGAGTCACCCCGGCTCAAAACGAGGTGGGTGTGGGGGGGGAAGTTCCTGATTCAGTCCCATCTAGATGGGGGGTGGGGAGGGATTGTCCTGGCTGCCTCACAGCTCTATGTGTTGGGGGGAGTTTGACAGAGAGACCCCTGGCTGGATGCCACCTAGATGCAGGGGTCCCTAATGGAGCAGGCTGTGACCATCTACTCTAAAATCCCCCCACCTGTCTGCTTTTCCCCACACTGCTCAGTTAAGTCCCATTCCCTGCCCTTCAGTCTCTGCTGGGCATCATGGGGACAGGACCACTCCCTGGTCTGATTCTGCTGGCACTGTGCCAGGCCCGCCAGCTGCCAGAAGCCCCTCGGGCCCTGGTGGTGGCAGAAGGGCATGTAAACTGGTGAGTCAACTGGTTCCAGGTGAGGTTGCCCAAGTGAGCAAAGCATTTGCCACAGTCAGCACACCTGTACATCCGATCCCCGCCATGAATGCACTGGTGTATTCTCAGGTATTGGCTCTGTGCAAAGATTTTTCTGCAGACAGTGCATTGGAATGGCCGTTCCTCGGTGTGTGTGCGCTGATGTCTTCAGAGGTTTGAGCTGCGTGCAAAGCCCTTGCCACAGTCAGCACAGCGATCCGGCTGCTCCCCGGTGTGCATGCACTGGAGCTGGGTGAGCTTGTTGGCATTGCTGAACCTGTTACAACAGTTGGCACAGCAGTACAGCTGCTCCCCGGTGTGTGTGTGCGCTGATGTCTGGTCAGCGTACTGGCAATGCTGAAGCTTTTCTTGCAATCGCCACAGTGGTACGGCCGCTCCCCTGTGTGCGTGCGCTGGTGTATTCTCAGGGTTGAGCTCTGGGCAAAGCCCTTGCCACAGTCAGTGCAGCTGTACGGCTGTTCCCCGGTGTGCGTGCGCTGGTGTCTTTTCAGGTGTGCAAACTGTACAAAGCCCTTGCCGCAGTCAGCACAGTGGTGCGGCCTCTCCCCAGTGTGCGTGCGCTGATGTATTCTCAGATTTGAGCTCTCTGCAAAGCTCTTGCCACAGTGTGTGCAGCGATACGGCCGCTCCCCGTTGTGCCTGCGCTGATGTGTTCTCAGGGCTGAGTTCTTTGCAAAGCTCTTGCCACAGTCAGCGCAGCAGTACAGCCGCTCCCCGGTGTGCGTGCGCCGGTGCTGCGTCAGTGCAAAGGGGTTCCTGAACCTCTTGTCGCAGTCGACGCAGTGATGGGGACCTTGGCTCATGGGGAGTCTCTGGTGTGTAGCCAGGTCTGGTCTCTGGCTGAGTTTACCCCGGGGATGGACGGTGTTCTGTGCATGGATCCCCCTGTGGGATATGGGATCCTGCGTTCCTGCCATGTTCTCCCCACATTCAGACCGTGTCCTTGTTCTTCCCGGTACCCCGTGCCCTGCTGGAGAGAGCAGAGACAATCCCGGTGTTAGCTCATGTTTAGGGCTGCAGGTTTGCCAAGGATGGAAAATGTCACAGATGGAGCGATTTCCCCATTTGTCTGTGACTGTTTTTGGCGGCTCCTGTCCGACAGGGCGGGACCCAACACCTTGCTCCGGGCACTGAGACCTGGCCTGTGGGGTTCCAGTGCCACTCAGATTTGCTGGCACCTACGGTCATGATGGTGGGGGACGGGGTGTCAAATTTCAGTGTATGGCCTTGCCACCCAGATCTTCTCTACCGCAGGGGTTCTCAAACTTTTTCTTTCTGAGGTCCCCCTCAACATGCTATAAAAACGCCCTGGCCCACCTGTGCCGCAATAATTGGTTTTCTGCATATAAAAGCCAGGGATGGCATTAGGGGGTAGCAAGCAGGGCAATTGCCTGCGCCCCCAGGCTATGGGGACCCCCACAAAGCTACATTGCTCAGGCTTCAGCTTCAGCCCTGCGTGGCAGGGCTTGGGGACCTGGGCTTCAGCCCCATGCGGTGGGGCTTGGGCTTTCTGCCATGGGCCCCAGCTACTCTAATGCTGGCCCTGCTTGGAGGCCCCCCTGCAACCTGCTCATGGCCCCCTAGGGGACCCCAGATCCCTGGTTGAGAACCACTGCACTACCCCACACCAACCCCTCTGCACCAGGCCGGGGTTAGGGTTGCAGCTCTGGGAGAAGGGAGCTTCTTTGGGCAGCAAGTTCCTCCTGGGCAGGGCGAGGAGAAGGGCAGGTGTTGTATTTGGGGGAGGGGCGGGGGGCGGTAGTACACCCAGCCAGTCAGCTATAAAAATCCTTAGTAGCTGTTCCCTTTGCCTCACCTGTAAAGGGTTAAGGAGTCTCACTGCTATACTTAGGTAAGACGAAGTGAGTGGGCATCTGGCCAAAAGAGCCAATGGGAAGGTTAGAAATTTTTAAAATTGAGTAAAAACTTCCCCTTTGTCTCTCTGTTGTTCTCTCGGCTGGAGAGACAGGGCAGCAGCTGTGGTGTAAGAAGCTTGGGGCCAGGTACGAAAATCATCAATACCCACACCTAGACTTTCTCATTTGCAACTACAGCTATGTAAGTAGAACAGGAAATGTTTAGTTAGACGTGATCGGGTTTAACTCTTTATTTTGGGCTTGTGGAGGCGTCTGTGCTAACAGGTGCTTTTGTTTTGTTTTTGTAACCTTTAAGCTAGACCCCAAGAAAGCCATTCCTGGTGTTTAATCCTTGCAGTTGTTGTTTTTTTAAATATCTAACAGCAGCCTAACCTTCCAGATGTTTTTTCTTGCTTTTTTTTTTTTCCTTCAATAAAATTTACTTTTTTGTAGCTTATTCCTGTGGGGGAGTGAGTCTGTTTCTAGGAATTCCTTTTGAAAAAATCATTTACTGTCGGCCTGAGGTGTCAGTCTTTGTGCACAACTAAAACTAAACTAAAATCCTCAAGAAGGTGAGGATTTGGGGGGGGAGGTGTATTTGTGGGAAGGATTTGAGGGGATGAGCAGTCACTCAGGGTTTGTGTGATGTAACCTGGAAAACATGTCTGCATTGTGTCACAACCCGATCCATGGCACTGCTGAGCTGGAAGGGGTGAATGGTGCCACCCAGCCTTTGGTCTACAGACAGTCACAGACGCATTAGGGCTGAGGGCTGTGCTAAGCACTGACACTGAAGCAATGTAAGTGACAAAGGTTTCATGCCTCAAAGAGCAGAAGGAGAAGGGATGTGACAAAGGCCATCCCACCACCCTCTCCCTCACACCCAGCCCATACACCAGGGTACTCGAAGTCATGGCCCGCAGGACAATTTAATCTGGCCCCCAAACGTGTCCACTCCCCCCACAGCAGCTGCCTGGCACGTGGGGCAGTTTTAGAGCATTACAGTGAAACACTGTAAGTGCCAGAGATCTGCTCTACACAATGGCATCCTCTGCGTCGCATCACCTTACACTAGTCATATGTGACTGATCCTGCCCTGCGTCATTCCCAGCTTTCTCCTTGCTCACCGGGGACAGGTTTCTCCAGTGTGAGAGGTCACGTGCGAAGTGAAGTGGCAGCGAGGGGGTGGGGTGGGAACCTGGAGAGGACAGCGCTTTCTCTGCCAAGGGCCAGTGACTCTGGGATGCTCTTGCAGGGGGCAGAGGCATGAAAAGCCATCTGAAAAGTCTCTAGGGTGCCCCTTACTTCGGTATGATTTTCTGAGGTGTGAGAAGTCTAGAAGGTGTTGTGGTCTATGGCCGGACAGGCTTGTCTTTCTACCCAGGTGCTTGTTTGCCCCCCAGCAGCCAGCTCACACAGTCTCTCTCTTTCTCCCCTCCTCCCCGCCACTAGTCCATGTACCCCGTGACCTCAGAGTGAGGGCAGGGGAGACAGGGCTCAGGAGAGCTCTCAGTGAATGTCTTAGAGACAGCACACAGCGTCTCTCAGAAATTTCACCAGCAGCCAACACGCAGACTGACTCTGTGTGTTACACAGACACACACACACAGTCTCTGGCTCTTTCACACTCATCTCCAAACACATACTTGTTGTATTATTGTTACTTCTTGATACTTCCTATAATGCACATATATTCTCTGCAATTTTATTCTTCCTAAGTGTGTGACTTTAGTGTTTTGACTGGTCTATGCATTTCATGATTTTTATTTCTCTTGCACTTAAATTTAATTAGTGAGTTCTCAAATACCTAACGTCTCCTGGCTGGAGTAATTATCCCTATGGTAACTTTTAAAATATACACATTATATCTAGGTTTTTTTTTTCTACTGGTGGCGCACATACCTCGGTGCACATAACAAAATTTATTCTGCAGATGGATGGAAAAAATGAGAGGGAACATTGCTCACAGCCCCAATGCCCTTTCCATTACACAGCTGGGGAAGCTGAGGCATGGTGGAGCTGTAGTGACTCGCTTCTAGAACTGAAGCGAGATCTTCTGAATCTTACTGCACTGTCCTACCCACTAGATAAATGAGGCCCCAAAAAACTTCCCCCCACCATGGAGATCTCTCTCGTTCCCTCAGCACCCCTCAAATGAGGCCCCATCATATGTAGGTCAGAGATTACCAATGCATAGAAGAAATAGGAAGTATTTTAAGAGGCCCCCCTGGCTTAACCAGGAGATTTTCAATTACCTGAAATTCAAAAAAAGAGTCATACAAGAAGTGGAAAGTAGGTCAAATTACAAAATGAGTATTAAAAAACACACCAGCATGTACGGAGAAAATTAGAAAGGCCAAGGCAAAAAACAAAACTAAACTAGTAATGTAAAGGGAAAAAAACAAAGCATTTTACAAATACATGGGAAAGCAGAGGAAAACAAACATAGGCTAGGCCATTAGTGTGGCCAGTTCTGGGCCCCACACTTCAGGAAGTAAGTGGACAAATTGGAGAGGGTCAGAGGAGAGCAACAATACTGATTAAATGTCTAGAAAACAAGACTTATGAAAAAAGTGAAAAAACTGGGTTTGTTTAGTCTGGAGAAGAGAAGGGGGCGGAGAACCCCTGACAACAGTCCTCCTGGACATAAAAGGTTGTTACAGTGGAGGGTGATAAATTGTTCTCCTTATCCACAGAGAACAAGACAAGATTTTATGGGCTTCAATTGCAGCAAGGGAAATAGAGGTTAGACATTAGGAAATACTTCCAACCTCTGAGGGTAGTTAAGCACTGGAACAAAATTATCTAGGCAGGCTGTGGAATCTCCATCATTGGAGGTTTTTAAGAACAGGTTAAACAGACACCTGTCAAGGATGGACTAGGTAATACTTAGTCCTGTCTCAGTGCAGAGATGATTTCTAAGATTCATAGCTATCAAGGCCAGACAGGCTCATTGTGCCCATCCAGCCTGGCTTCCTGCCTATCCCAGCCAGAAACTCTCCCCCAGTCATTCCTGACTCCGGCCCAGTAACTGCTGGCGGAACAAGAGCGAAGCTTTGAGAGAGAGTCGCCCCATCTCCACTGACAGACTCCCAATGAGGGAGAATCCATCCTGTCCTGAGGGGAGCTCTCCCAGTGGTTTATTCCCCCTCCCAGATAAACACTGGCCCCTAATTCCCAGCTTCAATTGGTCTCTCTTCGGATCCCAGCCAGTGACTCTCGCTCTGCCTTTACCGTCTACATCAAGAAGCGCTCCGCTAGCAGGTGTGTAAATCAGAAGGAACTGGATTATTATGACTCACCTGAGGAGGGGCTCTCAGGCCCAGAGTTTACCCTGGAGCCCTCGGCATCCCGGATCCAGAGTTCTGCCTCCCCCAGCTCGATCTGGTGGATTAAGTCTGGTTTGGAACCTGAAGAGCCTGTTTGGGGGGAAAGTTTTATTACTTAAATTTTGGGGGCAGAGACTCATTTATATGTTTGCGCAGCACCTGGCACGACAGGACACCAACTCGCAGGCTGCTTTAGAAGAAAGCGCAAGAGATCCCAAGCAGGAGAGTAATGAAATAAACCTTCCTTAGAGGTTTCAGAGTAGCAGCCTTGTTAGTCTGTATCCGCAAAAAGAACAGGAGTACTTGTGGCACCTTAAGCCTTGGCTACACTTGCGAGTTACAGCGCTGTAAAGCCGCCCCCAGCGCTGTAACTCACTGACCGGCTACACTGGCAAGGCACGTACAGCGCTGTATCTCCCTGGGTACACCGCTGCAGTTACTACACCTCCCCGAGAAGCATAAGAGATACAGGGGAGAGTCATAGCCACTCCGCTGTGAGTGTGTACCAGGAATCAACCTGCAGCACTGTACTAATCACCTTGTCAAGTGGCCAATCCTCTCCATTGTTGTGACCGGCTGCAGGAATGCGGAAGTGCCGGTTTCAAAGCTCATACCACAGAGAAAAAGCAAACAGTTTGCTGTTTGCTTTGAGTGAGTGAATGAATGAGCAGAGGGCTGGGAGTTCGGAACTTGCAAAATAGAGTGTTGACACGCTCCAAAGAGCACTCTCTCTCCCCTCACACTCCCTGTCACACTCCACCCCACTCTTCCCCTGTTTTGAAAAGCACGTTGCAGCCACATGAATGCTGGGATAGCTGCCCACAATGCACTGCTCCCAACACAGCTGCAAATGTTGCAAGTGTGGCCACGCCACAGCCACTGCGCTGGCAGATGTCAGTGCGGACAGACTGCAGCGCTTTCCCTACTCAGCTGTACGAAGACAGGTTTACCTCACAACGCTGTACAGCTGCAAGTGTAACCAAGGCCTTAGAGACTAAATTTTTTTTTTTTCCCCTCTTACTTAATTGGCCTCTCAGAGTTGGTAAGACAACTCCCACCTTTTCATGCTCTCTGTATGTGTATATATATCTCCTCACTATATGTTCCATTCTATGCATCCGATGAAGTGGGCTGTAGCCCATGAAAGCTTATGCTCAAATAAATTTGTTAGTCTCTAAGGTGCCACAAGTACTCCTGTTCTTCCTTGGAAGAGATTTCGTCTGGTCTCTCACTCGTACTCTGAATCAGCAACGTCTACAACCCATCTCACGTTGCAGTGGGGACCGAGTTTAAAGCCTTGCTGGGGTAACTCTAGCTGTTCCATAGAAATATCCCATTCTGCAAACACCTTGGCCTCTATGCTATCCTGTGTCACTATGTTCCATAGGACAACTGTGTGACATGGATTTCCTTTAACCCACAGAAACACCAGTGAACACCCATTCGTCTCAGATTAAGAGACAGGGTGAATTATTTCACTTACCCAACTGTCTCCTGAAACATTTCTCATGGGAAAGACTTTGGAAGAAGGGAACGTTGCTCCTTTGCCATCTTATAGCTGTTGAAACGTTTCGGGCATGTCATTAAGGCATATCGGCCACAACGTGTCATGGCAGGTGTCACCAGGTGGCGCCGTTACACAGACATTCCAGTTCTTTTGCACTGTTCAACTGTACAGTTGTTAAATGTACTATGTTCGTTCTTTTGGGGGAGGTGGGGAGCTGTTGCAGCAGCAGCGTTTTTTCCCTGCCTTATTTGTCTAACTAGAGTCAGGTCCTGAGGCAGAGTTGCTGCCCTCAATGTCTGGCTGGGATTCCTGGAAGAGATTGTTACTCATGGGCTGTTTGCTACCACCACCGATGTGCCCTGACTGAGGTGGGTAATGCAAATAAACAAGTTACACTAAGCTTATCCCCAGGCTCTGTAGCCCTGAGTTCTCCTCCAACAGGGGCTGACCTGAAAGGGGCTGGCATGTGCCACCACTCAGTGATAGGTGGCACATGGCAACCAAAGCCTGGAGGGAACCCAAATGTTTTACAGCTGTGAATAAATGAAGGGAACTCAGTCCTTACCCAGGGAAACGAGAGTCCAGTAATTCCTCAGCATCTGGTCCCGGTACAGCTGCTTCTCTGGCTGGGATAAGAGCTCCCACTCCTCCCGGGTGAAATACAGAGCGACGTCCCCAAACACCACCTGGGGCTGCTGGCACAAGCGTTACACACTCAGCACCTTCCGCTCAAGCCCCCAGCCCGGAGTCTCAGCAGGGGACGCGGTTTCTAGGGGAGCGACTCCCAGGGAACCCCCGGCCCAGCAGCTGTGACCCAGGGAGACTCCCCCCCACCCCACACAGCTCCCCGGGGACTCGGGGCCCTGCTGGCCGGGGACAGGAGTCGCCCTCGGCTCCCCACGGGGCTCCGGGGCGGGGCGCTGGGCGGGGCCCGAATCCCAGGGCCGGGAACAGGCTCCTCCCCCCCGGCCGGAGTCCCGCCCCTGCCCCAGGCCTGTGCTCAGCCCCGCTCCCGCCCCGGCTCAGGCGCCTCCGGGCTCCTCTGCCCGGCCGGGGCCTCGCTCGGGGGAAGGGGCCGCGCCCGGCTCCGTGTGTCCGCCCGGCCAGGGCCCCCCCGCCCCGGGGCCCCAGAGCCGCTCCCTGGCCCCAGCGCTCCGGCTGCTGCAGCCCCCAGCCCCGGGGTCACTAGCGCGGGAGGGACCCGGGTCCCGGCCCCCCTCGGCCCCCAGCCGGGACCAGCCAGTGCCCGGCCGGGGAGTCCCCGCCCCGCGTCCTACCTGCGCCGGCCCCACTGCAGCCATCGCCGGGCTCGGCCCCGGCCGCTTCCTCCAGCTGGGCAGCGACTTCCCGCCCCGCGGCTGGTGCTTGTATCAGCACAAAGTGCTCTCGCTCCCGTTTTGCTACTTTGGGTGTACTGAGCATGCTCACTCGAACTGAGCATGCCCAGTAACCTTCGTTGTAGCCACTGCCCTCTCTCTGCCCTTACTTCTACTTACGATTTGCTGCCTCCTCTTTGGGGGGGTTAAAAGGATTAAGGGGGCAAATCGCAGCGGGGGGCTGTCAGGGTCTGAGCAGGGGGCAGAATTTTACTGGCCTGGGGGGTTCAAGCTACTGTAGCTAGCGGCAGAAGAGGGGCTGAAGGGCAAAAATCGGTGGTGGGGGGTGAGAGCCGGGGTTAAGCCGGGGGGGGGGGAGACACTGCCAGACCCCGTGCGGGTACAAAACCCCCGTTTAGGGAGGGGGAGGGGGGGACAGTGACCCCGTGGGATGAGCCACCCACTGTGCTCGCTAATCTAGGGGTGGGGGGGGGGCAGAGGCTGTTTTTGTTGTTCTCACAGGGACGCTGCATGTCAGCCTCGGAGCAGGGGGCGGGTTCCTGGGGCTGGGGTCTTAAAGGCACAGGCCTCCAATTCCTAGCCTGTCAAAGCTTAATCGCAGCTCCTCTCTATCCTATACAAGTGTTGCAGGGCCAGGGCCTGGGCCGCCCAGATGGGGGGGCCAAGTGGGGCAATTTTCCGCAGGGGCCCCCACGAATATGTCAGAGGCTGCCCCCGCCTCCGTCTTCCCCCGGTGTCTCAGCGTGCCGCGTCCGGGAGCGGCCCTGGCGCACTGCAGCGCGGTGGCTCCAACGCTGTCCGGGGCCGTTCCTGGTCGCAGCACGCTGAGGCTCCAGGAGAGGGGGTAAGCGCCATGGTAAGGGGTGGGGCACCCCCCCCGACCCCATCCTAACCATCACCATCACCCAGCAACAGCCCATTATGTAATTGTAAAGGTATACATACCATTAAAGCATCTAATGTTTTTAAATAATGTATTTAGTAAAAAGAAGAACAGGAGGACTTGTGGCACCTTAGAGACTAACAAATTTATTAGAGCATAAGCTTTCGTGGACTACAGCCCACTTCTTCGGATGCATCCGAAGAAGTGGGCTGTAGTCCACGAAAGCTTATGCTCTAATAAATTTGTTAGTCTCTAAGGTGCCACAAGTCCTCCTGTTCTTCTTTTTGCGGATACAGACTAACACGGCTGCTACTCTGAATGTATTTAGTGTATTTTTGAATGTATGTCACTGGTTATTTTTTACATTTCCAAATACATGTTACTATAGTATTGCAACTTTTTTTATGGAAGGGGCCCCCAAAATTGCTTTGCCCCAGCCCCCCTGAATCCTCTGGGCAGCCCTGTACACGGCTACGTTACTGATCCAGCCAGGAGACTTAATGCGGTGAAATATTGTACAGACACTCCCTCCCTCCAACTCTGCCTCTTACATTTTGAATATGTAAAAGTGTCTTCTATCAGTTTCTATGCCTATATGAAATCACTGCAGTTCATTTCTCTTATATAACGTGCTGAGTTGCTAACTCCCTCCCAAAGCCCACATGTCTGCACCCCCTCCTGTACCCCAATCCCATGCCCCAGGTCAGAGCCTGCACCCCTCACTCAAACTACCCATAGCCTGCAACCCTCCTGCACCCCAACTCCATCCCAGAGCCTGCACCCCAAAAAGGGCTGGATTAACTTTTTGTGGGCCTGGTGCTAAACATATTTGTGGTCCCCCAGGGGGGAAATGGGGACATGGGGCATGGGGGGCAGAGTCCTCAGAGTGACGGGCTGGCCGGGGGCAATGGGAGATGGGTCATGGCACGGCAGGAACAACCCTGCTCCACCCAGCCCAGTACAATGGCACTGTTTACAAACCGGGAGCTGCCAGACGCACACTGGCCAGCCTGGCCCTGTGCTCCCATCATGCTTCTTCCCCTTCGGGGCGGGCCCATGACCCCAAGGGTGATACCAGAGTGGCCCCTTTGGTCGATCTGCTTCCTCCTGGCTAATGTGACAAATTGATCTATTGTACGATTGAGGCGCGCTGTTTCACGTATTTGTGTGTGAGTCCATGAAAAGGGAGGTAAGCTTTGGGGGTACGGAGCCCAAGGTGGGACCAGAGTGGCCCCTTTCATCGATCTGCTTCCTCCTGGCTAGCATGCCCCTGAGCCCAAGGTCATACCAGAGTGGCCCCTTTCATTTTTTCCACTGGCTTCCGCCTTCCTTATTTCCAATGACTTGTCTGCTCATGCACCTGTCACTGGTCCATGGGGTTGCGAATCAGGAGGGATGGGGTTTGTGGTCAAAAACACTCACGGTCTGCTTCCTCCTGGCTAATGTGCCAAATTGATCTATTGGTCAATTGAGGCGCACTGTTTCACGTTTTTGTGTGTGAATACGTGAAAAGACCCCCACAAACCCCCATGCCCAGTGCTCTCCCACAGACCACTCCGAACCCCCCCTATTTCCTCTCACTGACCAGTGCCCCCTAGCTGTAGACCCCCCACAGCCCTCCCACAACTGCACAGTGCCCTGCCCCTCCCCGCCCAGACCCCCCCCACAGATTCCCTCACTGCCCAGTGCCCCCCACCGCCCCACTGCCACAACTGCACAGTGCCCCACCCAGACCCCTGCACACTTCCCAGTGCCCCAACACACACAGATCTCCCCACCCCCCACTGCACAGCACCCCCCCAGACCCACTAGAGACCTACTCTCCCACACCCTAACCCCCAGCCACAATACCCGGCCCTGAGGGGAGGTGACTGTGTCTGCCAGGCTGAGCCGGCAGCACAGCCAGAGCTTGTCCTGGGGCAGGATAACTCCGGCCCTTGGGGGTGCAATCAGCCAGGCTGGAGCAGGAGCAGGAGCAGGGCCTACCCGGGCCAGGCTCCCTCAGGACCCACATGCCTGGCAGGACCCAGCTGAGCCTCCCACACTCTCCCCCTCCCCCAGCCGTCCTCTGGGACTGGCTGAGACTGGCCCAGCCTCTGCACCAATCCCAGGTGGCTCTTTCCCTGGGGAGGCAGGTGGAGCCCCACAGGTCCCAGGCAGTGGAGACAGCTCAGAGCTGGAGCAGTACTGGGGAGTGGGGCATATCCCTGGGACATGACTCCTGAGATCCCACCCACAGCCATTGGCCCCGTGGCCAGCAGCCCTGCTGAGCCCACATGGTGGCCCCCAGCTGCTGGGTGATGAGCCCCCTACAGCAGCGGCATAGCCAGGTTCTAACATCAGGGATTTCTTGTATTATGTATAGTGAGTGTATTATATAAAAAACAGGTAGTAGGGTTTACAATGTTCTAACAAGAGATTATGCTATTATCATTATCCAGTCAACTTGCACACCACTATTTTGAATTAGTGATAATTCACAGAGAGAGAAAGAAGAAAGCTGAATTTAGAGAATAATTATTAACCAGATTCTTGGTTATTCACTCCAGTCCATAGCACACAGCACCATAAACCCAGTAGAATCTGGCCAAGAGAATATTCACCTCAAATTGTCATCTGCTACACTCCCCCCCCCCCCCCCCGGCCCATTCCCAGTCACCACTATTCAGCAGGTCCGCCCGGGGGGGGGGGGGCAAGTGGGGCAATTTGCCTCAGGTCCGGAGTATGTCGGAGACTCCCCACACTTCCGTCTTCCCCCATCCCATCCCCCGGCGTCCTGGATGTGGCACGCTGAGGCTCCGGTAGAGGGGGTAAGCGGCATGGTAAGGGAGGGGCCGGACAACCCCCTGACCCCATCCCCCCACAGCCATGACCCCCAGCTCCAAGCCCAGCCCCTCTGACCCGGACACCCCCCTGACCCCATCTCCCCACATCCCTGAGCCCAGCCCCTGTGAGCCGGGCGCCCCCCAACCCAGAGCCCAGCTCCCCCCGGAGCCCTGGGCAAGCAGCACCACCCCCAGGCAACGACAGCCCATTTGCACCAACCATCACCATCACCCAGCGAGAGCCCATTATGTAACTGCAAATGTCTACATCCCATTAAAGCATTTAATGTTTTCAAATGTTGGATTTAGTGTATTTTCAAATTATTACAAATTAATTTTTGAATGTATTTCACTGGTTATTTTTTACATTTCCAAATACATGTTACTAGAGTATTGCAACTTTTTTTTATGGAAGGGGCCCCAAAAATTGCTTTGTATATGATGCAAATTGGAAGAGTAAAGTCAAAAAAATCCCTTTTCACGGATTCACACAAAAAAAAGTGAAACAGCATGCCTCAATCATGCAATAGATCAATTTGGCACATTAGCCAGGAGGAAGCAGAGTGTGAGTGTTTTCAACCACAAACCCCATCCCTCCCGTTTTGCAACCATCCCCCAGAGGAAGCAGAGTGTGAGTGTTTTCCACGACAACCCCATCCCTCCCGTTTTGCAACCATCCCCCAGAGGAAGCAGAGTGTGAGTGTTTTCCACGACAACCCCATCCCTCCCGTTTTGCAACCATCCCCCAGAGGAAGCAGACCGGGAGTGTTTTCCACCACAACCCCATCCCTCCCGTTTTGCAACCATCCCCCAGAGGAAGCAGACCGGGAGTGTTTTCCACCACAAACTCCATCCCTCCCGTTTTGCAACCATCCCCCCCAGAGGAAGCAGACCGGGAGTGTTTTCCACCACAACCCCATCCCTCCCGTTTTGCAACCATCCCTGGACCAGTGACAGGTGCATGAGCAGCCCAGTCATTGGAACTAAGCAAGGAGAAGCCAGTGGAAAAAATGAAAAGGGGCCACTGTGGTCTCAATGTGGGCTCAGGGGCATGCTCCGTTCCCCCGAAACCTTACCTCCCTTTTCACGAATGCAATGAAAGCGGCCACTCCGGTCAGGAAGGAGATCGGGATCCTTTTGGACCACATACCCCATCCCCTCCTGATTCGCAACCCCATGGACAGGCGGTAGCAAGTTAACAAACAGTTTACCAAACTGCTACGCTGCGTGGCAGAAACCGCTCCCAGTTGCAAAAGGGGAGGGCTGCACTTTGTGCTGATACACCGCCTCCAGCCCGCTCCCCACCCTGGGGCTGCAGCCAGGACCCGCCCGGATCCAGCCCCGCTGCGCTCCCCGCTCGGCCCCGCACCTGCGCCGCCAGCTCCAGCAGCCGGGGGAGGCCCCGGACACCTGGGTCCCGAGTCCGGCCGCCGGGGCGCTCGCGGCACCTGGAGCCCGGGCGGCAGGAGCCCATTACAGGGCAGCCCAGTCCCTGCCCCTGGGCTGTGAGTGGGGTCCCGCTGCGCCGTGGGGAGCTGGGAGCCCGGACTCCTGGGTTCTGTCCCGGCTCTGGGAGGGGAGCGGGGACTAGTGGGTACAAGAGGGCCCCGGCCAGGCTGTGCAGTGTGTGTGTCACAGTAAGACAAGGGTCTGGTTGTGTAGTGTGTTTGTTGCTAGGCTGTGTGATGTTGGTGCGTTTGTTACAAGGGATCACAGCCTGGGGTGTGATCCCCTGTAATGTGTGTGTTAGAGGAGGGCTGTGTGTGTGTTAGAGGAGGGCTGTGTGTGTATGAGTGTTACAGGAGCTCATACATGGCTGTAGTGTGTGGGTGTGTTTCAGAAGCTCACACCCATGGCGAGGGCAGGTGCCCCATTCAGATCCCGAGATCTGGCCTCAGTGCTGGCACTGAACCAGCTGCCCCTGCCCCTGTCCCCCGCTCATTGTGCCGGGCCCTGCACACCTCAGGTGCCACCTCCGCCTGCCACTACAAATGGTTCAATGTCAAGCGCATCAAGGGCCTGCGGGACGCGGAGCGCAGCCGGCTCTTCCAGAAGCTCACCGTGCTGCTGCGCGTCGCTGTGAAAGGTACCGGGGCGGGAGAGGTGGATCCTGTGCGTGATACAGCCCCAGCCAGAGGGGGCACTACAGAGCCCTGCCAGCTTCCCAGTGCCCCACAGGCCCGGTCACAGCCAGAGGGGGCACTACAGAGCCCTGCCAGCTTCCCAGTGCCCCACAGGCCCGGTCACAGCCAGAGGGGGCACTACAGAGCCCTGCCAGCTTCCCAGTGCCCCACAGGCCCGGTCACAGCCAGAGGGGGCACTACAGAGCCCTCCCAGCTTCCCAGTGCCCCACAGGCCCGGTCACAGCCAGAGGGGGCACTACAGAGCCCTGCCAGCTTCCCAGTGCCCCACAGGCCCGGTCACAGCCAGAGGGGGCGCTACAGAGCCCTGCCAGCTTCCCAGTGCCCCACAGGCCCGGTCACAGCCAGAGGGGGCCCTACAGAGCCCTGCCAGCTTCCCAGTGCCCCACAGGCCCGGTCACAGCCAGAGGGGGCGCTACAGAGCCCTGCCAGCTTCCCAGTGCCCCACAGGCCCGGTCACAGCCAGAGGGGGCGCTACAGAGCCCTGCCAGCTTCCCAGTGCCCCACAGGCCCGGTCACAGCCAGAGGGGGCGCTACAGAGCCCTGCCAGCTTCCCAGTGCCCCACAGGCCCGGTCACAGCCAGAGGGGGCACTACAGAGCCCTGCCAGCTTCCCAGTGCCCCACAGGCCCGGTCACAGCCAGAGGGGGCACTACAGAGTTTTCCCAGCCTCCCAGTAGCTGACGGGGCCCAGGCAGAGGTTGTGGCTACAGAGCCCTGCCAGCCCAGCCTTGACCACTAGCACTGACCCTGTTGCCCCTAACCCCAGCACCTCCTAACCTCTGTTAACCCAAGGCCAGCACCCTCCATGGCTGCTGGAGTAGAGGATGCAGGTTTGTGGGGTAGCATTTCCCCTTCTCATCCTTTCTCCACTGGACCTTTCCTCTGTCTCACAGCACCTCCCCTAAGGGGGCTGAGTCTCTGCCCATCTCTCACAGCTGTTTCGCATAAGAGGGGAGCAGCCCAGTCTCCGTGGTTCAGGCGGCCTGAGATAACAGCTAATAGTGGCTGAAGAGGGGAAGGGCCCTGGAACAGGTGGTTTGGAGCAGGGAGGGTCACCAGGGGCCTCAGGACTCCTGGGTCCCATCGCCAGCTCTGCAAGGGGGATAGTGGGTTATAGCAGGGGGCTCAAAGTCAGGATACCTTGATTCTATCCCTGGCTCTGGGAGGGGTGTGGATCATGGTGGGTTAAAGCAGTCGGGGCTGGGAGTCAGGACTGCCCTCGAGTGGGGTCCCAGCTGTCTCTCCCTTGTGACGCTCCATCTCTGTCCATTGCAGCAGGGGGACCCAACCCTGATTTCAACACCAACCTGGCCAACATCATTGAGCAGTGCCGGAGCATGGTCTTGACCAAATCATCAAGGGAGGGGCACGTAGCTGCGTCCTGCCAGCCGGGCTCATGGGCTGCAGCCTTTTTGAATCCTCTGGGTCAGGCCAGACCATGCTGAGGTGTTACAGGGAAAAATTAAAACCATTATAAACCTATATGTTCCCCTTTCAGGGGACGCAGGATCTTGTACCTGGTATCAGGGTCTATCGCTGTGGAAGCAGCTGGAGATGTTGGTCCCACCCTCCTTCCACTGTGGTGCAAGGAAAGAAGACAGAGACAGAAAGATGTTCCAGAACAAAAGGTAAGTGTATGAAGGTTGGTTTACAATAACTGGGATAACAGGGAAAAGGAAACAACTGTCATAAAACTGAAGCAAACTGGGATCACAAAACAAGGAGCTTGAAGCAAACTAAAATAATAAAATCCCCTAAAGTCCTGCTGCTGTCGGATGCTTTCTCTGGCTAGGCCGGGCGTTGGAGTGCGTCAGAGCCAGGACCTACTACCCCCAGACCTGGTGATGGCCTGAAGGGAGGAACGCTGGATCGTGCTGCAGGTGGACTCGGAGCCAATGGCAGGAGTACGGCCAGGAACCCTGGATGCGGCAGGTACGTCGATGGTATGGATGAGGATGAGCTGTCTTTCAGGATTCGCTGACTTGTGATCTGAGGGGCTGGACAGTCACCTCCCAGCAGGGCTGGTGAGTGTGGCTGGGAGGCAGGGCGAGGGGAGGGAGTCTCTGGGGGGGTGCTGGGCTGTGAGGGGGAGGGAGGATCTGTGTGTGCTGGGGCACTAGGGAGTTCAGGGGGGGTGCTAGGCAGTTGTGGGGCTGTGGGCAGAGGGGCACTGGATAGAGGATGGTGTGCAGGGTGCTGTGCATTTGTGGCAGAGTCTGGGGAGCACTGGACATAGTGGGTCTGGGGGGCTCTGGCCATAGGGAACCAAGGGGGGTGTTGGATGGGAGGGGCTGTGTGGCGCAGCATGGCCTGCCCCAAGGGGAAGGGGCACGCTGGCAGCACATGGCCAGGTGGGCCACTGTGTGTCTGGCAACTGCTGGTTTGTAAATAGTGCCCTCGCTCTGGGGACTGACTTCCCCATGCCATGCTCCATTGCCCCCACGGGGGCCCACAAATATGTTTTGCACTGGGCCCACAAAAGGTTAATCCGGCTCTGGATGGGCTCGGTGGTACCCCAGTGCATCAGGTGGCCCCCAGAGGGTGGGGTCGCAACCCGACACAATAACATCAAAAGTAGGTCTAGAAATCAAAACTCTTTTGTCGCTTGAGTACCTGCCCTGAACCCTACAGCACATCACCAGAACCTTTCCATTGTGCCCTTCCCCTCCCTCCCACTATCAGCCCTTACCAGTCACCTCTCACATCATCCATTTTAGTCGCCCATAGGGTGTTAACTCAGATATGAAGCAATTAGCTTAACACAACTCAAAATGACTTTTTTCTACACATCGGTTGGAGCTGGCACGGAGGTGATTTCTCCAGCTCAGCTTCACCGTTACAGTGACTGGTTCTAGAGACAGCGAGCGAGTTCATTCAGGTGATTCACTCAAGGTGTGTGACAGCCATACGCCTGTTCTCTGGGGGGATTTCTCAGCGGTTGCCCAAGACCGGACTTTAAAATCCAGAGTCAATAGGGTGCTTACAGCAACCAGACTCAAGTTGTTACCCAGCAGGGGGTGCTCTCCCTGACCAAGCAATGCTGGTCCCACTCACGGCTCCTTCATGCAGACATTGTGACTTCAGGAAGCGACGTGCTGAACAACATGGGACATTTTATACCATTTCTGTTGGATCGTGTGGCCTGGTCACTCTGCTGGGCAAAGCTGGCCTGGGCCAAATCAGGAAATGACCCGTACTCATGGCAGAATCTTGGAACATTCAACCAGGATAGGAGTTGTGTCCATTCTCATTGTCCAACGAGACAATGAGGCTATCGCAATCCAGGGTGTAATCCCAAACATTGGGGGAGGGACAGTGTCAGCATCTGCCCTGTAACCTGGGGTGCCCAGTAATGCTTTGCTGCGTCGCTCCCAACCCGGACCACTCACAAACAGCCTCCAGCATTCCGGTCTTACCCCGAGTGTCTGTGTGTAGCTCAGCTCAGCTCACACTCTGGCTTTCACAGCCTGGGTTATTACTGCAGGGTGATCCCAACACACACACAGTCCCAGATTTCCCCCCAGAAATGTGTAGCCTGTATTGTCCAGCCCTCTCCTGGACCGTCCTGATACAATAGGTCCGTTCCCCCTCCAAGGGGAGCAATATACATACATTTTCCCACCCCAAATGGAGTTACCCACACAGTTCACTTCATTTCAATTAAAGAAGAAAACAAATTTATTTAATACAAAGTTAAGGTTTAAGTGGGTACAAGTGATGAGGCATCAAAGTCAGAAATGGTTTCAAGAAAAAGAGAGAGAAAAACAGTTCCTAGTACTAAACTGAACAATCTAGACATGGTGCAAAGTGAAGTCCTTTACCCAGTGATGAGCTCCCAAAATCCTAATAACCAGTTCCCTACCAGGTACTCGGCAGCACTTCGGCGGCGGGGGGGGTCTTCACTTGCTCCGGGTTTTCGGCGGCATTTCGGCGGCGGGTCCTTCACACGGAGGGAGTGAAGGACCCGCTGCCGAAGTGTCGCCGAAGACCAGGTAGGGAACGGCGCGGTGAGTACAAGCCTAACATGCCTGTCTCCCCCTCCCCCCCGCACCCATCCGACCCCAACCCATGTCCTGCCCCCGACTGCCCTCCTCAGAATCCGCAACCCATCAACCCCCCCCCACTCCTTGTCCCCTGACCGCCCCCCCCCAGAACCTCCACCCCTTCCAACCACTCCCTGCCCCTTATCCAACCCCTCCTCCCAGCCCCGGTCCAGCCCCCTTACCATGCTGCTCAGGGCAGCGTGTATGGGTGCCGCGCGGCCTGCTGGAGCTCGTAGCCTCACCCCCTTACCATGCCGCTCAAAGCGGCAGGAGTTGCAGAGCTGCCCAGAGTGGTGGCGCTGGAGGCACGGCGTGCTGGAGCTCTGCAAGGGGGGATGGGGAAGCGGGGGAGGGGCTAGGGGAGCCTCCCCAGCTGGGAGCTCAGGCAGGCCGGACAGGCTGGTCCCGCGGGCCGGATGTGGCCCGTGGACTGGAGTTTGCCCATCCACCCGCCCCTTTAATAATTGGTTCTACACCGGCTTCTAAATTTATCAACCGGTTCTTGTGAACCGGTGCAAACCGGCTCCAGCTCACCACTGCCTTTACCACAGGTTTCCAGTAGCATTGCTGACTAAGATTTCAGTTCAGGATCAGTTCCTGAGGTCCAAGGAACCCTATTCTTTTGTTTGTTTTTGTTGGTCCTCTTAGGTGATAACAAGAGATGAACAGGGAGAAATCACAAGAGGTGTTTTTGCCCCTCTCTTTTATAGTTCAATCACCCTCTGAAATGCAGAATTTTCTCAAAGCGACCCCTAGAAATGTTCTCAGCTGAGGGGGGAGACACGAACATAGTGGGGAAGAGGTTTCATGCTCGGCTACAGACGTTAACTTCTCCTTTGTTTTTGAGAAACAGTTTTACCCACTCCCAAGACGTGTCTGGTAAACACACTTCAGTTGCAATTTCAGTTTATGTTCATAATTTTTTTATACAAAGTTGCTGCAAACATTTTACTATGATAATACTGGCCAGTAAGTTATTAGTTTTCAAACGATACCTACCTTATAAGGCATAATTTGTACAGACTATTATAGTCGTGTGTAGGGTTTGGATACAGGGATGTATTCCATCCCAGAGGCCTCTTGAAACTTTGGAAAACTCCAGTATCCCTGTGTAAAACACTTTGTGCCGTTCCAGTTGGTGTCAGATCTGTGGAGTCATAGAGTGAACCTCAGCGCCAGTCAGTAACCTACCTCCACAAGCTACTTTCCATGGGCTCCCTGTCCTGTGCTCCTTTGGCCAGCCTTCAACAGTTCAACGGTTGACTTTTAAAACGGTATTTACATCCCTAGCAGAAATTTCCATCTAGAAGTTCCAACAATCTCTATGGAAAGACTCTTTCCACTCCTGGATGACTCGGTCCTTGGAGAGTAGTTCACCAGAGACACAGACAGTGATTTGACTCATTTGCGCGGTCTGTGGGCATGGCTAAGAGGAGAGAACAGTTGATGAAAGAACACTAACAGCTCTACGCACCTCTGTACCAGAGCTTGATTTTTCCCTACACGTCAATTATTACGTCAGTGATGTCACTTCATATGCGATACTCATGGAGGAATTCTGTGCCCCCTGCGCAAGCACAAACTTCATGTGCTCCACATATTATTTTTCACCCTAGAGTAATTGATTTTGATGGACAAGCACTGCAATTACACCTTTTCCCCTCCAGGGGCTGCTGTGGCACAGGAAGAGAGGGCAGCTGGAGCAGCCAGCCAGAGAGGTGGGCTGTATCCCACAAAAGCTTATGCTCAGATAAATTTGTTAGTCTCTAAGGTGTTACAAGTACTCCTGTTCTTTTTTCCAGAGAGGGAGGGGATCAGAGGATACTTCACAGTTCTCTGCCCTGGCGTCAGGTGTGGAGGCAAGGAAAACAGGGGAGATGGACAAAATGGGACATATAGGGCTCCTGGGGGGGAGGGGAGTCACAGGAGCTAGTGAGACAACATTGAGGCCAGGAGTGGGGATGCAGGGACACATGGGAGTGAAAGGGGGCCAGGGACACACAGGGATGGGGGGGATGCAGGGACACACGGGGACAGAGGGCAGATGTGCCTGACTCAGTGGGAGAGGCCAAAGGTGAGCCAGGGTTCCATATGGGAGGATTCCCAAGTCTCTATCAATCATTCTTCCTCTCTCCCATCAAATCCCCCTTGTCCATACTTCTCCCACTCACATCCAACAACTCCCAAGCTCCTTCCCAGCAATTACTTCCCTCTCCCTCAGCTCCTTCATTACCCTTGGCTCTCCGAAGCCTTTGCACTGCTTCTGAGGGGTGCGGGAAATACATTTCAATATTGTAGTTTAAATGAATTATTACTCAACGTTCTGTGTTAACAGGTCGAGTAAGGAATCTATTTGTGAAAAATCACTTCCTGAATCTTTTTTGTTGTCTGTTGTTTGTATTGTTACAAACATAGTTGCTGATAGATAGTTTGAAATAAATTACCAAAATAATTGAAACTAGTGTGATTATATTGGGATATTTTGACAAATAAAATATGCAGAATTTTAAAATATGGTGTGCAGAATTTTTATTTTTGGCACAGAATTCCCCAAGGAGTAATGCAAAACGCTCTGTGCGCCCCTGCCAGTCACACAGTTCATCAGGCCTCATGGTCAGTTAGGCCTTAGTACATTTGGGCTGGTTTATCTTAAAAATTTACACTTCACATTGGCTTCTCCACACACCATCCGAATGCATCAGCTTCTTTAATAGCAAAGAATCACCTGGCTAGACCGACCTTTGTTACGCATTAGGTAAATAGTTCTTCTTCATCCCATTTCTATTTAAAATAGACGGTATGAGCAGTTCCTGAGTCTTCTTTCAATCACACGCACCGGGCTCTCCCGCCCCTCGGACCAATCCATGCTGAGACAGGACTGCAAATCCCATCTCCAGATGTCACCTAAGAGTCACCCCGGCTCAAAACGAGGTGGGTGGGGGTGGGGAGTTCCTGACTCAGTCCCAGCTGTGGGGGGGGTGGGGAGGGATTGTCCTGGCTGCCTCACAGCTCTATGTGTTGGGGGGAGTTTGACAGAGAGACCCCTGGCTGGACCCCACCTAGATGCAGGGGTCCCTAATGGAGCAGGCTGTGACCATCTACTCTAAAATCCCCCCACCTGTCTGCTCTTCCCCACACTGCTCAGTTAAGTCCCATTCCCTGCCCTTCACAGTCTCTGCTGGGCATCATGGGGACAGGACCACTCCCTGGTCTAATTCTGCTGGCACTGTGCCAGGCCCTCCAGCTGCCAGAAGCCCCTCGGGCCCTGGTGGTGGCAGAAGGGCGAGTAAACTGGTGAGTCAACTGGTTCCAGGTGAGGTTGCCCAAGTGAGCAAAGCATTTGCCACAGTCAGCACACCTGTATAGCCGATCCCCGCTGTGAATGCGCTGGTTATTCTCAGGTATTAGCTCTGTGCAGATTTTCTGCAGACAGTGCATTGGAATGGCCGTTCCTCGGTGTGTGCGCACTGATGTATTCACAGGTTGGAGCTGTGTGCAAAGCCCTTGCCACAGTCAGCACAGCGATCCGGCTGCTCCCCGATGTGCATGCACTGGAGCTGGGTGAGCTTGTTGGCATTGCTGAACCTGTTACCACAGTCGGCACAGCGATACAGCTGCTCCCCGGTGTGTGTGTGCGCTGATGTCTGGTCAGCGTACTGGCACTGCTGAAGCTTTTCTTGCAATCGCCACAGTGGTACGGCCGCTCCCCTGTGTGCGTGCGCTGGTGTATTCTCAGGGCTGAGCTCTGGGTAAAGCTCTTGCTGCAGTCAGTGCAGCAGTACGGCCGCTCCCCGGTGTGCGTGCGCTGGTGTGTTCTCAGTCTTGAACTCTGCGCAAAGCCCTTGCCGCAGTCGGTGCAGTTGTACGGCTGTTCCCCCGTGTGTGTGCGCTGGTGTCTTTGCAGGTGTGCAAACCGTGCAAAGCCCTTGCCACAGTCAGCACAGCGATACGGCCGCTCCCCGGTGTGTGTGCGCTGATGTATTCTCAGCTTTGAGCTCTCTGCAAAGCTCTTGCCACAATCACTGCAGCAATATGGCCGTTCCCCGGTGTGCGTGCGCTGGTGTATTCTCAGCTTTGAGCTCTCTGCAAAGCTCTTGCCACAGTCACTGCAGCGGTATGGCCGCTCCCCGGTGTGCATGCGCTGATGTTTTCTCAGAGTTGAGCTATGTGCAAAGATCTTTCCGCAGTCAGTGCAGCGATACGGCCGCTCTCCGGTGTGCACCCGCTGGTGTATTCTCAGCGTTGAGCTCTCTGCAAAGCTCTTGCCACAGTCAATGCAGCAGTACGGCCGCTCCCCAGTGTGTGCGCACTGATGTGTTCTCAGGCTTGAGCTCTGGGCAAAGCCCTTGCCACAGTCGGTGCAGCTGTACGGCTGTTCCCCGGTGTGCGTGCGCTGGTGTCTTTTCAGGTGTGCAAACCGTACAAAGCCCTTTCCACAGTCAGCACAGTGGTGCGGCCTCTCCCCTGTGTGCGTGCGCTGATGTATTCTCAGATTTGAGCTCTCTGCAAAGCTCTTGCCACAGTGCGTGCAGCGATATGGCCGCTCCCCGTTGTGCCTGCGCTGATGTGTTCTCAGGGCTGAGTTCTTTGCAAAGCTCTTGCCACAGTCAGCGCAGCAGTACGGCCGCTCCCCAGTGTGCGTGAGCCGGTGCTGCCTCAGTGCGAAGAGGTTCCTGAACCTCTTGTCGCAGTCGACGCAGTGATGGGGACCCTGGCCCATGGGGAGTCTCTGGTTTGGTCTCTGGCTGAGTTTACCCTGCGGATGGACCGTGTTCTGTGCATGGATCCCCCTGTGGGATATGGGATCCTGTGTTCCTGCTGCGCTCTCCCCACATTCAGACTGTGTCCTCGTTCCTCCCAGGACCCCGTGCCCTGCTGGAGAGAGCAGAGGCAATCCCGGTGTTAGATCATGGTTAGGGCTGCAGGTTTGTCATGGATGGAGCGATTTCCCCATTTGTCTGTGACTGTTTTTGGGATGGGTGCCTCACCCTGCAATGGCGGATCCTGTCCGACAGTGTTGGACCCAACGCCTCGCTCCGGGCACTGAGACCTGGCCCGCGGGGTTCCAGTGCCACTCAGATTTGCCCCCGCTCCCTGTCATGATGGCGGGGGAGGCGGGTCAAATTTCAGTGTATGGCCTTGGCCCCCATATGTTCTCTACCGCAGGGGTTCTCAACCTTTTTCTTTCTGAGGCCCCCCTCAACATGCTATAAAAACGCCCTGGCCCACCTCTGCCGCAATAATTGGTTTTCTGCATATAAAAGCCAGGGATGGCGTTAGGGGGTAGCAAGCAGGGCAATTGCCTGGGCCCCCAGGCTATGGGTCCCCCACAAAGCTACATTGCTCAGGCTTCAGCTTCAGCCCTGAGTGGCAGGGCTCGGGGACCTGGGCTTCAGCCCCATGCGGTGGGGCTTGGGCTTTCTGCCCTGGGCCCCAGAGAGTCTAATGCTGGCCCTGCTTGGAGGCTCCCCTGAAACCTGCTCATGGCCCCCTAGGGATCCCCAGATGCCTAGTTGAGAACCACTGCACTACCCCACACCAACCCCTCTGCACCAGGCCGGGGTTAGGGTTGCAGCTCTGGGAGAAGGGAGCTTCTTTGGGCAGCAAGTTCCCCCTGGGCAGGGCGAGGAGAAGGGCAGGTGTTGTAAAGGGGGGTGGGGGGAGTAGTACACCCAGCCAGTCAGTCAGTTAGCTATAAAAATCCTTAGTAGCTGTTCCCTTTGCCTCACCTGTAAAGGGTTAAGGAGTCTCACTGCTGTGCTTAGGTAAGACGAAGTGAGTGGGCATCTGGCCAAAAGAGCCAATGGGAAGGCCAGAAATTTTTAAAATTGAGTAAATACTTCCCCTTTGTCTCTCTGTTGTTGTTCTCTCGGCTGGAGAGACAGGGCAGCAGCTGTGGTGTAAGAAGCTTGGGGCCAGGTATGAAAATCATCAATACCCATACCTAGACTTTCTCATTTGCAACTACAGCTATGTAAGTAGAACAGGAAATGTTTAGTTAGACGCGATCGGGTTTATCTCTTTATTTTGGGCTTGTGGAGGCGTCTGTGCTAACAGGTGCTTTTGTTTTGTTTTTGTAACCTTTAAGCTAGACCCCAGAAAGCCATTCCTGGTGTTTAATCCTTGCAGTTTTTTTATTTTTTTTTTTTTAATATCTAACAGTAGCCTAATTTTCCAGATGCGTTTTCTTGCCTTTTTTTTCTTCAATAAATCTTACTTTTTTTTTTTTTTTTTTTTTTAAGAACATGATTGGATTTCTGTCTCTTAAGTGGTCCGTGCACATGTTTTTCAATGAGCTGGTGGCAAAATCTGATTTCTTTTTCTTTTCCTTTTCTCAGCTCTTCCCCGGAGGGGGACTGAAAGAGTTTGGGGGGTATCCCACAGGAAAGAATTTCCAAGTGCGCCTTCCTGGGCTCTCAAAGCTGTTCTGCACTTGGGTGGTGGCAGCATTTACCAACCCAAGACCAGGGTTTGGTAAATCTGCAGCCTGACTCAGGGTGGGTCTACCCTATGGTGTTTGTGCAGCACCTAGCGCCTGCTCCCACATGCGCTATGAATGTCTTGGGTCTTGTTTTAAGCTTAAATTGTAGCATGCCCAGGATACAGGCAGCGCCTGGTACAACAGGGCCCTGATTTTGTTTTCAAATTGATTTTGTGTTTATTTCAATCAGAGGGGTTTATTTATGTGGTATTGGTTCTTCACTTTCTTCTGTTTTATAGCATGAGGCCTGTTCCTCAGTATTTATGCTGTTATAATTATATTGTTTTGAAACTAGTTCAGTTGAGGGGCTACAATCCCTTCATGTAGATGCAGTAAGACCGGTTTAAAGCTGCTTAGAACAATGTAGCTTATTCCTGTGGGGGAGTGAGTCCGTTTCTAGGAATTCCTTTTGAAGAAGTCATTTACTCTCGGCCTGAGGTTCCAGTCTTTTTGCAAAACTAAAACTAAACTAAAATCCTCAAGAAGGTGAGGATTTGGGGGGGAGGTGTGTGTGTGGGAAGGATTTGAGGGGATGAGCAGTCACTCAGGGTTTGTGTGATGTAACCTGGAAAACATATCTGCATTGTGTCACAACCCGATCCCTGGCACTGCTGAGCTGGAAGGGGTGAATGGTGCCACCCAGCCTGTGGTCTACAGACAGTCACAGACGCGTTAGGGCTGAGGGCTGTGCTAAGCACTGACACTGAAGCAATGTAAGTGACAAAGGTTTCATGCCACAAAGAGCAGGAGGAGAGGGGATATGACAAAGGCCATTCCACCCCCCCTCCCTCACACCCAGCCCATACACCAGGGTGCTCGAAGTCATGGCCCGCAGGATGATTTAATCTGGCCCCCAAATGTGTCCACTCTCCCCACAGCAGCTGCCTGGCACGTGGGGCAGTTTTAGAGCATTACAGTGAAACACTGCAAGTGCCAGAGATCTGCTCTACACAATGGCATCCTCTGCGTCGCATCACCTTACACTAGTCATATGTGACTGATCCTGCCCTGCATCATTCCCAGCTTTCTCCTTGCTCGCTGGGGACAGGTTTCTCCAGTCTGAGAGGTCACATGCAAAGTGAAGTGGCGGGGGTGGGGTGGGGTGGGGTGGGAACCTGGAGAGGACAGCGCCTTCTCTGCCAAGGGCCAGTGACTCTGGGATGCTCTTGCAGGGGGCAGAGGCATGAAAAGCCATCTGAAAAGTCTCTAGGGCGCCCCTTACTTTGGTATGATTTTCTGAGGGGTGAGAAGTCTAGAAGGTGTTGTGGTCTATGGCTGGACAGGCTTGTCTTTCTACCCAGGTGCTTGTTTGCCCCCCAGCAGCCAGTCACACAGTCTCTCTCTCTCTTGCACTTAAATTTAATTAGTGAATTCTAAAATGGCTAACCTCTCCTGGCTGCAGTAATTATCCCTATGGTAACTTTAAAAAAAATTATAGCTAGGTTTTTTGTTTCTACTGGTGGCGCACATACCTCGGTGCACATAACAAAATTTATTTTGCAGATGGATGGAAAAAATGAGAGGGAACATTGCTCACAGCCCCAATGCCCTTTCCATTACACAGCTGGGGAAGCTGAGGCATGGTGGAGCTGTAGTGACTCGCTTCTAGAACTGAAGCGAGATCTTCCGAATCTTACTGCACTGTCCTACCCACTAGATAAATGAGACCCAAAAAAACTTCTCTCATTCCCTCAGCATCCCTCAAATCTCCCACCCCACCATTGTCCCATATCACAATTCCACCCCTCTTCCCATTTCATCACAACCCCATCGCCGGTCCATTTCTTTGTTGGGGCTTTGAGGCCCCATCATATGTAGGTCAGAGATTACCAATGCATAGAAGAAATAGGAAGTATTTTAAGAGGCTCCCCTGGCTTAACCAGGAGATTTGTAAAGACCTGAAATTCAAAAAAGAGTCATACAAGAAATAGAAAGTAGGTCAAATTACAAAATGAGTATTAAAAAACAACACACCAGCATGTACGGAGAAAATTAGAAAGGCCAAGGCAAAAAACAAAACTAAACTAGTAATATAAAGGGAAAAAACAAAGCATTTTACAAATACATGAGAAAGCACAGGAAAACAAGGACAGGCTAGGCCCATTAGTGTGTCTAGTTCTGGGCCCCACACTTCAGGAAGTATGTGAACAAATTGGGGAGGGTCAGAGGAGAGCAACAATACTGATTAAATGTCTAGAAAACATGACTTACGAAGAAAGTGAAAAAAATGGGTTTGTTTAGTCTGGAGAAGAGAAGGTGGGGGTGGGGAGAACCCCTGACAACACTCCTCCTGGACATAAAAGGTTGTTACAGTGGAGGGTGATAAATTGTTCTCCTTATCCACAGAGAACAAGACAAGATGTTATGGGCTTCAATTGCAGCAAGGGAAATAGAGGTTAGACATTAGGAAATACTTCCAACCTCTGAGGGTAGTTAAACACTGGAACAAAATTATCTAGGCAGGCTGTGGAATCTCCATCATTGGAGGTTTTTAAGAACAGGTTAAACAGACACCTGCCAAGGATGGACTAGGTAATACTTAGTCCTGTCTCAGTGCAGAGATGATTTCTAAGATTCATAGCTATCAAGGCCAGACAGGCTCATTGTGCCCATCCAGCCTGGCTTCCTGCCTATCTCAGCCAGAGACTCTCCACCAGCGATTTCTGCCTCTGGCCCAGTAACTGCTGGCGGAACAAGAGCGAAGCTTTGAGAGAGAATTGCCACATCTCCACCGACAGTTCCCAGCCAGTGAATCTCGCTCTGCCTTTACCGTCTACATCAAGGAGCGTTCCGCTAGCAGGTGTGTAAATCAGAAGGAACTGGATTATTATGACTCACCTGAGGAGGGGCTTTCAGGCCCAGAGTTTACCCTGGAGCCCTCAGCATCCTGGATCCAGAGTTCTGCCTCCCCTAGCTCGATCCGGTGGATTAAGTCTGGTTTGGAACCTGAAGAGCCTGTTTGGGAGGCAAAGTTTTATTACTAAAATGTTTGGGGGCAGAGACTTGTTTATATGTTTGCGCAGCACCTGGCACGACAGGACAACAAGCTCGCCGGCTGCTTTAGAGTAAAGCACAAGAGATCTCAAGCAGGAGAGTAATGAAATAAACCTTCCTTAGAGAAGATTTCGTCCGGTCTCTCACTCGTACTCTGAATCAGCAACGTCTACAACCCCTGTCTCACCTTGCAGTGGGGGCCGAGTTTAAAGCCTTGCTGGGCTAACTCTAGCTGTTCCATAGAAATATCCCATTCTGCAAACACCTTGGCCGCTATGCTATCCTGTGTCACTATGTTCCATAGGACAACTGTGTGACATGGATTTCCTTTAACCCACAGAAACACCAGTGAACACCCATTCGTCTCAGACTAAGAGACAGGGTGAATTATTTCACTTACCCAAATGTCTCCTGAAACATTTCTCATGGGGAAGACTTTGGAAGACGGGAACGTTGCTCCTTTGCCATCTTATGGCTGTTGAAACGTTTCGGGCATGTCATTAAGGCACATCGGCCACAACGTGTCATGGCAGGTGTCACCAGGTGGCGCCGTTACACAGACATTCCAGTTCTTTTGCACTGTTCAACTGTACAGTTGTTAAATGTACTATGTTCGTTCTTTTGGGGGAGGTGGGGAGCTGTTGCAGCAGCAGCGTTTTTTCCCTGCCTTATTTGTGTAACTAGAGTCAGGTCCTGAGGCAGAGTTGCTGCCCTCAATGTCTGGCTGGGATTCCTGGAAGAGATTGGTGCTCATGGGCTGTTTGCTACCACCACCAATGTGCCCTGACTGAGGTGGGTAATGCAAATAAACAAGTGACACTAAGCTTATCCCCAGGCTCTGTAGCCCTGAGTTCTCCTCCAACAGGGGCTGACCTGAAAGGGGCTGGCATATGCCACCACTCAGTGATAGGGTGCCACATGGTAACCAAAGCCTCGAGGGAACCCAAATGTTTTACAGCTGTGAATAAATGAAGGGAACTCAGTCCTTACCCAGGGAAACGAGAGTCCAGTAATTCCTCAGCATCTGGTCCCGGTACAGCTGCTTCTTTGGCTGGGATAAGAGCTCCCACTCCTCCCGGGTGAAATACAGAGCGACGTCCTCAAACACCACCTGGAGCTGCTGGCACAAGCGTTACACACTCAGCACCTTCCGCTCCAGCCCCCAGCCCGGAGTCTCAGCAGGGGACGCGGTTTCTAGGGGAGCGACTCCCAGGGACCCCCCGGCCCAGCAGCTGTGACCCAGGGAGACTCCCCCCCATCCCGCACAGCTCCCCCGGGACTGGGGGCCCTGATGGCCGGGGACAGGAGTCGCCCTCGGCTCCCCACGGGGCTCCGGGGCGGGGCGCTGGGCGGGGCCCGAATCCCAGGGCCGGGAACAGGCTCCTCCGCCCCGGCCGGAGTCCCGCCCCCGCCCCAGGCCTGTGCTCAGCCCCGCTCCCGCCCCGGCTCAGGCGCCTCCGGGCTCCTCTGCCCGGCCGGGGCCTCGCTCGGGGGAAGGGGCCGCGCCCGGCTCGACGTGTCCACCCGGCCAGGGCCCCAGAGCCGCCCCCCGGCCCCAGCGCTCCGGCTGCTGCAGCCCCCGGCCCCGGGGTCACTAGCGCGGGAGGGACCCGGGTCCCGGCCCCCCTCGGCCCCCAGCCGGGACCAGCCAGTGCCCGGCCGGGGAGTCCCCGCCCCGCGTCCTACCTGCGCCGGCACCGCTGCAGCCATCGCCGGGCTCGGCTCCGGCCCCGGCCACTTCCTCCAGCCGGGCAGCGACTTCCCGCCCCGCGGCTGGTGCCTCCCCGGGGCCGCCCCCAGCCCGCTCCCCGCCCTGGGGCTGCAGCAGGGACCCGCCTGCGCACGGGCCGGGCTGGCCCGGGAAGGCTCCGCTTGTTGGGCTGCGGGATGCGCCGGTGTATCAGCACAAAGTGCTCTCGCTCCCGTTTTGCTACTTTGGGTGTACTGAGCATGCTCACTCGAACTGAGCATGCCCAGTAACCTTCGTTGTAGCCACTGCCCTCTCTCTGCCCTTACTTCTACTTACGATTTGCTGCCTCCTCTTTGGGGGGGTTAAAAGGATTAAGGGGGCAAATCGCAGCGGGGGGCTGTCAGGGTCTGAGCAGGGGGCAGAATTTTACTGGCCTGGGGGGTTCAAGCTACTGTAGCTAGCGGCAGAAGAGGGGCTGAAGGGCAAAAATCGGTGGTGGGGGGTGAGAGCCGGGGTTAAGCTGGGGGGGGGGAGACACTGCCAGACCCCGTGCGGGTACAAAACCCCCGTTTAGGGAGGGGGAGGGGGGGGAACAGTGACCCCGTGGGATGAGCCACCCACTGTGCTCGCTAATCTAGGGGTGTGGGGGGGCAGAGGCTGTTTTTGTTGTTCTCACAGGGACGCTGCATGTTAGCCTCGGAGCAGGGGGCGGGTTCCTGGGGCTGGGGTCTTAAAGGCACAGGCCTCCAATTCCTAGCCTGTCAAAGCTTAATCAACGCAGCTCCTCTCTATCCTATACAAGTGTTGCAGGGCCAGGGCCTGGGCCGCCCAGATGGGGGGGCCAAGTGGGGCAATTTTCCGCAGGGGCCCCCACGAATATGTCAGAGGCTGCCCCCGCCTCCGTCTTCCCCCGGTGTCTCAGCGTGCCGCGTCCGGGAGCGGCCCTGGCGCACTGCAGTGCGGTGGCTCCAACGCTGTCCGGGGCTGCTCCTGGTCGCAGCACGCTGAGGCTCCAGGAGAGGGGGTAAGTGCCATGGTAAGGGGTGGGGCACCCCCCCCGACCCCATCCTAACCATCACCTAGGGTGACCAGACAGCAAGTGTGAAAAATCGGGACAGAAGTGGGGGGTAATAGGTGCTAATATAAGAAAAAGCCCCCCAAAATCGGGACTGTCCCTATAAATCGGGACATCTGGTCACCCTACCATCACCATCACCCAGCAACAGCCCATTATGTAATTGTAAATGTATACATACCATTAAAGCATTTAATGTTTTTAAATAATGTATTTAGTGTATTTTCAAATTATTACAAATTAATTTTTGAATGTATTTCACTGAGATTTCAAAATACATGTTACTATAGTATTGCAACTTTTTTTATGGAAGGGGCCCCCAAAATTGCTTTGCCCCAGGCCCCCTGAATCCTCTGGGCGGCCCTGTACACGGCTACGTTACTGATCTAGCCAGGAGACTTAATGCGGTGAAATATTGTACAGACACTCCCTCCCTCCAACTCTGCCTCTCACTTTTTGAATATGTAAAAGTGTCTTCTATCAGTTTCTATGCCTATATGAAATCACTGCAGTTCATTTCTCTTATATAACGTGCTGAGTTGCTAACTCCCTCCCAGAGCCCACATGTCTGCACCCCCTCCTGTACCCCAATCCCATGCCCCAGGTCAGAGCCTGCACCCCTCACTCAAACTACCCATAGCCTGCAACCCTCCTGCACCCCAACTCCATCCCAGAGCCTGCACCCCAAAAAGGGCTGGATTAACTTTTTGTGGGCCTGGTGCTAAACATATTTGTGGTCCCCCAGGGGGGAAAAAGGGACATGGGACATGGGGGGCAGAGTCCTCAGAGCGACGGGCTGGCCGGGGGCAATGGGAGATGGGTCACGGCACGGCAGGAACAACCCTGCTCCACCCAGCCCAGTACAATGGAACTGTTTACAAACCGGGAGCTGCCAGACGCACACTGGCCAGCCCGGCCCTGTGCTCCCATCATGCTTCTTCCCCTTCGGGGCGGGCCCATGACCCCAAGGGTGATACCAGAGTGGCCCCTTTGGTCGATCTGCTTCCTCCTGGCTAATGTGACAAATTGATCTATTGTACGATTGAGGCGCGCTGTTTCACGTATTTGTGTGTGAGTCCGTGAAAAGGGAGGTAAGCTTTGGGGGTACGGAGCATGCCCCTGAGCCCAAGGTGGGACCAGAGTGGCCCCTTTCATCGATCTGCTTCCTCCTGACTAGAATGCCCCTGAGCCCAAGGTCATACCAGAGTGGCCCCTTTCATTTTTTCCACTGGCTTCCGCCTTCCTTATTTCCAATGACTTGTCTGCTCATGCACCTGTCACTGGTCCATGGGGTTGCGAATCAGGAGGGATGGGGTTTGTGGTCAAAAACACTCACGGTCTGCTTCCTCCTGGCTAATGTGCCAAATTGATCTATTGGTCAATTGAGGCGCACGTGAAAAGACCCCCACAAACCCCCATGCCCAGTGCTCTCCCACAGACCACTCCGAACCACCCCCAGATCCTCTCACTGCCCAGTGCCCCCTAGCTGTAGACCCCCCACAGCCCTCCCACAACTGCACAGTGCCCTGCCCCTCCCCGCCCAGAGTCCCCCCACAGATTCCCTCACTGCCCAGTGCCCCCCACCGCCCCACTGCCACAACTGCACAGTGCCCCACCCAGACCCCTGCACACTTCCCAGTGCCCCAACACACACAGATCTCCCCACCCCCCACTGCTCAGCACCCCCCCAGACCCACTAGAGACCTACTCTCCCACACCCTAACCCCCAGCCACAATACCCGGCCCTGATGGGAGGTGACTGTGTCTGCCAGGCTGAGCCGGCAGCGCAGCCAGAGCTTGTCCTGGGGCAGGATAACTCCGGCCCTTGGGGTGCAATCAGCCAGGCTGGAGCAGGAGCAGGGCCTACCCGGGCCAGGCTCCCTCAGGACCCACATGCCTGGCAGGACCCAGCTGAGCCTCCCACACTGTCCCCCTCCCCCAGCCATCCTCTGGGACTGGCTGAGACTGGCCCAGCCTCTGCACCAATCCCAGGTGGCTCTTTCCCTGGGGAGGCAGGTGGGGCCCCACAGGTCCCAGGCAGTGGAGACAGCTGAGAGCTGGAGCAGTGCTGGGGAGTGGGGCATATCCCTGGGACATGACTCCTGAGATCCCACCCACAGCCATTGGCCCCGTGGCCAGCAGCCCTGCCGAGCCCACATGGTGGCCCCCAGCTGCTGGGTGATGAGCCCCCTACAGCAGCGGCATAGCCAGGTTCTAACATCAGGGATTTCTTGTATTATGTATAGTGAGTGTATTATATAAAAAACAGGTAGTAGGGTTTACAATGTTCTAACAAGAGATTATGCTATTATCATTATCCAGTCAACTTGCACACCACTATTTTGAATTAGTGATAATTCACAGAGAGAGAAAGAAGAAAACTGAATTTAGAGAATAATTATTAAACAGATTCTTGGTTATTCACTCCAGTCCATAGCACACAGCACCATAAACCCAGTAGAATCTGGCCAAGAGAATATTCACCTCAAATTGTCATCTGCTACACTCCCCTCCCCACCCCCCCGGCCCATTCCCAGTCACCACTATTCAGCAGGTCCGCCCAGAGGGGGGGGGGCAAGTGGGGCAATTTGCTCCAGGCCCGGAGTATGTCGGAGTCTCCCCACACTTCCGTCTTCCCCCATCCCATCCCCCGGCGTCCTGGATGTGGCACGCTGAGGCTCCGGTCGAGGGGGTAAGCGGCATGGTAAGGGAGGGGCCGGACAACCCCTGGACCCCATCGCCCCACAGCCATGACCCCCAGCTCCAAGCCCAGCCCCTCTGAGCCGGACACTCCCCTTACCCCATCTCCCCACATACCTGAGCCCAGCCCCTGTGAACCGGGCACCCCCCAACCCAGAGCCCGGAGCCCTGGGCAAGCAGCACCACCCCCAGGCAGCGACAGCCCATTTGCACCAACCATCACCATCACCCAGCGAGAGCCCATTATGTAACTGCAAATGTCTACATCCCATTAAAGCATTTAATGTTTTCAAATGTTGGATTTAGTGTATTTTCAAATTATTACAAATTAATTTTTGAATGTATTCCACTGGTTATTTTTTACATTTCCAAATACATGTTACTAGAGTATTGCAACTTTTTTTTATGGAAGGGGCCCCAAAAATTGCTTTGTATATGATGCAAATTGGAAGAGTAAAGTCAAAAAAATCCCTTTTCACGGATTCACACACAAAAAAGTGAAACAGCATGCCTCAATCATGCAATAGATCAATTTGGCACATTAGCCAGGAGGAAGCAGAGTGTGAGTGTTTTCAACCACAAACCCCATCCCTCCCGTTTTGCAACCATCCCCCAGAGGAAGCAGACCGGGAGTGTTTTCCACCACAACCCCATCCCTCCCGTTTTGCAACCATCCCCCAGAGGAAGCAGACCGGGAGTGTTTTCCACCACAACCCCATCCCTCCCGTTTTGCAACCATCCCCCAGAGGAAGCAGACCGGGAGTGTTTTCCACCACAACCCCATCCCTCCCGTTTTGCAACCATCCCTGGACCAGTGACAGGTGCATGAGCAGCCCAGTCATTGGAACTAAGCACGGAGAAGCCAGTGGAAAAAATGAAAAGGGGCCACTGTGGTCTCACCTTGGGCTCAGGGGCACGCTCCGTTCCCCCCCAAACCTTACCTCCCTTTTCACGGATTCACACACAAAAAAGTGAAACAGCATGCCTCAATCATGCAATAGATCAGTTTGGCACATTAGCCAGGAGGAAGCAGACTGTGAGTGTTTTCAACCACAAACGCCATCCCTCCCGTTTTGCAACCATCCCCCAGAGGAAGCAGACCGTGACTGTTTTCGACCACAACCCCATCCCTCCCGTTTTGCAACCATCCCCCAGAGGAAGCAGAGTGTGAGTGTTTTCCACCACAACCCCATCCCTCCCGTTTTGCAACCATCCCTGGACCAGTGACAGGTGCATGAGCAGCCCAGTCATTGGAACTAAGCAAGGAGAAGCCAGTGGAAAAAATGAAAAGGGGCCACTGTGGTCTCAACGTGGGCTCAGGGGCATGCTCTGTTCCCCCAAACCTTACCTCCCCTTTCACGAATGCAATGAAAGCGGCCACTCCAGTCAGGAAGCAGATCGGGATCGGTTTTGACCACATACCCCATCCCCTCCTGATTCGCAACCCCATGGACAGGCGGTAGCAAGTTAACAAACAGTTTACCAAACTGCTACGCTGCGTGGCAGAAACCGCTCCCAGTTGCAAAAGGGGAGGGCTGCACTTTGTGCTGATACACCGCCTCCAGCCCGCTCCCCGCCCTGGGGCTGCAGCCGGGACCCGCCCTGATCCAGCCCCGCTGCGCTCCCCGCTCGGCCCCGCACCTGCGCCGCCAGCTCCAGCAGCCGGGGGAGGCCCCGGACGCCTGGGTCCCAAGTCCGGCCGCCGGGGGCGCTCGCGGCACCTGGAGCCCGGGCGGAGGGGACCGTTACAGGGCAGCCCGGTCCCTGCCCCTGGGCTGTGAGTGGGGCCCCGCTGCGCCGTGGGGAGCTGGGAGCTCGGACTCCTGGGTTCTCTCCCGGCTCTGGGAGGGGAGCGGGGACTAGTGGGTACAAGAGGGCCCCGGCCAGACTCTGCAGCGTGTGTCACAGTAAGACAAGGGTCTGGTTGTGTGGTGTGTTTGTTGCTAGGCTGTGTGATGTTGGTGCGTTTGTTACAAGGGATCACAGCCTGGGGTGTGATCCTCTGTAATGTGTGTGTTAGAGGAGGGTTGTGTGTATGAGCATTACAGGAGCTCTCACGGGGCTGTAGTGTGCGTGTGTTTCAGGAGCTCACACCCATGTCCCTGCCCAGCGCCATGGGGAGGGCCGCTGCCCCGTACAGATGCCGTGTTCTGTCCTCGGTGATGGCACTGAAGAAATTGCCCCTGTCCCCCGCTCATCATGCCGAGCCCTGCCCACCTCAGGTGCCACCTCCGCCTGCCACTACAAATGGTTCAATGTCAAGCGCATCAAGGGCCCGCGGGACGCGGAGCGCAGCCGGCTCTTCCAGAAGCTCACCGTGCTGCTGCGCGTCGCTGGGAAAGGTACCGGGGCAGGAGAGGTGGATCCTGTGTGTGATACAGCCCCAGCCAGAGGGAGCGCTACAGAGCCCTGCCAGCTTCCCAGTGCCCCACAGGCCCGGTCACAGCCAGAGGGGGCACTACAGAGCCCTGCCAGCTTCCCAGTGCCCCACAGGCCCGGTCACAGCCAGAGGGGGCACCTCAGAGCCCTGCCAGCTTCCCAGTGCCCCACAGGCCCTGTCACAGCCAGAGGGGACACTACAGAGCCCTGCCAGCTTCCCAGTGCCCCACAGGCTCGGTCACAGCCAGAGGGGACACTACAGAGCCCTGCCAGCTTCCCAGTGCCCCACAGGCCCGGTCACAGCCAGAGGGGGCACTACAGAGCCCTGCCAGCTTCCCAGTGCCCCACAGGCCCGGTCACAGCCAGAGGGGGCACTACAGAGCCCTGCCAGCTTCCCAGTGCCCCACAGGCCCGGTCACAGCCAGAGGGGGCGCTACAGAGCCCTGCCAGCTTCCCAGTGCCCCACAGGCCCGGTCACAGCCAGAGGGGGCGCTACAGAGCCCTGCCAGCTTCCCAGTGCCCCACAGGCCCGGTCACAGCCAGAGGGGGCGCTACAGAGCCCTGCCAGCTTCCCAGTGCCCCACAGGCCCGGTCACAGCCAGAGGGGGCACTGCAGAGTTTTCCCAGCCTCCCAGTACCTGACGGGGCCCAGGCAGAGGTTGTGGCTACAGAGCCCTGCCAGCCCAGCCTTGACCACTAGCACTGACCCTGTTGCCCCTAACCCCAGCACCTCCTAACCTCTGTTAACGCAAGGCCAGCACCGTCCCTGCCTTCTGGAGCAGAGGATGCAGGTTTGTGGGGTAGCATTTCCCCTTCTCATCCTTTCTCCACTGGACCTTTCCTCTGTCTCACAGCATCTCCCCTAAGGGGGCTGAGTCTCTGCCCATCTCTCACAGCTGTTTCGCATAAGAGGGGAGCAGCCCAGTCTCCGTGGTTCAGGCGGCCTAAGATAACAGCTAATAGTGGCTGAAGAGAGGAAGGGCCCTGCAACAGGTGGTTTGGAGCAGGGAGGGTCACCAGGGGCCTCAGGACTCCTGGGTCCCATCGCCAGCTCTGCAAGGGGGATAGTGGGTTATAGCAGGGGGGCTCAAAGTCAGGATACCTTGATTCTATCCCTGGCTCTGGGAGGGGAGTGGATTGTGGTGGATTAAAGCAGTGGGGGCTGGGAGTCAGGACTGCCCTTGAGTGGGGTCCCAGCTGCGTCCCCCTTGTGACGCTCCATCTCTGTCCATTGCAGCAGGGGGACCCAACCCTGATTTCAACACCAACCTGGCCAACATCATTGAGCAGTGCCGGAGCATGGTCTTGACCAAATCATCCACTGAGGTGGCCATCAAGGGAGGGGCACGTAGCTGCGTCCTGCCAGCCGGGCTCAGGGGCTGCAGCCTTTTTGAATCCTCTGGGTCAGGCCAGACCATGCTGAGGTGTTACAGGGAAAAATTAAAACCATTATAAACCTATATGTTCCCCCTTCAGGGGACGCAGGATCTTGTACCTGGTATCAGGGTCTATCGCTGTGGAAGCAGCTGGAGATGTTGGTCCCACCCTCCTTCCAGTGTGGTGCAAGGAAAGAAGACGGAGACAGAAAGACGTTCCAGAACAAAAGGTAAGTGTATGAAGGTTGGTTTACAATAACTGGGATAACGGGGAAAAGGAAACAACTGTCATAAAACATGAGCAAACTGGGATCACAAAACAAGGAGCTTGAAGCAAACTAAAATAATAAAATCCCCTAAAGTCCTGCTGCTGTCGGATGCTTTCTCTGGCCAGGCCGGGCGTTGGAGTGCGTCAGACCCAGGACCTACTACCCCCAGACCTGGTGATGGCCTGAAGGGAGGAACGCTGGATCGTGCTGCAGGTGGACTCGGAGCCAATGGCAGGAGTACGGCCAGGAACCCTGGATGCGGCAGGTACGTCGATGGTATGGATGAAGATGCGCTGTCTTTCAGGATTCGCTGACTTGTGATCTGAGGGGCTGGACAGTCACCTCCCAGCAGGGCCGGTGAGTGTGGCTGGGAGGCAGGGCGAGGGGAGGGGGGTCTCTGGAGGGTCACCTCCCAGCGGCTGTGAGGGGGAGGGAGGATCTGTGTGTGCTGGGGCACTAGGGAGTGCGGGTTTGGGGGGGGTGGGGGTGCTGGGCAGTTGTGGGGCTGTGGGCAGAGGGGCACTGGATAGAGGATGGTGTGCAGGGTGCTGTGCATTTGTGGCAGAGTCTGGGGAGCGCTGGACATAGTGGGTCTGGGGGGCTCTGGCCATAGGGAACCAAGGGGGGTGTTGGATGGGAGGGGCTGTGTGGCGCAGCATGGCCTGCCCCAAGGGGAAGGGGCACGCTGGCAGCACATGGCCAGGTGGGCCACTGTGTGTCTGGCAACTGCTGGTTTGTAAATAGTGCCCTCGCTCTGTGGCCATACTTCCTCATGCCATGCTCCATTGCCCCCACGGTGGCCCACAGATATGTTTTGCGCCGGGCCCACAAAAGGTTAATCCGGCTCTGGATGGGCTCAGTGATACCCCAGTGTATCAGGTGGCCCCCCGAGGGTGGGATTGCAACCCGACACAATAACATCAAAAGTAGGTCTAGAAATCAAAACTCTTTTGTCGCTTGAGTACCTGCCCTGAACCCTGCAGCACATCACCAGAACCTTTCCATTGTGCCCTTCCCCTCCCTCCCACTATCAGCCCTTACCAGTCACCTCTCACATCATCCATTTTAGTTGCCCAGAGGGTGTTAACTCAGATATGAAGCAATTAGCTTAACACAACTCAAAATGACTTTTTTCTACATATCGGTTGGAGCTGGCATGGAGGTGATTTCTCCAGCTCAGCTTCACCATAGCAGTGACTGGTTCTAGAGACAGCGAGGGAGTTCATTGAGGTGATTCACTCAAGGTGTGTGACAGCCATACGCCTGTTCTCTGGGGGGATTTCTCAGCAGTTGCCCAAGACCGGACTTTAAAATCCAGAGTCAATAGGGTGCTTGACAGCAACCAGACTCAAGTTGTTACCCAGCAGGGGGTGCTCTCCCTGACCAAGCAATGCTAGTCCCACTCATGGCTCCTTCATGCAGACATTGTGACTTCAGGAAGCGACGTGCTGAACAACATGGGACATTTTATACCATTTCTGTTGACTCCCTGCCCCATACCAAACTTGTCACAAATGATTGTCAACTTAATTTTCTGTTTTTGGCTAAGATACTGATTTTTTTAAAAAAAGTATTGAAATTGGATTCAGGATTGTTAGCAAGCATTTTTGGCAAACAAAGTTGTTAAATGAATCTAAATGGCAACACAGTTCTGAGTTCATGCTTGGCTCACCCCCCAGCTTGCTGGTCCAACAGCTGCAGTAGAGGAGGAGATTGGTGGAAAGCTGCAGGACCCCAAAATCCACCTCTTGGGGTGAAGAGTGGTAACAGCAGCAAACCCTCAGGTCTGATCACACGCCACTGGGCACCTCTGCCAGCCCAACGGACCATGGTGAAGTTAGCACAGCATCTGATCTCAAGGACGGGGCACCCACGAACCACAGCAGTTCATTCTGCCCTGCGCAGCGCCCCCGGATGAGATGGATCACTGCCAGCCTGGGGGAGAGACGCACTCCCCAGCTAGGGTGATCAGATGTCCTGATTTTATAGGGCCAGTCCCGATATTTGGGGCATTGTCTTATATAGGCACCAATTACCCGCCACCTAGGGTGACCAGACAGCAAGTGTGAAAAATCAGGACAGGGGGTGGGGGGGTAATAGGAGCCTATATAAGAAAGACCCAAAAATTGGGACTGTCCCTATAAAAGTGGGACATCTGGTCACCCTACCTCAACCCCCTGTCCTGATTTTTCAGGCATACTATCTGGTCACCCTATCCCCGCCCCCAGCCCAGCCATCTGTGTGTAATAATTCCTGTTGCATGGGCTGGCTGCAGAGGAAGTCAGTCACTTTCAGTTTCACTTCCTCGGCATGCAGCCAGACAGCCCCTCACCCCCACCCCGCAGCTTTACCCAACCAAGCCCTGCCAGAGGGGAGGGGTGAAGAGAGGGGTGCTCCATGGGGGGGGGAGAGAATGCACATTATGGGGGTAACAAAAGATACTGCCAGAGCCACCCAGCCTGCCTCACCTCACGCTGGGGAGAGAGTCACACTCACAGGTGAGTTCCTTCCCCCACCCCTTCCCAGAGACCCCAGCAGCCAATCCCCTCCCTCAGACTGGGCTGCAGGCAGCCCATTCAGCTCTCTCTAGGACATAGCCCTGTTGTTACATGCTCCACTGCTTCCCCTCCGTTCCAGCAGAGCGGTGCCCCTAGACAACCTGGTGCCCTAGGCAACTGCCTATGGCTAAGGACGGCCCTGGCAGGGCCAGCTCCAGGCACCAGCTAAAGAAGCAGGTGCTTGGGGCGGCTAATATCAAGGGGAGGCACTCTGGCCGCTATTGGGGCGGCACGTCCGGGTCTTCGGCGGGAAGGACCTGCCGCTGAATTGCCACCGAAGAGGAGCGGCGCGATCGTGCTGCCGCGGCTTTTTTTTTTTTTCTTCTTTTGCGCCGCTTGGGGAAGCGGAAAACCTGGAGCCAGCCCTGGTCATTGAAATCATTTGAGAAAAATGTAGAAAACATCCAAAAATATTTAAATAAATGATATTCTATTCTCAGAGGGGTAGCCGTGTTAGTCTGGATCTGTAAAAAGCAACAGAGTGTCCTGTGGCACCTTTAAGACTAACAGATGTATTGGACCATGCGTCTGACAAAGTGGGTATTCACCCACAAAAGCTTATGCTCCAATACATCTGTTAGTCTTAAAGGTGCCACAGGACTCTGATATTCTATTATTCTTGAATAGTGCAATTAAATCACGATTTATTTATTTTTTGATTGCTTTACAGCCCTAGTTGAGATCCCTGCTTTGTGGACACAAAGAACCCAAATCCAACAGAAAAAGCCCCAGTTGTATTGAATATTTTCTGTCCGACATAGGATCTCTTATTCTGAGATGTGAGCATGAAAGTTCTGGCTAGATTCAAGCCTGGGAAATGTTTAAGAAGCAAAAGTAGGCCGTGCCTTCTATATGCCAAAACCTCAGTGTAAGTCTCTGTCAAGTTACTGACCTCCTCTCCCTTCCACAAATCAAGGGCTGTCCATGCTAAGCGTAACATGGGAGGACCATATGAAATTGCAAAACAGGGAGTATGGGGTTTCATATCTACCCTCTACTGGGCCACGCTGAACCAACTAATCCATAGACCGCTTCCTTCCACTAGCATCTGGCCTGATACTGAAAACCTTACTCACACAATGAGTCCCTTTGAAATCAGTAGGACTGCTCAGGTGAGTAAGTCTTTGTAGAGCAACATGAACTGTTGTCCATATGAGTCCTCGTTTCCTGGTGAGGGCAGCAAGATGTGCACACAGACCAGTCCTCCAGAAGCGAACACTTCACATGCATCAACCTGACAACGCGGTCACAGTGAGAATGTGTGAACTGGGCTCTCCAGCTGGCACTCAGAACAGGATGTTTCAGGAGCATGCATGCAGAGATGCACCTCATCATACCAGGCTAAGAGCAAGCCCTTCTCACCCCCCACCCCTTCATAGCACCAGACAGAGCAGATAGAAACTGCCCTCTCTGGGTCCTGTTTCTTAAGCTTTTGAAATGGATGGAGTAGATTTGTATCATCATTGCAGCCAGAAGCCCCATTCGTGGCCAAGGCCCCCCTGCAGTAGATACTAGAGAGAGAGAGAGAGAACAAAAGATGGTGCCTGCCCCACAGAGCTTCCAATCTAAGTACGAGACAGCTGGATACAGACAGACATACAGGGAAACAATATTGGTCAGCATGATGGGCAGTGGGCATTGCCATGGGATGGTGTTTCTGTTAACCCAGGGGAACCTCTTGCTGGCTCGGTTCATGCTGCTGCCCGGAGACCAGGGGCTGGGCTGGGCTTGGCTCACACACGTTGAGGGAGTGCTCCTTTAGCTGAAGTGGAGAGAAGCTGCATTTCCGGGGTCTGGTCCTGGCTCCCGGGGGTTTGAGAGATTTAATGTGTGTCTGTTGCCTACGTAACACCAACAGACCCCGGTCGTTGGCCAGCAGGATTGAACCTGGGGCCTCTGGAGCCTAGTGCATTGGCCTCTACGGCCTGAGCTAAAAGCCATAGGGCTGTTAGCTAAGGTTGTAGAGCAGAGTCGGTCAGTCATGTTCTTTCTCTCCCTCTCCAAAATGGTTTGCAGACCACATCCTCTTCTTGCCTCAGCCCACTCCCTCAGTCTGAACACACCTGCCTCTACTCCTGTTTCATACGCTCACTCAGATTCCTGCCCCTAGTTCCAGAAGGAGCTCAAAGGTCAGGTTTCCCTGTTCTGGGAGACTCTAGTGAAAAACTGTTGATCCTTCCCCTCTGTCTGGGAGCTGTACCCATCATCCTGGTATCTGAACACTCTTGCCTCCTTTAAAAATTATGTTCTTAAACTAGATTTTGTTGTTTCCAAACACTTTTTTTTATGGGTCTGCCTTAAAAAAAACTGTCACTAAAAATTCCCCATGCGAGTGTAGCAAGGTAGCAGTAGTGTACTTAAATGTTCTGCCATAGCATTATAGGTAAAAGATCTTACCTTACTCCATTGATTCAACATGCAGTTTTGGAGTTTCTTCTTTCCTTTTAAGGTGCCCTGTGGGGTACTGGCAGTGCTTTGCTGGGAGCTTTAATGGGCTCCTACAAAAAGCAGGGAGCCAATGGCTGGACAGATTTCTTCAGGTCTCCAAGTCTAACAAGATTCTAGAGGAGCCTCCCTTCCCTCTCCTTTGCACTCCAGTTGCAAGGAAGGGGGCTTGATGGGAAATTATCTTCCAATTTTTCATTCACCAGGAGGAACCACCAGCTATTCTCCACATAACATGCTTCAGCCAAATGGAGCTTTGGGGCAAACACCGGAGACTAACTCCAATGCATCTGCAGTTCTGGCAGCACAAAGTGTTCAAAAAGCACAGTTTTAAAAGTTTATAAACAAACTACATTTAATTACAGTTAAGATTGCATCAGGATCCACCCCCATAATACCTTTAAAGAAAGTGGTCATCTCAAAGGGACTTTAGCAATGATAAATGTAGACTAACATCCCAAGAGCATGGAGAGTGTGTGACAGATGTGCTGAGCTGTTGGTATAAGAACATACGAGATCATCGTTGAGGTTGCGTGTGAAAGCCCAAGTTGAGGTGCATGTTGCTCTTCAGTATACATTGGAGATGGAAGGAAAAGCCGTTTGGAGCATTTTATCCACAGCATCGTAGGCAACGTATGTGAAGGTGGCAAGTAATGAAGCACACTTTTTGTTTCCACACTGTTAAGGTTTTGGGTGGGTCATGACGCAGCCTTAACGGTCACTAACTGTAGCTTTTGTTATACAGGTGTGGTTAGCTCCTGTGAGTAGCTCCTCAGGGAATCAGAAAGAGAAAAGGGGGAGCTGCATGTGTCTGGGAAGCAAGAGAGACCCTGTGCTGCTAAACCCACTGCAGGCTGCACCAACCCCCTGAAGGATGTGTGATGCTGCGATATGGCTCAATCCAGGCTGTGTCTATGACACTTCATCCCCATGTGGGAAGGCAGTCCTACCACCAAGTTCACTTGTGCCTCAGTTTCCTCTATGGGTGGCAGTTTTCTTCCACCTTGGTGGGAGACTGGAAGAGGTTTAGCCTCCAAGTCTTCCAGAGTAAAATGTCCAAAATACCCCATGAACATAAAGCCTGTCATCTGCTATCACAGCCTCAATGGTCTTCCTGCACGTCTCTGGGCCCACCGGTTCTCCCCTTTGTGGTAGTGCGACGACTCACTGCTGTAGCACCTCCTGCGGTTGATCCAGGGAATTAGCTCTTTCCACTCAGGAGTGCCCTCTGCAGGCTGGTGTCCCGCTTGCCACTGGCCCCAGTGTCCCTCCCGGACCCCGGGGCCCCTTACCTCAGGGTTCCACCCAGGGCCGGCTCTAGGCACCAGCAAACCAAGCACATGCTTGAGGAGGCACATTTTCGGGGGCGGCATTTCGGCCATCCTTTTCCCCCCCTCCCCCCTTTGGGCGGCAAAAGCCTAGAGCGGGCCCTGGCAGCAGCAGTGCGTCATGTGCTCGGGGCACCCTGGGGCCACTGTGGTTCGCGCCACCAGCCGCGGGGGAGTAGCACCCGCACCTTGTGGCTGGGCCGGGCGGGCTCCAAGCGGGGGACACTCTGGCCGCGCACAGAGCCACCTGCAGGTGCCGCAGGGCGGCCGCCCCCCAGCGCCGCAGCCGAGGTTGGGCAAAGCGGCCCGAGCCGCCCAGGGGCTGTGGCAGGGCAGCCAGAAGCAGCAGCGGGGCCATAGAGGGCGGGGCGCTGCCATGCGGGGCCCACGTCCCGTTCTCCAGGGCTCCGCTCCTTCTGGGGCTGCCCTGTCCCGGCTCCTCAGGCCCCTGCCAGGGCGGTCCCCCGGCTCTGCCCTCCCGGGTCCCAGCCAGTCCTGGAGGCAGGAGCCCTGGCTGGAGGGACCCTGGGCTGAGGCGCAGCCTGGGAGCCCCGCTGCTTATCCTGACCCTGCCAACACCGGACCGGCTGGAGGCGAGGGGGGAGCGGGCGGAGTCAGCACTGGTGGGGAGAGCCCAGGGCTGGGGTGGCAGGGGGGTGCGGGGAAGAGAGCCCAGGGCTGGAGGGGGGTGCAGGGGAAGAGAGCCCAGGGCTGGGATGGGGGGCAGCTAAAATTTTTTTTGCTTGGGGCAGAAAAAACCTAGCACTGGCCCTGGTTCCACCCCATGCAGTACCCCACAGTCTCACTGGGTCTCCCCTCCCCAGGGAACCCCCAACCCCACCTCACCCTTGGCTACTGCCAGTCACCATCTAGCCCCCACTCACTGGGGCGGACTGCAGTGTAAGTGCTACTCATCATTGGCAGGGAGGGTTTGGACCTGTTGCCTCTGCCTGCCCTTGGACTGCCCCTCTGCAACCCCATTACCCTTCTTGGCCTTTAACAAGGCCTGCAGCCTGGGAGTTTTCCAGGCCAGAGCTCCCCAGCTCCTCTGGCCTTTCCCTAACCCTGCTCCACTTTAGGTACCTCGCTCAACAGCCAGGTCTATCCCTTTCAATGGCTAGGGAGAGACTGCCTAGCTCCAGCCTAGCAGCCCCTTTATAGGGCCTGCTGTGGCCTGATTGGGGCGTGGCCCAGCTGCAGCTGCTTCCCCAATCAGCCCAGGCTTACTGGTTCCCCGCCACAGCCCTCTTGCAGGGCTGTTTTAAGCCCTTCAGGGCAGGAGCGGGGTTACTGCCCTGCTACACGGGGTTTAGTCCTCCACTGCCTGAGGCAATAGCCCAATAGTTCTCATAGCCCTTCCCAGGGTTTAGTCCCTTTGGAGAGCCTGGCAAGTTCTTCCCCTTACACCCCTCCTTCCTCTCACCTTATTACCTCTTTCTCTGTTTCCTACCTGTCTCCTGAGAGTCTTTGCAATCACTGCAAACAGCTGTGTTGACGTCACTAGGCCTCACCCTAGGTAACTCGGGAGGGTGGAAGGCCACTAAGTGTCAATGAAGCCTTCCTGCACTAGGCCTAAGTGAACCAAACTCTATCCTTCCATGTTTAAACTCTAATCAACCTCAAAAGCCAGGTGCAATTGGAATATGTAAGCAACCAGTTATCTGTGTGCAACCCCCTGCTCAAGCGGTAATAATGAGGCCTGCATGTTTCTGGCTGAAGGGAAAAAGGACAAGATAACGGTTTAAAGAAGTTACTAACAAGCTAGGCTTATAGCTGCCAAGAATAACTTAACTATTACCAGGGACGGGAGGGGTAGAGGGAGGAATGGGGGGGGGGAAAGGGAGGGCTAGAGCGGAAAGGGGGGGGGGGTGAGGCTTAACTGCAAAATGTATAAAAGAAGAAAAACTGTTCCTGTTAGTGTGCTTGATCTGAGATGTGCCAGTCTCCTAGCACCGCTTTGGGATCCCAAATAAACTTTGTTTTCTTCTCCACCTGGTGTGTTTATTGACGCGAAGCACACCGGGCAACGAACCCGCTGTTGCTGTCCTTGGGCACCTTGTGCTGGCAACAGCTGTGGCCTTCCTAGGACAAGGTTAATTCTTTCCCTGTCAACCCAGCACTAGGAGTATAGACATCAGTACACATGGCAGAAGTCCAGCTCCCTGCCAGCCCAAGGATGTAGCCTCTCGTGGACTTTTGGAACCTGATACAGACAGGAGTGGCTGCATTCCCCTAGCATGTCTAATTACTGTGTTTGTCTGGCCTACTAGTGTGAAATATCACTCAAAAACCTTCAAACCTACTAATCTGTGACGCCTGCAATGTGTGACCAGACATATGACCAATGACTGAAATGTGAGGCGCCTGTATTCTTTTGGTGATTCACACCATAATTTATTGATTAGCCCAGTTTTCTTCTGACTGTGTGAATCACATGTAATCAGAATATCTCCCACGCAGATCAGCAGGAGCATTTGAACATTCAACCGTCAGATTCCCAGTTCAGACCCCTACTGCTTTAACTCCTGGAGTAATTGCCTCTTTGTGGACCATCAACTAGAGAAGGACTTCACACACACTATCCCAATGGGTGACACTCTATTTTCTAGACAGCAGTAGAAGTATTTATTCTAAAATGTGCTCTATTAACAAACAGCGCTTTGTATAACTAATATTGTCTGAATCAGCAGCAGAAGGAGCAACGTAGAGCCCCAGCCCAGAGCGTTTCAGGTTTACTGCAAAAGGGGCACCAAAAAAGAACTACCCCTATAAAATGAAACCTGTAATACATTCTCAAAATGAATAGAAATCGATAGCAGGTGCTACCACAGCACCATAATAGTACATTTTGAGGGCTTATTATTTGCCATTTGATTTCTGAGTCTGAAGGGTGCACTTGGGGGTCACGTTTTCAGATTCTTCTTCACCAAACATCAGAAGACTTGTGATAAAATCACAAGAGTTAGCAACACTGCATTTGGGCCCTGTAAAGCTAATCTGGAGAGAAGATGATGACTGTAAGGGGGCATGGCTTACATCAACACTGAATGTGTCTTTTGGTTGGTCCTCTCCCAGTGCTGCGAGAAAGGGGAAGGACTGAAGTAAAGTCAGGATTCTGAGACTGACAGGTCCCCAGGCCAATGCAGAGAGGCCAGCACTCCAAGTCAGCTGGATTGACAGGACCGGCAGGTGTGAGCCAGGGCTCGATGTCTAGTTGGCAGCCGGTATCAAGCGGAGTGCCCCAAGGGTCAGTCCTGGGGCCGGTTTTGTTCAATAGCTTCATTAATGATGTGGAGGATGGTGTGGACTGCACCCTCAGCAAGTTTGCAGATGACACTAAACTGGGAGGAATGATAGACACGCTGGAGGGTAGGGACAGGATACAGAGGGACCTAGACAAATTAGAGGATTGGGCCAAAAGAAACCTGATGAGGTTCAACAAGGACAAGTGCAGAGTCCTGCACTTAGGACGGAAGAATCCCATGCACTGCTACAGACTAGGGACCGAGTGGCTACGCAGCAGTTCTGCAGAAAAGGACCTAGGGGTTACAGCGGACGAGAAGCTGGATATGAGTCGACAGTGTGTCCTTGTTGCCAAGAAGGCTAATGGCATTTTGGGCTGTATAAGTAGGGGCATTGCCAGCAGATCGAGGGACCTGATCATTCCCCTCTATTCGGCATTGGTGAGGCCGCATCTGGAATACTGTGTCCAGTTTTGGGCCCCACACTACAAGAAGGATGTGGAAAAATTGGAAAGAGTCCAGTGGAGGGCAACAAAAATTATTAGGGGGCTGGAACACATGACTTATGAGGAGAGGCTGAGGGAACTGGGATTATTTAGTCTGCAGAAGAGAAGAGTGGGGGGGATTTGATAGCTGCTTTCAACTACCTGAAGGGGGGGTTCCAAAGGGGATGAAGCTCGGCTGTTCTCAGTGGTGGCAGATGACAGAACAAGAAGCAATGGTCTCAAGTTGCAGTGGGAGAGGTTTAGGTTGGATATTAGGAAAAACTTTTTCACTGGGAGGGTGGTGAAGCACTGGAATGGGTTACCTAGGGAGGTGGTGGAATCTCCGTCCTTAGAGGTTTTTAAGGCCCGGCTTGACAAAGCCGTGGCTGGGATGATTTAGTTGGGGATTGGTCCTGCTTTGAGCAGGGGGTGGGACTAGATGACCTCCTGAGGTCCCTTCCAACCCTCATATTCTATGATTCTATGATGAAAGCCAGGGGTGCCAGAGCTGTGGCAGCACTGTCCAGCGGCACCAGTGGGGAGCCAGGGCTGAGCTCTAGCAGAGAGCTGTGGGGCCAGAGCCAGGTTAATGGACGCCAGCCATGCCACAAACAAACTGGAGCTGAGCACAGTGAACAGCAGAGGAAAGTGAGGGGGGCCCTGGGCAGAAGGCTCAGTGGAGGGAGATGGTACCAGACAAGAGGGCCTTGAAGGCCAGACGGGGAGTAGGGACCACGACCCCAGTGGGAGGGCTGATGCTGGGAAGAAGTGTCCTGCTACCCGGAGCCTGAGAGCGTGTATCCCCCACCCCTCACCCCAGGGTAGGTGTCTGACTTGGGATGTGTAGGAATAGGCTGTGACTAGCCCCAGAGAAAGTGTAGTTTATGGTGTCCCGGTGCCCATTGTGTTGGTCTCTGGATCCTTTCACCCGCTCCATTTTTCCCTGATTGGTTTACAGTTGCTGGTTAATAAATTGCATGTGGTTTAAACTCAATGCAATGATCACTGGATCAGGGAAGTGGCTGGGGAGGGGAGAGTACCCCACAGTGGGGAGAGCCTAGCCCCGGTCCTGAGCAACCCATAAGGAGACTGGGGGTAAGCCCCCAGTGATCCTGGCCCCAGCCTTACCAGGGTTACGAGGGCTCTGTCAGATGGGAGCAAGGCAGAGGAGTTCTCGAGCTCCAGCAGGCATCCGGTAAATATTGTTGAGGTGGTGACTCAGACCCTGTCCCCTTCAATTCTCCCTGGGGCAGTATAGAAGCCAGGCAAGTTCACCACGATAGCAGGACCATCCCCTGATTACATGTAGTTTGACAGTGATTTGAAAACTAACTGAGTGTACCAAGGATACTTGGGTTACCTGAGTTTTAAACCTGTTCCGAGACTCTTAATATTTGCATAGATTCCTAGATGCTTAAGGCCAGAAGGGAGCATTGTGGCCATCCAGGCTGTCCTCCTGCAGAATACAGGACAGAGAATTTCATCAAGTGAATCCTGCAACAAACCCATAATTGATGATTGAGTTAGAGCATCTCTTCTAAAATGATACTAAGCTTGATTTAAAAACTTCAAGTGCTGGATAATCCACTAAATCCTTAGGTAAAAATGCATAAACTCTGGGATTTACATGGAATTTGTACAGGTAGGGGCCTGAGTGTCTGACACTCACTGTGCCTCCTGGGCTCCAGGAATGCACCTGCTAATTGTGGTTTTATTGGTGTTTAATTAAATTGGCCTTCTGGGAGGTTTCTGACTCTTTTGGGTACTGTTACTTGGATGTGCTGTTCCCTCTCAATTGCGTTTTCTCCTTTTACTGTCCCACCTAAACTGTGGACTTTTTCAGAAAAAACAAGGCTTGCTTTGCTGCTGGGCCTTGGAGGGTGCTTCCAACCTAAGGTCACTTGTTTATTGCTGTAATGTATTTTTAGTGTGGAGACTGTAGGGCAGAGTTAGGCAGGGAAGAAAGTTATCAGTGATCTCACTGCCTCCAACTGTGCTCTGTTTCACTTAGGGTTACCATTCGTCCGGATTCTGCTGGACATGTCTGGCTTTTTTGAGTTAAAAATAGCGTCCGGGGGGAATTGGTAAATGTCCGGATTTCCCCCCCCCCCCCATGCAGAGCACGCACGGCTGACAGGGCAGCCAGCTGGATCGTGCCACTTGCACGGGGCTCTGGCAGCCAGAGCCCCTCCTCCACTTCCCCCTCCTCTCCTCTGCAACTTGAGACCACTCCCCTCCTCTCTCTCCCTCCCTCCCCGTCCCTGCATTCGCAGATCGCCGGCCGGCCGTTCGCCTCGGGCTTCCGGCAGTCTGGAGCTCCTCCCGCTCCCCCTCCCCTGCTGCCCAGTGCGCCGCCCCGCAGCACTCTGTTCTGAGCGGCACGGTAAGGGGGCCAGGGGGTCGGAGAAGGGGCAGGGAGGTTCTGGAGGGGGCAGTCAAGAGACAGGGAGCAGGGTTGGATGGGTCGGGAGTTCAGGGGGGGCTGTCTGGGGGTTGGGGGTGTAAGGTTTTGGGCAGTCAGCGTACAGGTAGGGTCCTAGGGGGGCAGTTAGGGGACAAGGAACAGGGAGGCTTAGGTAGGGGGTGGGGTTCTGGAGGGCAGTTAGGAGCAGGGGTCCCAGGAGGGGGCAATCAGGGGACAAGGAGTGGGGGGGGGTTGGGAGTTCTGGGGGCGGGGCTGTCAGGGGGCAAGAGTGGGGAGAGGGATCGGAGCAGTCAGGGGACAGGGAGCAGAGGGGTTTAGATGGGTCGGGAGTTCGGGGGGGGGGCTGCCAGGGGGTGGGGAGAGCTTGGATGGGGTGGGGGTGTGGATAAGGGTTGGGGCAGTCAGAGGACAGGTAGGGGGTAGGTTCCTAGGGGGCCAGTTAGGATGGGGGGAAGGTCTCAGGAGGGGGCTGTCAGGGGACAAGGAGTGGGGGGGAGGGTTGGGGGTTCTGAGGCGGGCGGGAAGTGGGAGGGAGTGGAAGGGGCAGGGGTGGGGCTAGGGCAGGACAGGGACGGGGCTAGGGTGGGGCTTCTCCCGTCCTCTTTTTTGATTGTTGAAATATGGTAACCCTAGTTTCACTCTGTACACGTGCGCACACACGCACGCACACACACATATATTTTCACTTGTGCACACAGTTCTGAATTCTGCAGCCTTCAGCTGACAAACAGGAGGCAAATTTTCTAAATTCAGCTCCCCGTGTCACTGGGTGGAAGGCCCTGGGTAAATAACAGGTTCAGTGCCATATCTTTCTGTTCTTCCTCGGACATCACTAGTCGATAACCCAATAGGTCCATGGCATCTTTGCACACATTTTGCAACTTTGCTATTTTCTGGAAGGGCAGGTTCTTCCTCCAGGCCTGGGACACATTCACTGCATCTCTGGAGTCGATGTCAAAGGCCTGCATCCCTAAGCCTTTTCCATGAGTGATGTTGTATACCCACACCTGAAGTTTGGGTTTGAGGTGGAGCTCTGCAAACTTATACATCTGTGCAACCTTTGCCAGGGGATCGCTGACAATATCTTCATAGCGCACCAGCATGTAGCGGCCTTTGAGGAAGCTGGGAAGGGCCTGGCTGCCTTCAGTGTAAATCTGGATGTGACTTTTACAGATTTCCTGCATCACGTTGTAGGGCCCCCTCTCCTCTTGGCTCTTCTGGGGCCCCACCACAATGTTATTGTCGTTTATCAGAGCAGCCACTGTTTTCTCACGACTGTGGAACACAGCCCTGGGGTCGCGAACCAAGTGAATGATTTTGAGATTCAGGGAGGGGTCAGTGAGAAGGGGATAGAGAACTGTCAGATCAAAGAACCGGACCTCCTTGATGACTGTGTGGCTATAGGTCTTGCAAGCTTCCTCCACCTTGCTGAATGGGTACCTGCTGCAGAAGATCTTGCAGGCAGTTTTGGAAATGATGTGGTTGCGCTGGAAGTAGTCACATGCAGGGGGGGAGCACAGGGCCCGGCTGGCCTCCCACTGAAATAAATCAGATTTATTCCTCTGTGTAGACATGTAGGCATCAAACACAGACATGTCGCACAGAAAGACAGACCTGATGAGGTCACGTGCTGCCATCTGTAAGGCTTTGGCCCTGTTCTGGTACATGGCTGTCCACACATGCCGGGCAGGCTCCATCAGGTAGAAGACATCAGGGTGCTGGCTGAAGAGCTGGCCAGTGAAGGAAGATCCTGACCGCCAGGAGGAGAGAATGAGGATGTGCACCTGAGCTGGCTTCTCTTCCTGGGGGGAATAGCTGCTGCGAAGCTGAGAGAGGAAGCAGATGAAAACAATCGACTGAACTGCCAGGAACACTATCACTATTGTCTTGTTTGACTTCAGCATGGTGGCTAAGAGCCTGAGGAGAGAGAGAGAGAGAGAGAGAGAGAGTGAGTGCCTTCAGATTGTTGGGTTAACAAACACCGTGGGAAGCCAGAACACTCAGGACTGGACCTCAGAGAAAACCGCAGCACCCCTGTTCTGGGGAAACAGAGCGCAGCCTTGCCAGCAATGACATTCTGGCAGCAAATTTGAATGGTCTCTGGTGAAAGCAGATAAAAGGGGCTGTGGGCCTGTTTGTGAGCCTACGCACTAGGAGAGAGTGGGATTGAATGCTATAGATGCCCACCTGTGCTGTAAGTCACTACAGCATCTTGCTCCTAACTCTTCTCCAGAGAAAGGAAAGACGCATTTTTTTCTCTTTTCCTTCTCAAGAAGGGGTTTATACAGCCCCTGAGAAGCCAAAGTATTTCCCTGGATGGGGCCTTTTCCATTTTTTCAGCCTTGTCCTGGGTTGAATTTCCCAGCTGGTGGGAGAGAGAGAAGCCTGGAAAGAAAGGAAGCCTTTGGTGAGGCTCCGACAGCTGCGTGGTGCAAAGCAGTGCATCACAGCTGGAGCTGTGCCCCCTGGTGTGTTTAAAAAGCAGGGTTCTGGTTTTCATTATACTGACTTGATGGTTGTTATTGTTGCAATATGGCCTAGAGACCCCAGTTGGGCTGTGTGATGTAATGAAGGAAGGCATAGTAGACACAGAGAACGAGATGCCAATCCCTGCCTTGAAGAGATTACAATCCAAGTGGAAGCTGAGAGCCATCAGGTGGATGCATCAAACAGGTGAGGGAGCCCAGCTAACTATAACTGCAAATAAATAACTACTTCTCACAGGCCTTTGGGAAACAGGGATCGAGCATTATTCTAAGTTTACAAATAGAGAAACTGAGGCATGGGGCTGACACATGACCTTCTCGGAGCCTCCCTTATCCACTGGTATCTGCACCATGGCTTCCTGACCCCCCATCCTGTGCTCAAGCCCCTGGCACATGCTTCCACGTACAGCCTCACAGGCATGTCCGTAAAGTGCCCAAATGTCCCATTTTTAAACAGCTTGTCCCTGAAATTTGGAGCCTTAAAAGAGACCATCAGTTCCTGTGCTCCTGTCCTGCAGGGCTACGGCAATTCAGGGATGCCATTTGCTCCAGGCCAAACTGTTGGCGGCAGCAGCACTTCCAAACAGAGGCTGACACCAGCCACATGACTGACTGCCAAGGCCCAGCCGGCGATGCCAGAGCCGTCTCTGGGGCCAGGAGGAGCAGGGCTTGCCTGGCCTGTTCCCAGCTGTGACGAACTGGGCCTGTTCTCACTGTGGTCTGTGAATGCTGACAGGGGAGTGTGCTGGGATAGTCTGCATTGGAGGATGGGATCTGCCCGGGGCGCATTCCTGAGTGTGTAACATGAGAACCCAGGAAGGGGTTGAAGGCCAGGTGACTCCTGAGCCCGGGAAACTGGACAAAGGCTGTGGGAGGGGTCGCTGAAGGCAGTGTGCTGGAAGCAGGCTGGAGAGAGGGCTGGGAGGCAGAGATGGCTCTGACCTCCCAAGGGGGGCTGGGCTGGGATGCCCGGGGACCCCAAGATGGACCTAACTGAGGGGGTCCCTGTTGTCAGTGCCTGCAAGACCTGTCTTGGACTGTATTCCTGTCATCCAAATAAACCTTCTGCTTTACTGGCTGGCTGAGAGTCATGGTGAATCGCAGGGAGCCGGGGGTGCAGGGCCCTGAGTTCCCCAATACTCCGTGACACCAGCGCAGGAGGCAAGGGATGAGGAGGGAACTAGCTCCCCAGTGGCAAGGGGTCATGCTGCTGTGAATGGTTTATTGTGCCTCAGGGTCACGGGCAGGATCTGAGACTCAGCCACAGAAAATCATCTCCGGCTCTTGCCAGCTGTTTCCTTCATTTGAATGAGACAACACGCTGTATCAAACACCCTTTATGTATAAACAAGGGCAGCTTGGGAACGGGGTCGCCACCACGACTGTCGCTGCCGCATAAAACTGAGCAACAGGGTCAGCTCCTGCCCATCTCCCTGCCTTGAGTGACAAGCGTCACTCCTTCTGCTGCTCGCTAGCCCTGAGATCAGTCCCTCACTCAACCCCCCTATCCTGAGTGACAGGAGTCAGCCCGCAGCTAGCCCCCCTACCCTGAGCAAGTGGTACCCCTTCCTGCACCCTGAGCGACAGGCTCATTCTCCCTGGTAATCTGGCACCTTTGCCAGCTGGCACACACTACCGTACCTGCTGAGCATACAGAGGAGCTGGTTGGGTCCCAGCACAGGTGTCCTCTCCCCAGCTGATCTGGGGAAAGAGGAAGCCAGGAACTCTTTGTAATCAGCTCCTACCTTGAAATGGCTGACCTTGGGCAGAGGCTGCCCCAGCTGCTAGGCAGGGCTCTCTCAGGTGGAGCAGGGGCAGCCAAATGAACATGCTCACTTGAAGAATAGGAGTACTTGTGGCACCTTAGAGACTAACAAATTTATTAGAGCATAAGCTTTCGTGGACTACAGCCCACTTCTTCGGCTGCATACAGAATGGAACATATATTGAGGAGATATATATACACACATACAGAGAGCATGAACAGGTGGGAGTTGTCTTACCAACTCTGAGAGGCCAATTAAGTAAGAGAAAAAAAAAACTTTTGAAGTGATAATCAAGCTAGCCCAGTACAGACAAGTTGATAAGAAGTGTGAGAATACTTACAAGGGGAGATAGAGTCAATGTTTGTAATGGCTCAGCCATTCCCAGTCCTTATTCAATCCTTTGTTGATTGTGTCTAGTTTGGGAATGGCTGAGCCATTACAAACATTGACTCTATCTCCCCTTGTAAGTATTCTCACACTTCTTATCAACCTGTCTGTACTGGGCTAGCTTGATTATCACTTCAAAAGTTTTTTTTTTTCTCTTACTTAATTGGCCTCTCAGAGTTGGTAAGACAACTCCCACCTGTTCATGCTCTCTGTATGTGTGTATATATATCTCCTCAATATATGTTCCATTCTGTATGCATCCGAAGAAGTGGGCTGTAGTCCACGAAAGCTCATGCTCTAATAAATTTGTTAGTCTCTAAGGTGCCACAAGTACTCCTGTTCTTTTTGCGGATATAGACTAACACGGCTGCTACTCCGAAATGCTCACTTGAGAAGGACCTGGCACACCCAAAGCTGCACCCTAAAATGAGGCCTTGTTTACATGAGAAAGGGGCACCCTAAGGGGTGACTTAAAACCAGTTTAGTTAAACCAGTGTACAGGGCTGTGTGGACACTTGTAGTTAAGTGTAAAGCAGGAGGACTCAACTCAAGAAGGAATCAACTGTAGCTAAACGGAACTCTGCGCATCCACACAGCCTTATGCCCCCGTTTAACTCAGTTGGTTCAAAAGTCACAGCGGAGGTTAAACGGGTGCAGCTTTCTTGTGTCGACAAGTCCTGAGTGTGACACAGATCCTTTCTGTTAGTGAGATAGTCAATGGAACAGCCTGCACGGGTTCCTCTTTCTGAGCCTTAGGCGGCAGCATATAAACCATGATGAACGAGCTAGCACGTCGTAGGACAGTGGTTTTCAAACTGTAAGTCGCAACCCAGTACTGGGTCACGGAATGCAAGGCACTGGGTCGCGGGACCTCTGGTCAGCGCCGCCGATGGGGCTGTTAAAAGTCCCGTTGGCGGTGCTGCCTGGCTAAGGCAGGCTAGTCCCTATCTGTTCTGACACTGCGCTGCGCCCCAGAAGCGGCCAGCAGCTGCCCCTGCCCTGAGCACCGGCTCCACACTCCCATTGGCTGGTTCCAATGGGAGCTGGAGGAAGCAGTACCTGTGGGCAAGAGCTGCACGGAGCCGCTTGCGCGCCTCCACCTAGGAGCCAGACCTGCTTCTGGCCACTTCCGGGGCGCAGCGTAGTCTGAAGTGCCAGGACAGGCAGGAAGCCTGCCTTAGCACCCACGCTGCGCCGCTGACTGGGAGCCGCCTGAGGTAAGCCCATGCCACAACCCTGCGCCCCAATCCCCCTCCCCATCCCTGACCCCCCCCCCAGAGCCTACACCTCCAGCCCAGAGCCCTGACCCCCTCCCGCACCCCAACCCTCTGCCCCAGCCCTGAGCCCCTCCAACATCCCAAACCTCTCACCCCCAGCTCCGTTGGGTCACAGACATCAACAATTTTCTTCAACTGGGTCACCAGAAAAAAGGTTTGAAAACCACTGTCTTAGGAGACTGCACAGCCTCCGGAAAGGGCCCCGGCACGCTCCACATGCTGACGCGTCCCAGTGGTTTGTGTTGGAGGAGGTTTGTCACCTATGTAAACATTCTTGCTGGATTCCTCTAGCACATAAGGGAGGTGAAGCTTCCAAAATGAGACATGAAAACCCAAAAAGTTCCCCTCTCAACCAGATCCCTCAGTGTTTCTCCAGAAAAAAATGTCTCCTTGGGTCCTCCTCCATGTACCCCAGAAGTGACAGTTACTAGGTAGGCAATTCATACATGAGGTCAACCTAATTCTTATGGGAACAAGCATACTCATGAATCTACAAGCTGAGTTGATATCAGAGAGGAGAAGGGAGTACGTTCTATAGAGGTTGCCCCAATGATGGCCAAAGAGGAGTAGGTACAGAGGGGCCTACTTGCATGAGGTGGATGCAGGCTTTGGTTAAGCAGACCTTAGTCTCAGAGATGGAGAAATTTGGGTGAGCACCTGTGCAGTGCAGGTGTGTTTCTGAGCAATCTCTCTCAGCAATAACAAAAGGTTAGCAAACAATGAAAAGTGTGCAAACAAAGCAAAGTCGCAAACATACACGGGACATAAAGTGCTTGGAAACAAATGTGTCCAGATGTAGCATTCTGTACATGGCTCCAGATTTTCCATCTGGAGCGTCCACACTACCACTCAGATGGGTTTGAGCCAATGGTCTCTTTGCAGCTCCTTTCCCTGTGAGCGTCTGGCTTTGATAACAGTGTTTTATGTTTCTCTTGTGTCTTCAAGAATCCCCAAACACTTCATGTGCTCTGGGCCTAACCCTGCTCCCAGATGAAGCATTGATTTAAATGGGAATGAATCAGGCTTTACACACATGCAGGGGTCACTTGCCCCACTAATGAAATCTAGCCACCTCTGAGGTGAAATGTGGCAGCTGTTTACCACTGTGCAGCAATATTATCCTCTCCTGATACGACTGAGGAGCGAGCAGTGGCACACTGAACAGAAAGAGACCGTTCCATAGCTAGGGTGGTCCCTCTCTGGTACAGTTCACAACAGCACTGCACTACAAGCAGTAGCGTAGCTAGTGGGGTGCAGGGGAAGCAGCCGCTTCCCCTCAGCACGTTTTCAAAAAGCGGTGTGCCTGCCGGCCGGCGCTGACCTCCTGCAGACAAGAGGGGACAGCACGGCCGGAGGAGCCGTGGGGAGGGGGCGGCGCAGCTGGAGGAGCGAGGGGGGGCGTAGCAGGGTGGCCCGCAGCGCGGCTAGCAGCCGTGGCCGGCAGCCAATGGGCTGGGGCGGCGGGCGCGGCCGAAGGAGCGAGTGGGGGCGCAGCAGGGTGGCTCGGTTGTTTTGAATTTTAATCCTGTCCTCCACAGAGCTTGCAATCCTTCCCAGCTTGGTGCCATCTTCAAATTTTATAAGCATATTCTTCACTCCATTTTGTAAGTCATTAATGAAAATATTGAATGGTACCAGACCTAGGACTGTCCCCTGTGGAGCCCCACAAGAGACACCCTTCTAGTTTGACTACGAACCATTGAGAACTACTCTTTGAGTACGGTCTTTCAACCAGTGGCATAGTCTTTCAACCAGTGGTCCACTCACCTTAGAGTAATTTCATCTAGACCACATTTCCCTAGTGTATCTATGAGAATATCATGTTAGACTGTGTCAAAAGCCTTACTAAAATCAAGATATATCACATTTACTGCTGCCCTCCATCTACTAGACCCGTAATCTTGTCAAAGAAGGGAATTAGGTTGGTTTGACATGATTTGTGCATGACAAATCCATGCTATTCTTTATAACCCTATTTTCTTTCAGGTGCTTATAAACTGATTGTTTAATTGTTCCAGTATCTTTCCAGGTATCAAAGTTGAACTGACTGGTCTATAATTCCCTGGGTCCTCTTTGTTCCCCTATGTTTGCCCTTCTCTGGTCTTCTGGAACCTCACCCATCCTCCAGGAGTTCTCAAAGATAATTGCTAGCTGTTCTGAGATTGCTTCAGCTAATTCCTGAAGTAACCTAGGATGCACTTTATCAAGCCCTGCCAACTTAAATACAGCTAACTTATCTGAAAAATCTTTAACATGGTCTTGTCCTATCTTGGCTTGCATTTCTTCCCCCTTGTGGTTAATATTAATTGGGTTGAGTATTTGGTCACCATTACCATTAACCTTTTTAGGGAAGACTGAAGCAAAATAGGTTTCAGATTGGTAGCCATGTTAGTCTGTATCAGCAAAAACAACAAGGAGTCCTTGTGGCACCATAGAGACTAACAAATTTATTTGGGCAAAATAGGCATTAAACACTTCAGTTTTCTTGATGTCATCAGTCATTAGCTCTCCTTTCCCCCTACGTAGAGGACCTACATTTTCCTTCATCATTCTCTTGCTCCTAATCTATTTAAAGAACCTTTTCTTATTGCATTTTATGTCCCTTGCTAGGTATAACTAATTTTGTGCCTTAATCTTTCTGATTTTGTTGCTGCATGTGCTATCCTTTTGTACTCATCTTTAGCAAATTGTCCACGTTTCCACTTTTTGTAGGATTCCTTGTTGATTTTCAGGTCATTAAGAAGCTCCTGATGGATCCTGTAGAAGGGCTTGGCCGAGGCTCGTCCCTTCGTGGGGCTGTGAGGTAGCCCACTGCCTCCCAACAGTTCCCTATGGGCGCAGGCCCTGGGTCAGGGCGGCAGTGCCGTAACGAGGGCGAGGTGAGTGAGGCACTTGCCTCAGGTATGCAGAGCCTAGGGGCGCAAGTGTCAGCTTCTCTCTCGGCTGCTGCCTCTATGGCAACCAGAGACATTGGCTGGCAGAGAGCTGAGCCTGAGGGTGGGTGAGCGAGCAGCTGGCTACTGCAAGTCAGGAAGGGTAGGGGTAGGACACATGCTTCTGAGACGTAGCCTTCCCCTCCCCCAGCACTCACCTGGAGGAGATGCTGCGGGGGCTTCCGGTGGGAGACAGGCTCATCGGCAGTAGACCTCACTCATCACCTGAGCAGCTGCTGGGGCTTCGGTGAGTGTTTGATGCTGGGATCTGCACCTCCTCCCCCCCCCAGCCATCACTCCTGCAAACTGGGCAAGGGGCACCCCCATCCACCACCCCCAGTGAGGCTATGGCGAGGGGCAGCAGAGGAGGAAGGAAGACACATGTGATGGCAGTCCCCTCCCCCCCAGCACCCATCACCCCCAGATCCCACACCCCCTCTCCAGCCTCCAAACTCTGTCCCAGGGCCTGCACCCCAGACTCCATCCCAGAGCCCAACCTCTCAACCATCCTACACCCCAATCCCCTGCCCCAACCCAGGGCCTGCACCCCAGACCTCCTTCCCCCACCCAAACTCCCTCGCAGAGCCTTAGGGAGGTGGGGGGCAGAGTTGGGGGGTGGGTGGGCTCTGAGTGTTCTGGGCACCACCAACATTTCTACAAACCTGCTGCCCCTGATACTTGAAGGCGGGGGGTGAGGAGGCAAGTCAGTGGATGGAGGGGGGCATCCATTTTCAGTATTTTAACTTTTGGTACTGCATTGATTGACTGCTGTGTGACCCCCTGGGTCTTTGAATGAGGCTTTATACTTGGTGGGGAGTGACGAGGCGAGCGGTGAGTTGGTGGCTGGAGTGGGGCAAGCGGCGGGTGGGCAAAGAGGCAAGCGGTGGGCCAGCAGGGGTTCTAGGGGCGGGCATAGGGGTTTCTGGCAGGGGAGGGAGAAGGTGAAAGGAGGCGAGTGGTGGGTGGGCGACTGACTAGGAGGGACACAGCAAGCCAGCGGGGGCTAGGGGGTGAAGGGGGTGTGATGGTGGGGCCAAGCAGGGAGGGGGCAGGTCCTATTTTACTGCTGTGTGTTAGGGGGCTTATTCCTTCACCCTCTTACTTCCCTGGTCCTTCTCGCATGAACAGAGAGCAACAATACCCAAAGTCCAAAGGCGCAAACAATTTGATGTTTATTGGGGTGAACTTCCAGCAAGCATGATTCCAGTTTTCTTCCTCAGTGTCCCCCTTCCCAGCTCTGACACCACAGAGCCCTGCCTGTCTCCCTGTTCCCATTCCTTGTTTCCATTCCCCCCCTTAACAAAACATGATCCCAATTTTCCCACCCCCAGTCTCTGTTCACATTCCCCCCCTACTTCCTGATTGACTGAAGACTATATAGTAAAAGTTGAGTTCTGCTTAGCTATACCTTAACCAATTATTTTACTGAAATTTAACTAACCAATCCTAACATATTGTAACATGATTATTTAACCAATTATATTTCACCACCTTAATTGGTTTACACCCAACAAAATTAATTATACAGCAGACAGAAACAATTACAGAACCAGACAGAGACCATGCAAATAAACATACAAAACAATACAGAGGTGAGGATTTCACAACTACATGTATACAGACATAAGGGTTTTCCAGCTGTGTCTATTGATAAGATTCCTAACAGCCCAATAGCACCTTATTTCCATGTGACTAGTTTGAAATGTGAGGATGTAACCGTTTACTTTTCAGCCCATGGCTGCCTTTACTGCTTAGCCAAAGGCCTTACTTAGCCTAAGAACAGAGCCTCAGGCTAGGTCTACACTACCCGCCTGAATCGGCGAGTAGAAATCGATCTCTCGGGGATCGAATTATCGTGTCTCATCGGGACGCGACAATCGATCCCCGAATCAATGCTCTTACTCCACCTGCGGAGGTGGGAGTAAGCGCCGTCGACGGGGAGCTGTGGAGGTCGATTTTGCCACCGTCCTCACAGCGGGGTAAGTCGGCTCCGATAGGTCGAATTCAGCTACGCTATTCACGTAGCTGAATTTGCGTATCTTAAATCGACCCCCCCCCCCCCCGTAGTGAAGACCTGCCCTCAGACTGTCACAGTACGACAAGGCCCTTACACAGACAGTCAGTGATTTTGATTCTTTCTTTTATACCTCTATAACTAGCTAAGTGATAAGAATACACTTGTAAGCAGAGTCCGGATGAGCTCTACCCTGACATCTGGTGGTGAATTATGGCGAGTGTGGAAAAGAACTCCAGGGACTGATCTTGTTTGCATAGGCACACCCACCCGCCTGGCATGAAACAACAGCAACTAAAGTGGTTACTTTGGATGGGGTGGGATCCCCAGTTTCTCTGTTATTGGGGCAGGAAGAATAAAGTTTTGTTACCCTGATTCTGTGAATCAAGGCCAGTGAAACTGTTGTATGACAGAAGGACTGAGTGAGTCCTTCACCATTACCTAAGTAGCACTTGCTTGACAAGGGGTATGGGTTACAAAACCCAGTGAATAGAGAGGGGTTGGGGGACAGGTATTTGTAGCTGGTGGTGTGGGTGCCTTTTCAGAGCCTGAAACACCAATTGCAGCTCATCCTCTCTCCACTGTTGAATGTCAGAGCTAACTTTGATTCCATTAGGAGTCTAGTTACAGGCTGCTGAGCTGAGTTCACTTTGGGCCAATAGTGCACCAGCACTGGGGCTCCCCTACTACTAGCTGAAATCACAAAAGAGCTAAAGTTATTAAGAGCTGAGATCACTGAGGCTGTGTTAACTAGTGGGGGAGCCTGAAGCTATATTGCTAAGCGGCTGGCGGAGCAGCTGGTAGAGTGGAGCCTCGCGGGGCGGAGCAGAGCTGAGTGGCTCACAGGTCCGTGAGTGGAGCGGCTGGAGGAGCAGCGAGCAGAGCAGAGCCTTGTGGGAGCGGCCCAAGGGACGGCTGAAGTGGAGCGGAGCCGAGCGGCTCACAGGTCGGTGAGCGGAGCGGAGCGGAGCAGCTGCCAGAGCAGTTCGTGGGACGGCAGGAGTGGCTCACGGGACTGCGGGTGGAGTGAAGCGGCTCGTGGTGAAGGCTGCGGTGGAACCCCACGGAGAAGCAGCCGGTTGGCCTCGGATCACGTAAGGTGCCCCTTAACACCCTGCTCACCCCCCCCCCTTGAACTCTGGGGCTGCACTGATCAGGGACAGAGACTTTGGGGGGTTGTTGGACTTTTGGGACTTTGGGGATTCTTGGGTCGCTGGTTTCAAGAACCAACGGGAAAGGACACGGCCCAATCTGCTGGGGTGGGTCTTCGCTCATGGTTTGGTCTATGAACTCTAGTTGTGGTGTTTTCCCAATTTAATGCTATGTCATTTACCTCATGTTATTAAACATTTTCTGCTACACCAAGGCTCTGTGTTTGCGAGAAGGGAAGTACTGCCTCTTCGAGGCGCCCAGGGGTGTGTGTAAGATTTTCACAGGTCACTGGGTGGGGGCTCGAGCTGGTTCTGTGTCACGCTGTTGGGAAGGGACCCCTATGTACTGAACCCGGCCCTTGCTGCTATCAACTGGCCTGGCAGAAGGGTTACACACCTAAATTCTTAAAGTATAGGCCTTTACAGACAGGCCTGAATATCTATATCCTAACACTGATCTGGTCACCCTATGCATGCTGTTTCTCCCCCCCTCCCCCCCCAACCTTCCTTTTCGGCTGTGACGTTATTGACATAATCTGGGACCATATAGAACATGGGTGCAACCAAAGTCCTGTAGTGGCACCAAATCTTGTATAAAGGGGGTCAAATGGGGTGTCTAAGACAAGGTTATGGTTTACTGGTTATGATTATGCCGGCTATATGTGTGTATCAGTTTTGTAGTTGAAGTTATGAATATTGGCTCTATACTGTCTGTATTTCAAACTTATGCTATGCTTCTGGGTGACATACCAGACAAGCTGGTGTCAGCTCTGCCTAGCCTGCTTGATGGCCTATTAAGGACCATCAGATATACAAAAAGGAAGATTACTTACCAAATCAGAGTGTGAATGTTGTAGTCCTCTATGAGTTTACTGTAAGTGTGCCTGTAGCCAGAATCCACCTTGAATGGAATGGTGCTAAGCATGAAGTTATAGCTGGGGTAAGGAAGTTATTGCCTAAGGATCTTTTGATTGGGGAAAATGTTAAAGCTTTGTTCAGTCCAGGTAGCCAGTCACAGGGCAGGAATGATCTTAAACCTGTGTCTGTTATGGGCAATGATTTGCCTGGGGAGGGTTTCTCCAAAGGTTTGTCTGAGGAGAAGAGCTGTTTGTCTGTAAATGAAGTTTCTGAATGTCTGTCTAACGTCTCAGAAGTAAATCTGAAATTAGATCAAGAGCAGAAAGATCTCATTGGTCAGGAAAATGTTTCCCAGGAGTAGATTAAAGTGGATGGTCAGGTGGAAGCCCTCACTGAGGAAGGAAAGGGTAGAATTTTGATGGGTGATGGATTGTTGGCTAGTACAGCTTGTAAAAGTGAACCTGAAAAGGGTAACTGTGATTTGCTGGCAGTAGCTCAGTGTAGTGAGAAGAGCAGCAGTTTATGTGTTGGGAGTGGAAATGTGCCTGATAAGGAAAGTCTGGATGAGCCTAGGCAGCCTTGTGAGCTGATGGCTTTATCTAGTCAGCAGTTTGGGAAGGCCGGGAGAGTGGAAGATGGGTTTGTTTCCGCAGTGCGGGCGGCGCTGGGGGGAGGGGGTGGAGATTGTTTCTGCACCGGGTTGTGCTGGGTGTATGTGTTTCGGAGGGGGGGTGGGGCTGGACGGTGCTAGGAGGGGCACAATTTTATATTCTTGCCTCGGGCGCAAAAATAGCTAGTTACGGCTCTGCAGGGCAGGGCCGCAAACAAATAGTCAGGTTTCCGAAGAAGTGGGCTGTAGTCCACGAAAGCTTATGCTCTAATAAATTTGTTAGTCTCTAAGGTGCCACAAGTACTCCTGTTCTTTAAACAAATAGTCAGGAGCTCAGGTCCTTAGGCAGGGGCTGAGCCAATAGTTCAATATTAGCCCTGGCCCTAGGTCAGGGCAGGGCAGCAAACACACAGTCAGGAGCTCAGGCTTCTGAGCGTCTGGTGCAAGGGGGAGACGGCCACCCGTGAGTGGGGTGGCAGGGGGGGGACGCAGGCCCACCCACTCCACTGTGTCCCAGCCCGGGGCCCTAGCAGCGGCAGAAACTCGCTGCTGTCAGTGGGGATCCTGACCGCAACACACTGACATTGGTTCTGGACCTGCTGCGGCCAGGCCAGGGTCGGCTGCCCCCGGGTTACTTCCTACCTCCCGCTCGTAAGGTACCTGGGTTTGGCTGGCATCCTCGGCGGTTTCCAGCACCATCGGTTCCTCCGGGTAACTCGTGAAGGGTAGGCTTGGCTGCTCCTCAGGGTAGCTGGCGAGGGGTAGGCCCGGCTGGCCCGAGCAGTCCTCGGGTTGGCCGCAGCCTGCCAGCATTCCCCAACCCAGAGCTAGGCCACAGGCATCTGGCCTCTCCGGCAGCTGACCTTCAACTGAGGTTTGCAGCGGGGCTTTTCTACTTCCTGTCCTGTGCCGTGACCTCTGGGGGGCGGGCGCAGGACCCACTGGCTCCGCCCACATTGGTGCTAGGTGAGGCTCATCCCTCAGCAGGCCTGTGGGGTATCCCACCGCCTTGCTACACCCCCCCCACCCCTCCCAAGGCTGGCTCCTGTCCACTGGGGCCAGACCCATCCAACTCTCCCAGGTGGGACAAGAAGTCAGCATTCGCGTGGTCCTTACCAGCCCTATGGCGGACAGTATAAGCATAGGGCTGTAGTGCCAGGTACCAACGCATTAGCCTCATATTATTATTTTTCATTCTGGCCAACCACTGTAACGTGGCATGGTCGGTGACCAGTGTGAATGGGGCCTCCAGGATGTAGTACCGCAAGGTGTCACAGGCCCATTTTATTGCCAAGGCCTCCTTCTCTATCACCGCGTAGTTTCTTTCTCGTGGAAACAGCTTCCGACTGAGGTATACGACTGGGTGTTCCTCTCCATCCACCTCCTGAGACAGGACCGCCCCTAGGCCTACCTCCGAGGTGTCCGTCTGGAGGATGAACTCTCGGTTAAAGTCAGGGCTGTATAGGACGGGCTCACGGCAGAGATTGTTTTTGAGGGCCTGGAAGGCGTGGTCACACTCCGGGGTCCACTCCACATGTCGGGGGCTGGCTTTGGTCAAGAGTCCCGTTAGTGGGGCTGCGATGGAGGCGAAATCGGGGATGAATCTTTGGTAGTAGCCCGCCAGTCCGAGGAACTGGTGTACTTGGCGCTTCGTGGTGGGTATGCCGCTAGGGCCTGAACCTTACCCACGAGAGGTCTCACTTGTCCCCTCCCGATAGTGTACCCGAGGTAGGTGGTCTCCTGACACCCAATACGGCATTTTTTTGGATTGGCTGTTAATCCTGCTGCCCGCAGCGACCTCAGGATGGCTGCTACCTGTTCCAGGTGGTTCTCTCAACGGCAGCTGTAAATAATGACATCACTCTCGATGAGGTTGAAGGAGGCGGTCCATCAGCCGCTGGAACGTTGCCGGGGCACCATGGAGCCCGAAGGGCATTCGAGTGAACTGGTAGAGGTCCATGGGGGTGGCAAATGTGTTTTTTTCCTGAGAGGCGGGGTCGAGGGGGATCTGCCAGTATCCCTTGCTCAGATGGAGGGTAGTGAGAAAGCGGGCCTTGCCTAAGCGGTCCAGCAGTTCATCGACGCAGGTCATCGGGTACGCGTCAAATTTCGAAATGGAATTAACACGGTGGAAATCAATACAGAAGCGCTGCGTCCCATCCGGCTTGGTAACCAGGACTACCGGGCTGCGCCATTCACTTTGCGACGGTTCGATAACCCCCAGCACCAACATCGCCTGGACTTCCTCCTCTACGACCTGCCGCATACGATGCGACAAAGGCCTATTTGATTCCCGGATCACCACTCCTGGCTCCATCTGGATGGTATGGTAAACGAGGGCCGTGTAACCCGGCTGGGCGGTGAATGTTCTGGGGAATGCCTGCAGGAGGCATCAGGTCTGCTTTCGTTGCTCCTCGGTCAGGGAATCTCCAAGCTGAGGCATTGCAAAGTCCTCTGTCGGGGTTACACGGGGTCCTAGCTCGGACTCCGGGGGGGCAGGGGTTAATTAGAAGGCCTTCTCGTTCTCGCCAGGGCTTCAGGAGGTTAATATGGTATCGCTGGGCTCTTTTTCGCCGGTCTGGCTGGTTAATCTCATAGGTGACTGGCCCGACCTTCCGAACCACCTCATATGGCCCCTGCCACTGGGCCAGTAGTTTTGACTCGCTGGAGGGCAGGAGGAGCAGAACCCGGTTGCCGGGTTCAAACTCGCGGACTTGGGCCTCCCGGTTATACATTTGGGCTTGTGCTTCCTGAGCCACCTTCAAATTCTCCCAAGCTAGAGCTCCTGCTTGCGTGAGACGTCCCTGAAGCTGGAGGACGTACTGCAGAAGGCCCTGGGCTGGTGACGGGGCTTGCTCCCACATCTCCTTCATGAGGTCCAGCAGCCCCCTTGGACGATGGCCGTATAAGAGCTCAAAGGGGGAAAATTTTGTGGAGGATTGGGGTACCTCACGTACGGCCAGGAGCAGAGGCGGGAGCAACTGATCCCATCGGTGCAGGTCCTCTGGGGAAAATTTGCGCAGCATGGATTTCAAGGTACGGTTGAACCGTTCGACCAGGCCGTCGGTTTGCGGGTGGTAAATGGAGGTGTGTAGTTGCTTAATCCCCAGGAGATTGCACACCTGCCGCAGCAGCCTGGAGGTGAAGTTGGTGCCCTGGTCAGTAAGGATTTCCTGAGGCAAGCCTACGCGGGCAAAGACCTGGACGAGCTCCTCAGCGATGGCCCTTGTGGTGATGCTCCAGAGCGGGATGGGTTCGGGAAAACGGGTAGCATAGTCCACGATGACTAGGATGTACAGAAACCCGGCCCTGCTTCTCGGGAGCAGTCCCACCAAATCCACAGCCACTCGCTCAAATGGCGTTTCCACAATGGAGGGGGATCAGGGGGATCGGGGCTGTCCGTGGGGGGGCAGCCAGCTGACACTCCGGACAGGAACTACAATACTCCCGTACCTCCTGGTGCACCCCGGGCCAGAAGAATCGGGTCAGAATTCGGGCAAGGGTCTTTTCCTGACTCAGGTGCCCTGTAGCTGGGATGTCATGGGCGAGTTTCATCACCACGCGTCAGTGGCACCGAGGCACCAGCAGTTGGGTCTGGATCTCTCCGGTGCGGGAATCTCGGTCCACCCGATAGAGGTGGTCGTGACGTAGCTTGAAATGGGGCCAGACCTTGGCCCGGCCTGGGTCAATCAGGGCGCCATCCACGGCCGCCAGCTGCTCATACGCCCGACTAAGGGTAGGGTCCCCCGTTTGGTCCCGGCAGAAGTCACTGTCGACCCTAGGGGCGTCAGCAGACCTGGGCAGGGGGTCCTCAGGCGCTCCTTCCTGTCTAATAGGGTCCAGTTCTTCCGCCTCCTCAGCGGGATCCTCGCGGCAGTCCCCCTCCAATGCTGGGGTGACGTCGGGACTTTCCTCGGCGTTCGAACGAAGGACTCCAGAGAACACTGGCCAGTCCCGTCCCAGGATCAAGGGGTAGGCAAGTCGCGGGGCCAGGCCAACCACCATCGTCAGTGTGACCCCATCCATGGTTAGTCGGACTCAGGCACTGGAGTAAGGTCGGACGTCGCCGTGGATGCACTGTAACTGGATGGTTCCCAGGTGGGGTCCGCCTGGAGGCCTAGGCTTTGGCGGACTAGGGTCTGGCCACGGTCAGATTCAACCAGGGCCCGGGTCTGGCATTCCCCGACAACTACGGGCACGGTGACCTTGGTGGCCTGCGGGGGTCGGGCACGGTTCTCCCCTGTGCAAACGTGCCCAAAGCTGCAATCCATCTTGGAGCTGTCCCATTGCAGGTGTCCATGTTTCCCACAGGAGAAGCAGGGCCCAAGTTCTGGTCATCCGGGCCGGGCCAAGCCTCCCCCCTGGCCCCTGGGGGGACTTTGCGGTACCCGGCCACTCCAGCTCTCTGGGCCCGCACGAGCAGGTCCCTCGGGACGTCTATAACGGGGCTCCTGGCTCCGTGGAAGATTTCGCAGTTCGACCCGGGCGGTCGCCTTCCTCTCGAGGTTAGGGCACTTGAGCCCTGGCGGGTGGCCCCGAGTAGCCGGTCCGACCGGGGCCTCCGCTGCAAGGAAGTCTTCCATGAGGGCGACGGCGAGGCTACTGTTGGAGGCCGATGACGAAGGATCCAAGCTGTACCCCGCGACGGGAGGATATGGACGAACTGTTCCAGGATGATTTGCTCAGTGAGCTCCTCGGTGTTCCGCCAGTCGGGCTGCAGCCACCGCTTGCACATGTCCCTCAGCTCCTGGGCCACCAACCGGGGTCGGGCACCCGGGGTGTAGGACAGGCTCCGGAACCTCTGCCGGAAGGTTTCTGGGCTGATGTCTAAGGCATCTAGAATTGCCACCTTTACCCAGGCATAGTCCTAGACGTCCTCTGCAGATAGCCCCCGGTACACAGTTTGGGCAGTCCCCGTCAAATACGGGGCCAGAAGCGTGGCCCACTGCTCGGGCGTCTACCCTGCGATGTGTGCCACCCTTTCAAAAGTCACCAAAAAGGCTTCGGGGTCATCCTGCAGTCCCATCTTAGTCAGTCGCATGGGCGGTGCGGGAGGGGGTGACCCGGCCGTGTCTCCCGGCTGTGGCTCCGTGGGGCGAGGCAGGGCCGTCGCCAGCTGCTGCAAGCATTGATGTTGGAACTCTCGGTTCTGCACGGTCAGGTCCCGAATCAGCTGCTGCTGCTATGCTCCCAGCTGCTGGACGAGCTGCTGTTGCTGTTGGAACTGGGCAGCCTGCTGTCGCTCCTGATTCTCCGCCAGGAGCGTCAAAAGTTTGGATAAATCCATGTCTCTGGAGGGGGACCGTTCCCCCCCAGACCCTTTCTCACAGGGGTCAAGGGCTCGCGCCCACATCCTGGGCAGGAGTCCCCACTTCTGGTACCAAGTGTAGAAGGGCTTGGCCAAGGCTCGTCCCTTCGCAGGGCTGTGGGGTAGGCCACCGCCTCGCAACAGTTCCCTATGGGCCCAGGCCCTGGGTCAGGGCAGGGCTGCAAACACACAGTCAGGAGCTCAGGCCCTTAAGCCGGGGCTGAGCCAGTAGTTCAATATTAGCCCTGGCCCTAGGTCAGGGCAGGGCAGCAAACACACAGTCAGGAGCTCAGGCTTCTGAGCGTCTGGTGTGAGGGGGAGACTGCCACCCGTGAGTGGGGTGGCAGGGGGGGGACGCAGGCCCACCCACTCCACTGTGTCCCAGCCTGGGGCCCTAGCAGCGGCAGAAGACTCGCTGCTGTCAGTGGGGATCCTGACCGCAACACACTGACATTGGTTCTGGCAGTGCTGCTCCCAGGCTACTTCCGGACTCCCCCTTGTAAGGTACCTGTGTTTGGCTGGCGTACTCGGCGGTTTCCAGCACCATTGGTTCCTCCGGGTAACTCACGAAGGGTAGGCTTGGCTGCTCCTCAGGGTAGCTGGCAAGGGGTAGACTCGACTGCTCCTCAGGGTAACTCGCCAAGGGTAGGCTCGGCTCCTCCTCGGGGTAGTTGGCAAGGGGTAGGCTCGGGTGGCCCGGCCAGTCCCAACCCGGAGCTAGGCCACAGGCATCTGGCCTCTCCAGTGACTGACCTTCAACTGAGGTTTGCAGTGGGGCTTTTCTCCTTCCTGTCCTGCGCCCTGACCTCTGGGGGGCGGGCGCAGGACCCACTGGCTCCACCCACGTTGGTGCTAGGGGAGGCTTGTCCCTCAGTGGGGCTGTGGGGTATCCCACCGCCTTGCTACAGATCCATATAATAATTTAGTATTATCTGCAAACTTTGCCACCTGACTGTTTATCTTCTTTTCCAGATCATTATGAATATGTTGAATAGCACAAGTCCCAGTACAGATCCTTAGGGGACCCTGCTATTTACCTCTTTCCATTGTGAAAGCTTACCATTTATTCCTACCCTTTGTTTGCTTTTGACTAGTAATGATCCATGAGAGAAACCTTCCCTCTAATCTCATGACAGCGTACTTTGCTTGAGAGCCTTTGGTGAGAGACCTCGTCAAAGGCTTTCTGAAAGTCTGAGTACACTAGACCCACTGGATCCCCCTTGTCCACATGTTTGTTAACACCCTCAAGGAATTGTAATATAGTGGTGGGGCCTGATTTCCCTTTACCAAAGTTGTGTTGACTCTTCCCCAAAATATCATGTTCATCTGTGTGTCTCATAATTCTGTTCTTTAGTATAGTTTCAGCCAATTTGCCTGGTACTGAAGTTAGGCTTCCCACCTGTAATTGCCAGGATTGCCTCAGAAGCCTTTTTTAAAAATCAGCATTACATCAGCTACCTTCCAGTCATCTGGTACACAGGCTGATTTAAGCAATAGACTACATACCACAATGAATAGTTCTGCAATTTCATATTTGAGTTTCTTCAGAACTCTTGGGGGAATACCATCTGGTCCTGGTGACTTAAATTAAACAGTGCTACCTATTTGTTCCAAAATCTCTTCTATGGACCCCTCAATCTGGGATAGTTCCTCAGATTTAGCACTTAAAAAGAATAGCTCAGGTGTGGGAATCTGAAAGGTTAAAATCCATATGCATGTTATATAACAACCTGGTATATGGATTTGCCAGCTCTTTCTCAGACCCAAAGTCCAGAGTTTAATTAGCTAAGAGAAAGCAGAATAAACAAGATGACATTGCGTTTGCTAAGATCTGCTTGGTCAGTAGAAATGCCAGATGTTGAAGCAATAACTAAATAATTATGTTTCATCCAATGTTTCAAATTAAACAAAGAATCCCTGTTCCTATTGTGTTTCTCCTGAAGGGAAAACAGTCTTCCCACAAATCCAACCTTGAGTTTATGAAATATTGGCACATGTCACTATAATGATATGGCATCCTTCCACCTCCCTTCCAAGGGACCAATGCCCTGCCTTAAGACATAAAGAAGACAATCTCTATTTCCATATGCTTTCACTGTTTCTTTGCTTTATCCCCTAGACATGTACCTGTCGGACAATCAAAGGAGTTGCTCCATTCCTATGAACCCCAAATCAAAATTCAACATATATATTTTATACTAATAACATTTTATCAAAGTATTAATTAAATGTGAACTTGCTAACTTGAGACCATGGGTGGAGACATTGTGTAATGTGAAAGTGAAATGAATTACATTAAAGAAATAGAATGAATTAAAGAATGCTGTATGTACCTTTAAGTAGAAATGAGAAATGCTGCAAGCCAGGGGGGGCAGGAAAGCAGACATTAACTGCTTAATGAATTGCCCCACTTAAGGGCAATTGGTGAAGCATTAGCCTTAGATCGATAAGAGTTAATAAGGAAGCAGGATATGCATATTGTTCCCTATGCAAATTTTACAATTTTGCTCTCTCTGTCCCTTTGTTTAGTTTGCACCCTTTTATCTGTATAAATAAGACTGTTTGAATCTTGCATGGGGGCTCACATTATCTGAATGTATTAGCAGAGCGCTGTGCTAATAAAAGAGTGGTCTGACAAACTATGAGTCCTGAGTCTAACTTTGACAATTTGGAGGTTCCACCGAGATGGCAACCGTCTTCACTGGGGCTGTGTGATTCCTGACCGTTTTTGTAGGACGACCGTGGTAGCCGGCACCTGGGCATTTGGCCCGAGCGGTCCTCCTCCTGAACGGAAGGGTGCACGACCACAGTGAGGTCTACGCCATCGAACCTGTTGGTTCCCACTCTGTTCTGGTAGGGATCCCGGGATCTGACATCAGGAATCTGGTCAGGTAATTATTTCTGTGTTTTGTCCGGACTGAGGACTGTCCTGTCTCTGTGTCTATCCGTCCTCCTGTGGAGTGTTTGAGTCTGGGTGCCATCTCCATCCGGGGATCGGCCAACCAAGGGGTTCCTGTCCCCGTGGTCTGAGTGAGTGAAATCTGCACAATCGCAGCCGCACCGCACCTTGGGTAAAACTCTTGGTGTGAAAGCAAGGGCGATTGAGTCAGTAGCCTGTGGGCTCCTTTTGTGTGTTGCACCGGGCATCGCTCTGACGAACCCGAATTTCCTTCTTGTGTGATTGGTGTGTGTAAAGTCCTCCTGTATTGGGAACCAGACGTCTAAGTCAGGACAGTTCCCTAAAGGAACGCCGGCTCAGTTTTAGGAAGGGTCCGGACTCCTGTAAATTTCTGGAAAAATGGTCTAGGCTAACTCAGGGAGATCCCAAAACTCAGTGGCCACTGTTAAAACCTCGGAACAAGGACTGAGTGGACATCTTAAAAAACAAACTCAGCCAACCTAAAACTAAATTGTCTAAAGGAGAGGTTAATTGTTTCATGCAGTGGTGGGAAGAGGCAAATCGTAGGTGGACAAAATCAAAACTCGCCTCTCTCAAATATTCAAATAATAAGTTAAAAGCTTTATTAAAAGCCTCCTCTCCCACCACCAGACTGAGCGCTCCCCTTCACCCTGTTCTCTGACAAAAAAAACCCAACCCCGGATCGATCCCAACTCCCTTCATACTCCCCTCTCATTGTAAGAAGGATAAAATGCCCCTTGTTCTGTTCCCCTTAGTTGTCTGCCTCAGAAACTGATTCTTTAGTGTTCCATTACCAATTCAGCAAGGAGGGTGGGTCCTCAACTAGCCCCCACCCTTCTGGTCCCTTTCCTTAAGCATTTCTTTCAAAATTGTGAAATGACCACAATATCACTCACAAAAATGGTTCATTGGAAAAAGCAGGATTGGGCCCAGACAAGCAGGCAAGCAACAGATAAAGAAACTAAAAAAAAAAACAGGTTGGAAGCCCTAAGGGCATAGTGTCAGGAGTAAGTGCAAGTATGAACCCCTGGAACAATACTTAAAAGGGTGAAATCTGAGTTAATAAAGGTGTCATTTTGGGAAATAAACAAGTGATTTAAGGAAAGAGAGTGAAAAGTTAACTCTACAGAGGCTGGAGAGAATTAAACAGTTAAACTTTGTGAAAATGTTAAAAAGGATCTTGTTAAAAGAATTCTTGGTTTCTTTGCAACCATTCTAAAGGAAAAATGGGCCCTTTTCCAGAGGAATGTCTGTAAATAATCCAGGTAAAGAGACTATCTAATTAAAATCATTTGACTATGAACAATTGAGTCAAATTTGCTAAAAGAACATGGGGGGGGGGGGGTTCTATTGGAACTTAACTGCCCCAAATGTATAAAGGTAATGTAATCTATGTACAGCTATGTAAAAACAAAGCAGTGTAAGAGGGATGTTAAGGGAAAGAAAATGTATATGTATCTGTCTGTCTGTGGGAATATGTGAGGTTTGTAAAACTCCTGTTTTGTAAGTTTAAGATAAATTGGTTTTGTTTTGTTTATAATGCCACTAAAAATCCATTTGACTTTAATTCAAAGTTGCAAAACTGACAGACCTTTTTGCCAGACACAGGTAATCAGTGTTGGTTGACTTTGAGATTTGGTATTTAACCCTTAAGGGGTAACTTGATTCTTTACAAAATTTAAATGTTTTCAAATAAAGACCAAGTCATGACTGCAGCAGGACAGTCAAAATCAGAAAAATAGGGAGAGATTCTGGATTCTGTTTGTTTGTTTTTGTAACAAAATAGCAAATGAAAGCTGTAGGAAAAGAATAAAGACAGTGGCCCTCTGAAGCAACAGCAGGGGTGAGGTGCACAAAACAAAAAGAAGCAATGTTAGAAACACTGAGCCTTAAAATGGCTCTGTGTAATCAGACTGTCACTTTGATAAGGGTACATAAAACTCTGTAAGAACAAAAGAAACAGTTACACCTTATGTAAAAATGAATATGGCTAATGGTTTAAAAGTTAAAGTATAGAAGGAATGTGCAGACGTGTGCAGTGTATATTATAGAGGGGGTAAAAGAAATGCAAATGAAACATGCTACTTAATTAAAATCCTATTAGGGCTCCAAAGGAGCCACAATAGATTGTGTTTTCTTTTTCAGATCTGTGTGTGTTTTGGAAGCAAGAGTTAAAAGTAATCAAAACTCTGGTAAAAGTTAATTGTGTTCCTTTTAAGACAAAAAGAAGAACAGGAGGACTTGTGGCACCTTAGAGACTAACAAATTTATTAGAGCATAAGCTTTCGTGGACTACAGCCCACTTCTTCGGATGCATCCGAAGAAGTGGGCTGTAGTCCACGAAAGCTTATGCTCTAATAAATTTGTTAGTCTCTAAGGTGCCACAAGTCCTCCTGTTCTTCTTTTTGCGGATACAGACTAACACGGCTGCTACTCTGAAACCTTTTAAGACAGAGTCTCTGAGCTCTGCTAATGGTTTTGAATCCAAAAGCCAAGCCAGTGTTGATGCAAATTATCTAACTGATAAAGGAAGTGAGAGAACTGCCAGCACAAAGAAGTTGCAGATAAAGAACATACCTGGTCAGCAAACAAATTGTCTAAATAAAAGGCACGGTATAACAAGATACCTTTAATTAAAATAAATTTAATGTTAATAAGTACCCCTGTAACAATGTATAGTGTGTATGATTTTTGAAAAAAAAAATCCTTTATGGTAATGATGCTTTTCAGCTGTTACCTGTGAACAAACTTAAAGCTTAATACAGCAGGAAAGACATTGTAACCTTGGTCTGCTGTAAAGGGAAAACTGAGGTACACCACCTCATGGATTTAATGACTGAACAGTGGGATAATTTCCCCATAACTCTTAAAAGATAGAAGCCATTAAAACCTGGCCTGCCTATAGAACAAAAACACAGGAAAATATGGAGGTAATTCCTCTTGTTTTGCCTGCAATCAGCAAGGGTATTTGTAAAAGAAAGGAATATTTTAAGCAATAATGAATGCCACCCCAAAAGGGGTAGAAAAATGTTATTTTTGTCTTTCAGAAAAAGCTAATATCAGCTACAGGACAACCTAATAAGAAACAAATAAAAGTGGGTATGCTTATCCATGCCTGTTGCTCCAAAGCCCTGTAGTAAAGACATCTCACTAGGATCCTGTATGTGGGATAAAATGAATAACGAGACCAAAGTACTGTATAATGGGCTATGTGTATGTGTTAATTCTTGGGGGGGAAAGTGTTTTTAAAAAAATGGAAGTGTTAGCAACCTTCCAATAGACAAATGTAAATGTAATGTAAGTAATGTGTTTACAAAAGGTAAAAAGGTAACATAGTTCCTAAAACAAACAAAAGGGCAATGTGGGAAACCGAACCATTCATATTATACATGCAAATAGCAACATGTTAAGAATTGCCACTGCAGAAAGACATAACAGCTTACCATTGGTATAATATATTTTCTGAATGGTCTCCCACAACTACTGGCGTACTAATGTTACTAACCCTAATTGTTTTTTATTTTAAATTGTATGTGTTTAATTGTAACGTTTGCAATGTGCTGTTGGATAAAACAAATGTATGCAAAGCTAGAGCCACAGGCCCAAATCACCTCCCAGTATTTTCTATTACGTGGACTAAATAAGAAGTGACACTGGCGATTAATAATCTTAGTGTCAAAAGGGGGATATGTAGGAGCAGGATTTTATAATGTCCCATAAGAATTAATGTATGATTTGATTTCATCCCTGTCAGCCACCCTTTTTGAATAGCAGAAAGGAATGACAGACCAGAACAATCCTTATGACTGATTATGGTCACCCTTTTGTTTTAGAATAAGTTATAATGTCTACTATGGTTTCCTATATGTATTACAAAGTAGGCCTCTAGTTAAATATACATTTCTTTGTTTTAAGGTTTAGTAAGTAAGAAACAGGATTCTCTATTGTGTCTATGTTAAGTAGATTAGAGGAACATTGAAGGCCTGGGTCTCAATGTAAATTGTCTTGGTTATTGATTGTAAAACTTAGCAAGGTTTAATTTGCAATGCCCTGTTGCTCAATATAAAATACTACTGTTTGTATTCTCAATCTGTGTGAATAAGGAATGTATGCATCAGGAAAAGATAAGGTGTGAAGGCCATTGTTATAGCCAGAGTCAAGGAAGAAGAAGTAAAGAGACTTAAAGGACATCAAAGAATCATCAGGTACTGCTTACTATCCAGATGGCTGTTAAACTGTCTGGCATCACAGCGTGCATACATGCTTCGCAGTGTAAGAAGGCACCCCCCCCAGCAAACCAATCACCTCAGGACCACGCAGAGTCAATTTTGACTCCAGAAGATGACGTAGAGGAACAGCCTGCAATACCTTACCATCTACGCTCTCGTAAGGGTTGCCAGAAGCAGACAAGGACCTAAAGCAAGGCCCAAAAAGAAGCAGTAGTGAGCCTAGCGCCTGCTGCCTGGTGGATGTAAAACCGTGACTGCGGGTCCCTCAGTTGAAGTTGTCAGAACCGGAAGGGCCTTGCCTCCAACATGAGCCTCTGGTGGCGCCTGTTCCTCGGCTGCTGGTGTCTTAAGGTCTGGGGAGTCCACAATGACAATTCTTTTATCCAGCAGCAAGTGTGGATAGCTCAGACCCTTAATATTTCTAATTGCTGGGTCTGCAGCCACATCCCAGCCCACTCTCAAGCTGGTGTTCCTGTCCTGGCAATCCCACTCAATTCCCCAGACCTCACTGGAGGACCTCGTCTGTTTAACAAAACATGGAACAATAATGACACTTGGGAAGCAGTGGGAATAAATGTATCTAAATGGATAAGTGTGATGGAGGGAAAAGGTCATTGGTGTTGAGTGTGTAATGGACAGGGCTGGATCTGGGAAAAAGCCGTTGCCTTCAGCATATTGTGGCCAATGGTGTATGGGATTATTCGAATAAAACTAAAAAGGGGCGGGCTGGGTATGGGGATATGAATTTTTTTCTTGACCTGAGGATCAAACAGAAAAAAAATCAATTTCATGTTCCCCCTACAGTAACCTTAGTGAAAACAATACAATCTTTCAACACCACGCAAAAAGGCTCCTGAGGTTACAAGCAGTAGTTGAAATAATGGCAAATGAAACCGGAGAGAGTTTAAAAAACCCTGGCCAAAGAAACAGGGGCGATCTGACAGATGGCCCTCCAAAACCGTCAGGCATTGGACATTGTGCTGGCGGCCAAAGGAGGGACCTGTGCTCTCATTGGAAAATAATGTTGTGTGTTCATACCTGACGAACCCAAGGAAGTAATAGATTGCGCTAGTCACTTAGAACAAATCGCATATCTTCCCCATGAAGAGCCGAGTTCTTTATGGAAGTGGCTAAGTAACCTGTTAAATTTCTCTGGCATAGGAAACTGGTTGTTTCAGGGAGCCCTGACTATCCTGTTTGAAATCCTAATGATTTTTGTATGCTTTCAGCTAATCTCCTGTTGTATCCAGAATTGTGTAAGGTATGCCACCCAAGTGACTGCCCCAAAACAGAGTGCTAATATGATTTCGAAATATCACTGATGAACGAAGAGATAAAGAACGATTAATATGTGGAACCCAGTAATTGTTGGTCTTTGCGTAAGCTTGACCAAAAGGAGGGATTGTGAAAGTGAAATGAATTACATTAAAGAAATAGAATGAATTAAAGAATGCTGTATGTACCTTTAAGTAGAAATGAGAAATGCTGCAAGCCAGGGGGGCAGGAAAGCAGACATTAACTGCTTAATGAATTGCCCCACTTACGGGCAATTGGTGAAGCATTAGCCTTAGATCGATAAGAGTTAATAAGGAAGCAGGATATGCATATTGTGCCCTATGCAAATTTTACAATTTTGCTCTCTCTGTCCCTTTGTTTAGTTTGCACCCTTTTATCTGTATAAATAAGACTGTTTGAATCTTGCATGGGGGCTCACATTATCTGAATGTATTAGCAGAGCGCTGTGCTAATAAAACAGAGTGGTCTGACAAACTATGAGTCCTGAGTCTAACTTTGACAGTAACCTTTTAACCATTGGCTATTGTGCTATCTTGTCTTGCTGCAAAACCTATCCTGGGGTGTGGAACTGCCCACCCCGTCACTTTCCCCCACCCATGGTAAATCTATATATTCTATTGTAATCAATTAATTGACAGTGTCTCCGAGCCTAATAAGCCAGGTAACACTCCGCCAGCGCTGTGTGTAATAAATCCCTATGCTTTAACCTCTAAATGGTGTGGATTTATGTCCTTCAGAATCTCCCTCACAACCTCTGCAATGGAGACCAATGCAAAGAATTCGTTTAGCTTCTCTGCAATAGTCTGGTCTTCCTCGAATGCTCCTTTAGCACCTCGATTATCCAGTGGCCCCACTGATTGTTTGGCAGCCTTCCTGTTTCTGAGCTACTTAAAAAAAATTACTGTTAATTTTTATGTCTTTTGGAGTTGCTCTTCAAGTTCTTTTTTGGCCTGTCTAATTATACTTTTCACTTGACTTACCAGAGTTTATGCACCTTTCTATTTTTCTCAGTATGCTTGACATCACGTTTTTAAAGGATGCCTTTTTGCCCCTAATCACCTGTTTTATTCTGCTGTTTAGCCATGGTGGAATTTTTTAGGTCCTCTTACTGTTGTTGTTTTTTTACACTTATTTGGGGCATACATTTAGTTTGAGCCTCTGTTATGGTGTTTTTAAATAGTTTCCATGCAGCTTGCAGGCATTTCACTCTTGTGACCGTTCTTTTTAATTTCCATTTAAATAGCTTCCTCATTTTTGTGTAGTTTCCCTTTCTGAAGTTAAATGCTACTGTGGTGGGCTTCTTTGGTATCCCCTCCCCACAGGAATGTTAAATTAATTATTATGGTTGCTATTACCAAGTGGTTCAGCTATATTCACCTCTTGGATGAGCTGCTGTTCTGAACTTAGGACTAAATCAAGAATTGCCTCTCCCTGGTGGGTTCCAGAACTGGCTGCTTCAGGAAGCAGTTGTTCGTGATGCCTGGAGATCACAGGAAAGAGATGTCAGGTCCGACTCATGATTTTTATATTTCTTTAGATTGGCAATACTGCAAACTTCCCACTCAAACTAAAAATGAGATTTAAAGCGCCACTGTCAGGTTAAAACTCATAATAATCCTTTCCCTCAAATAACTCTCCCTGGATTTCTAATAGCAGTGATTACTCTGGAAAGAATTTCTCAATCTAGTTTACTCTCCTCTAACTGCCAGAAGCGGGGAGTGGATGACAGGGCATGGATCACTCCCAAAATTGCCCTGTTCATTGCCTCTGAAGCAACTGGCCTTGGCCACTGTCAGAAGACAGGACACTGGGCTAACTGGACCTTTGGTCTGCCCGTCTGGCCGTTCTTATGTTCCGACGCTGGAGGGATGTGGTCACTCTCTCGGAATGTCCTTTAACCTGAACACGGACAAGAGATAGCAAGTTCCAGATACAGAAGGAAGGGGATGGCGACTGGTGGTACAGCTGGGAAAGCCATGTGTGTCCCTGCCATTGGTGCCGGGAAAGGCTGTCCCCAGGGCCGGTGGAAGGATGTTTCGTACCCTAGGCAAAACTTCCACTTTGCTCCCCCCCTGTCCCCGAGCCCCCGCCCTGAGGCGCCCCCCCCCCCCCCCCCGCAGCAGGTCCACCCTGAGGCGTTCCCCCTGCAGCAGCTCCCCACCTCCCACCCTGAGGCACCGCCCCCCCGCCCCAGCTCACCCCTGCCCCGCCTCCTCCCTGAGCGCGCCGTCGCTGCTTCACTTCTCCCGCCTCCCAGGCTTGTGGCGCCAATCAGCTTAGGCGCCACAAGCCTGGGAGGCAGGAGAAGTGAAGCAGCCACGGCGTGCTCGGGGAGGAGGCGGGGCAGAGGTGAGCTGGGACGGGGAGTTCCCCTGCGTGCCGCTCCCGCCCCCCCGCTCCAGGCGGCCCTCCCCGCGCTCCACTGCCCCAGCTCTCTCCGCCTAAATGCCAGCGGCGACCGGGACGGCCGAAGATCCAGCCGCCACGGTCGCTGCCGAAGAAAATGGCGCCCCCCAAATCCTAGCGCCCTAGGCAACCGCCTAGGTCACCTAAATGGTTGCACCGGCCCTGGCTGCCCCCCATTGGTGTTGGAGAGCGGTGTGGGAAAGAGCAGAGACTTCAGCAGAAGCAGCCCCTTGGACAGGGGGGCTGGAACAATATGTATAGTGCGGGTGCTGAGAGCCACTGAACCAAACTGCAAACCCTGCATATAATGGAAACCACTTCAAGCCAGGGGTGCGGCACCTCCCCTAGTTCTAGATTTAGGGCTGACCACAACCAGCCAACACATTTGTAAATAACCAGGTGCTGAGTCGTGTTTCATACACGTCAATAACCCACATTCACTAGCACTTTTAAAACACAATTAATTTCCCCAGTCTAGCCAATCCACCCCCCCATTACAGTTTCTCTCTGTGCAGACACACACACTTGCTTCCTTACCCACATATAAATATACACACTCCCCTGTGCACACTCAGCCCTGGAATGTGCACACTTTCACTCATATACTGTTTCTCACACACTGATTTGGCTCTTACCTGTGCCTGCGACCTGCTCTCTCCCCGTGTTCTTCTCTCACTGGATTTGCATAGGCATCTTATAGCCCTAAGTCATTGTGCTCTCCTAAACCCCACCTTCTGGGATTAGCTGCAAAGGATGGAAAGAGGTAGTCACTCCCTGAGAGCAGGGATGGCAGAATCCAACTGTGACGCAGGCAGACCAGGTGCCAGTTCAGACCAAAGTCCTCATATCTCAACTAAACTCTGCCAAATCCAGGGCTGGGATCAGCGTGGCTCACTTGGGTATTAGCACAGTAAAAACAGATATTAGAATTATAAACATGTGTTTCGTGTTTAGACTTTAACTGAAAGCTTGTGCGTTGCTGCCGGCATGAATCTCACTGACACCATCTGTGTCCCATCTTGTAAGGGGCAATTTGAGCAGTTGTGCTGTGAGCCTCTTGTGACTGTGTAAATCACCCGAAGGGAGAGAGACATTAATTAGGGTGAAGTGCTGAGCTTCAGCAGAAGGTGTTACAGCCTTCCCAACAGGAAAGGTCCAGACACACCAGACTATTGTGGGATGTTAAAGAGGACAAAAGACTTTGTTTTTCTGCTCTCCCCCATGAAGATGAGTCATGCAAGTGGACACCTCCCATCAGCTGAGTTTGCAGCTCAGGACACATGGCAGGAGGGGGATCAAACCCCAAACTAAAGGAACTCGATATCTCTATGCTGCTTGGACTCTGGGAGAAAGGTTTCTAAGCATAATCAAGAGCAGTGGTGGGCAACCTGCGGCCCATCAGGGTAATCTGCTGGCGGGCCGCCAGACAGTTGGTTTACATTTGCACAGCCGCCCGCAGCGGTTCGCTGTTCCCGGCCAATTTGAGCTGTGGGAAGCAGTGGCCAGCATGTCCCTGTGGCCCGCGCCGCTTCCCGCAGCTCCCATTGGCCGGGAACGGTGAACCGCAGCCACTGGGCGCTGCGGGCGGCTGTGCAAATGTAAACAAACTGGCGGCCCACCAGCGGATTACCCTGACGGGCCATGTGTGGCCTGCAGGTTGCCCACCACTGATCAAGACATTCCCCAGTTGCTTAGGCTGGCGTAGCCCTAAGGACATATGGATCTTGCTGATTTTAGACTCTTCGATTGCCTTTTGAAACTGAAGATTGTAACTTGTGTGCATCGCTGCTGACCCTGCTTTAACCTTGTAAATAACCCTCTCGTTTCCTTTGCCTGTTTAATAAAGCTTCATATAGCTTATGACAGGATTGGCTGCAGGCTCGGACTTTGGTGTGAGATCTGAGGTGCAACTGACCTGGGGTAAGTGACTGATCCTTTGTGACTGGCAGTAGCTTGAATATTGCTGTGATTCATGGTGGAAGGGACCAGCCGTCCCAAAGGAGAGCCCAGGGGGACTGTCTGTGACCTCATGGTAAGGCTGTGCTGGTGCCTGAGGAGGTCACACTTGATACTTGGTTGGTGAAAACTAAGCACAGACCTCGTAGCCAGTTTCAGGGGTGGGGGGGTGCCCTGATTCCTGACAGGCTGCCCTGAGGCTGGGACCCACACTCTGGAGTCACTCAGGCACCGTCACACCAACACCACGAGCACTGAGGTTGTCACAAGCTGACAAGAGCCAGGAAATTCCCAGTGAACACTTTGCTGAACGACCCACTGCTGTGCCAAATGAGGGGGCAGGCGGCCTGATGGGGCTGGAGCACAGCTCTTTTTGGGGAGAAAAGGCTGGGAGCCCTGTGGGGGGTGGGAGGGGACACTGAGGCAGGGATTGTAAGTGGGGGTGCTTGGGACACTGAGAGTGGCATGTCAGCACCAGAGTGAGCCAGACAGGCTTGGGGCAGAGCCAGCACGAATAGTGGTGTTCACTGGAAACCGTACCAGCAAATCTCACCTGCGCTGTGCTCTGAATGGGACCCGGTCTGAGACCAGCTGGCCACTCCCGGTGGCAGGTGCTGGAGTGGGAAAGGCAGTTCTCGCCCAGCCCAGCCCTTCCTTTCCTGGGGCACCATGCTCTGTAGGGCGCAGTGCTCTCTGGGGAGCAGGCTGAATGCTGCTCCAATGGCTGCGCACTGCTGGTTGGGGGGTAGGATGGGGCAGGAAGACAGAGCAGGTGGGTTGGCAACAGAGATCTGTGCTGAGTCCCACACAGCCTGACATGCTGGGTCACAGCTCCCTTCACTCGCCTGCCAGACACCAGCCCCTCTCGTGCACCGAGTGATCAAACGTTGCGTGACTGCAGGGGCTGCAATCACGCTGCGTTTAGTGCAGAGACAGGGCAGGCCTGTGCATGGCACTCAGAGCGCCTGCTTCAGGACCCACATTCGGAGTCTCCTCGGGAGCCTCCAGCCCGCCCACACGACACCCATCCATGCGCCGGGATCCTGCTTCGTTAGCGTTCCTGCTTCATGCGCCTCTGGCCCCTTCCTCTCTGCCTCTACCACACTCCTTCCTCTTCCCTGGGCCCCACTGGCCTCTAGCTCCCGTCCCCTCTCCCCTCCGCTGGGTGCGCTGGGCCCGCTGCAACCTCTGTCTCCTCCCCACCCCTCCAAGTTGGCGTCAGCCCCAAGCACTCAACGAACTGCCTGTCCAAGGGCACAGCCCCTGCTGCCAGCACCCTCCCCAGGGCAGGCTCTCTCCTCCCCTCTCACTGCTGCTTTGGCCTACACACTGCACTTTTTCTCTGCTCTTGATTTCTGAGTCTCTTCCCCCCCCCCCCACCAGTGCCCCATAAGGGCTCCTCATGCTCCCTTCTCTTTAACTGGGGCTGGAGGGCAGGGCTCTGCTCTTCCTCTCTCTCTTCCCACACCCAGCGCATCAGATGCCCCCCTCCACGTCACTGATCCAATCGGCCTTCCGCCTCCACCGGAGTGCGTGCTTGGCTGTCACCACAAACTCAGTGTCCTTCCGAACGTCAGGTCTCCCCTGACTGCCCATGGCTGTCCCATGTGTAAATTTCACAAGGTCCCCACCCAAAGACACCGCACCCTAACGTCACACTTGACATGGCAAAGAGGTTGTGGGAGAGGAAGGTTGGTCACAGTCAGTTGCTAAAGCCTGCTGGGCAGTGTCAGTGTGGTTGGCTGAGATTACTTTGTTGCTAAAGGAGTCAGAGAATGTCTTTGGTCCCTTACTTCCTGATGGTGCTGCAGCTGAGCTAGGCCTCCTGGGGGCATTGACAAAAGAGAGCGTGTTGGCCTTGCAGAGCAGGAAGGAAGCGTGCCTGAGCACAGGAGCGGCATGGAAGAAAGCACAGAGGGCAGCCGGGGAAGTTGACAATTGACACACAGAAACTGGCCCATTAATGGTTTGCAATGGGCAGGACCTGCTGCCTATGGCAGCAAGTCCATAAACAACTTTACCATGCACTCACCAGTGCCAGTTTACCCCCTTCCTGCCCCCTACACAGTAGACGAAGTGGACAAGGGTCTCTCCGACACTAACTCCAGGAAAGCGGCAGGAATGGACGGAATATATCCAGAATTCCTGAATAACATTGGCCTGAAGGCAAGAAGGTGGCTGGCAGACTTCTTCAGCAACATCCACTCTTCTGGCAGAATATAAAAGAGCCAAGATCATAGCCCTTTTGGAGCTTGGAAAAGAGGCCACCAGCCCAAAAACCTACCAGCCCATCTCCCTCCTTAGCAGATGCTATAAACCAGAGGTTCCCAAAGTGGGCGATACCGCCCCCTGGGGGGCGCTGGAACGATCCAGGGGGGCAGTAGTAGCCTCGGGTGCAATTGGGGGGCATTGAATAAAAATAAGGGGGCGGTGGAAGCATAAAGAAAGAATATAAGAAAATTTTGAAAAACCGTTCGTACATGTTTCATCTGTTGTGTAACATAGAGTTAAAGTTGTAGTGATTACTTTATTTTCCAAATAAATTCACAAATTATAACCGATCAGGTGTCAAGTCCGCCAACACATCTTAACAAGCAAGTGTTGGCAGGCGAGCGTGTCGCGCATTGTCGGGAAGTCCAGCATGCATCGGCAGGAATATGTGCGTGTAATGACTTGTTTACAATACGATACTATAAATAGGCGACATGTATGAAATCTAATTTAGATTGTTTCTTAATTGTGTAAAAAGCAGTTAACAATAGTGCAATAAGTATTTAAAATTTTTTATTCATATTCAATACCTTCGATCTTTACGGATTACGGATCACATACAAAGCAAATTGTATTGTTGTTGTTTCAATAAAACAGCAATTTACACGTGAGTATTTTTATACATTTTCTTACATATCTACAGTACGTTTCTGTGTCTCTAGTGCTTACTAATAATAAAATCGTAGCAGGCTTGTGTCGGTACAGTACTATTTGAAGTGTACAGTCAATATATTTGTCATATTTTTTATTACAATATTAACTAAAACGGGAATGAAATCGTAAAAAAACTGTTAACTATTAACATTTATTTATATCTATCGAATCATCTGTGTTAATTGGTAAATAAGGCATGTGTTAATAAGGAACAATTATTTAAATAAGGGCAAACTAAATTAAAACTATTAACTGATTTTTAATTGCATATTGATTATTTTTAATTAATTATTTCTTGATAAATTTAGTTTGATATTTGACCGTTTAATATCAAATACATATATCTAATGCTGAGCAAAGAACAAAACCCAGTTTATTAGTTTCATTAGTATTTTAGTTTGGTTGTCTTTTGCCATCTTACGCAAAAACCACTGTATACCTGATGTCGTGGGCGATATTCTAATAACACATCTTTCTTTACTATATTGTAGGACGTAGGTAGAAATATAGATACATAAAAGAACACAAATTTGTCACTGCATCTTTCTGTTTGTTCGCTTAAAGAAGGTAGATTTCCAGGGGGGCGCTGAGTAATTTTTTTTCTGAAAAGGGGGGCGCTGAGTAATTTTTTTTCTGAAAAGGGGGCGGTAGGCCAAATAAGTTTGGGAACCTCTGATGTAAAACATGGCCGTTGTATTGTCTGTGAAGATTGTGACACAACGGCCCTGAAGGTGTTCGCGGAATACCTGACATGCCAGGCGTACTGCTCTCAGTTCCCGTATGTTGATGTGCAGGGTTATTTCTTGTGCGGACCAAAGACCTCGTGTGCGAAGGTCCGCGAGGTGAGTGCCCCAGCCCAGAGATGATGTGTCCGTGGTCAGGACTAGAGAGGGATGTGGGGCATGGAATGGCATCCCCGAGCAAACAAAGCTGGGGTTTAGCCACCAACCTAGAGAGGATAAGACCTCTGTCGGCATCGTGAGTTCTCTGTCCAACTTGTCTCGGCCTGGACGGTACACTGACGAGAGCCAGGTCTGAAGCGGACGGAAGTGTAGTCTGGCATGTCTGGTCACGAAAGTGCACGAGGCCATGTGGCCCAGAAGACCGAGGCATGTGCATGCTGTCGAAGTCAGGAAGCTTTGGAGGCCGTGAATAATGGTCATCATGGACTGGAAGCGGGCCTGCGGTAGGCATGTCCTGGCGAGATTCGAGTCCAGGATCGCCCCAATGAAATCTATTCTTTGGGTTGGCTGTGTGAAAGTAAAATGAATTATATTAAAGAAATAGAATGAATTAAAGAATGCTGCATGCACCTTTAAGTAGAAATGAGAAATGCTGCTATCCAGGTGTCAGGAAAGCAGACATTAATTGTTTAATGAATTGCCCCACTTAAGGGCAATTGGTGAAGCATTAGCCTTAGATCGATAAGAGTCAATAAGGAAGCAGGATATGCATATTGTGCACATGCACATTTTACAATTTTGCTCTCTCTGTCCCTTTGTTTAGTTCGCACCCTTTTATCTGTATAAATAAGACTGTTTGAATCTTGCATGAGAGCTCACCTTATCTGAATGTATTAGCAGAGCGCTGTGCTACTAAAACAGAGTGCTCTGACAAACTATGAGTCCTAAGTCTAACTTTGACAGCTGCAAAGTGGACTTTTCGGTGTTGAGCAGCAGGCCCAACTGTCTGAACAAGCTCATGACGAACGGAACATGAGACTGCACCTGTAGCTCGGAACGACCCCGAATGAGCCAGTCATCGAGGTACGGGAACACTTGGATCCGATGTCGGTGGAGCGAGGCCACTACGATGGCCATACACTTTGTGGTCCACAGCACCACACCTTGGTGCTGTGGACAGGCCGAAGGGAAGGACGGTAAATGGGAAATGCTGTTGGTTGACCACAAAGCGAAGGAATCGCCTGTGCGGTGGGTAAATTGCTACGTGGAAGTATGTAGGGATATAAAAGAAGGTGCTAACAGTGATTCCCCCAAGTGACAATGACCCCCTCATAATTTGTCCCCCACACTTTAAAATCCAACAGTTTCACCAAGTACAAAAATCTCTTGGGTCTTCTGTTAAAACTTGTAAGCTACTGTCTGTAGAAACCATTGATTATATCTGTCCTGTGAAAGATACTTTACTACTATGTAAAACTTACAAACAAGTTAACTGACTTTGTTCTTGAAGTAATTAACACAAGGTAAACAAACACTATAAGCCGTTAAGTGACTTTCACTTCATTCAAGGGCTCCTAGGACAGACCCCCACCCTCTGTGATTAAAGGGCCGGGAGTCTCAAATGAATTAGCTCACACCCTGAAAGTGGTGGAGACAGTAAATTAAAATATGGTTAAGGTATGGAATGTATGCTGATAAATGCTTGATATACATGGATAGTTAGGGAGGTGCCAGCCTAGAAACGGAGTATCCATCGGCCGAAGAATGTGTCAAGTGGATGACCAGAAAACCCCCGGAGGGTAAACTGGGATCCATCCCATCACCTAGAAGGATGAGAAACACAAACTTTGGACAGTGTGGAGCCACCAGAAATGTGCCACTTTGGACCAAAATGTGCCATCTGCTGACTGAGTCAGCAACAGCAGGATGAAACAGCTCCCATATACTAACATAGGAATTAATTCCTATACGAATGGACTCTAAAGACTGATGACTTTGAGTCTCTGGTTCTGCTGCCAGCCTCCAGGAGCATCAGGTGCGCCTGACACAGACTCGGCTCCATCCTCATGACCAAGATACCTGGCCAGTAACTTGGCATGAGCAACTTCTAGGCTGGAAACTATAACACCTGTACAGAACTTGAGTGAATGATTGTGTGAATGAATCTCTCTCTCTCTCTCTCTATGTGTGTGTGTGTATAAGAAATAAGTAGTCAAACAACATTGTTTACTTTTATCTTTTGCTTTATCAGTATATTTACAATAAATGTGGCATCTTTGCCTTATCCCTCTTAATAAGATCCTACTGGTTTTTATTCTATTGGTATAACAACACTTGGATCCGATGTCGGTGGAGCGAGGCCACTACGATGGCCATACACTTTGTGGTCCACAGCACCACACCTTGGTGCTGTGGACAGGCCGAAGGGAAGGACGGTAAATGGGAAATGCTGTTGGTTGACCACAAAGTGGAGGAATCGCCTGTGCGGTGGGTAAATTGCTACGTGGAAGTACGCGTCCTTCATGTCGGGGGCAGCGTACCAGGATCCAGGGAAGGGATAATGGTCCCCAGGGAAACCATGCGGAACTTCAACTTTACCATGAATTTGTTGAGTCCGTGCAGGTCCAGGATGGGCCGTAGTCCCTGCTTTGCCTTGGGGATTAGGAAGTAATGGGAGTAAAAACCCCTGCCCCTCAAATCCTTTGGGACCTCTTCCACTGCTCTGATAAACAGGAGTGCCTGTACCTCCTGTAAGAGGAGTTGCTCGTCAGAGGGGTCCCTGAAGAGGGACGGGGAGGGAGGGTGGGAAGGGGGGGGGCGAAACAAACTGAAGATGGTATCCAGTTTCCACCATGTGTAGGACCCAGCAGTCTGACGTTATGCGGGACCACGCAGGAAGGAAATAGAAGGGGCAGTTGAAGAAAGGCGGGAAAGGATCCTGCAAGGAGACTCGTGCTCCGTCCTCGGGCGCACCTTCAAAAGTTTTGCTTGGGGCCCGCCAATGGTTTTGGGGGGCCCTGATTCTGGCCTGATTGAGGACCAGATTGCCTCCTACTACTACCGCGGCCACGCCTTCTAGCAAAGTCCTGCCTCAGTCGAGGGTTAGGGTAGGTGCGCTGCGGTTGGGGCTGGAAGGGCCTACGTTGCGTCACCGGGGTATGCATGCCCAATGAGCGCATGATGGTCCGGTTGTCCTTCAGACTCTGAAGTCTGGGGTCAGTTTTGTCTGAGAATAGCCCCTGGCCATCAAAGGGCAGGTCTTGAATTGTCTGCTGCAGCTCCGGTGGAAGACCGGACACCTGCAGCCATGAAACGTGGCGCATAGCCACGCCCGAGGCTAGAGTCCTAGCCACCGAGTCCACCACATCTAAAGACGCCTGCAGGGATGTCCTCGCTACTTTCTTGCCCTCTTCTAGCAAGGCCCCAAACTCCTCCCTGGACTCCTGGGGAACCAACTCTTTGAACTTCCCCATCGAGTTCCAGGTGTTATAATTATAACGGCTCAGGAGGGCCTGCTGGTTAGCTACCCTGAGCTGTAGGCCACCCATTGAACATATATGCGCCCGAATAAATCCAGGCGTCTCGCATCCTTGGACTTAGGGGGTGGGCGCTTGCTGGCTGTGTCTCTCCCTCTCGTTCACAGACTGTACAACGACGGAGCAAGGTTGGGGGTGAATATACAAATATTCATAGCCCTTAGAGGGCACCAAGTATTTCCTCTCCACTCCTCTGGCCGTGGGAGGAATAGACGCTGGGGACTGCCAGATCGTATTAGCATTAGCCTGGATGGTCCGAATGAACGGCAAGGCTACACGTGTGGGGGCATCGGCCGATAAAATGTCCACCACCGGATCCTCAACTTCCACCACCTCCTCCACCTGGAGGTTCATATTCTGTGCCACCCTACGCAGCAGCTCCTGGTGTGCACGAAGATCTATAGGCGGTGGGCCAGAGGAGGACGTGCCTGCCACAGCCTCGTCAGGCGAGGATGAGGAGGACACCCCCGGGACTAGTGGATCCTGGGGAAGGTCTGTTTGGGGAGGGTCCAGTTGCCCTACGTCCACCATGCTAGGGGCATGGGCCTGATCTGATGGCAGGGCAGTTGCCTCCGAGGCTACCGGGGGAGAGCAGCTCACAGTGGCCTCTGGCACCCGGGGCTCTGAATGGGCAGAGCGAAAATCGCCTGAGGGGACACCTTGGGCTTGGTGGTAGGCTCAAGGCGTCCAAAAGGACCACTGTGGGGGTTCCTAGTCAGGATCCTGTCCTTAGTCTTGCCCCTGGCTAGCACCAGCCGTGTCTTGGCCCTGGTCATGGTAGCCACTCCCCGCTTGGGACGACATCGAATTTGGTCGTGAAGGCCAAGGCGGGGCAGAATGCACATTTGGAGACCGGTGCCAGGGTCTCGGGTAGTACTGCGATTGGGATCGGGACCGACGGTCATAACGGTGCCGGGAGGCCGATCTAGATCTCGACCAAGACCTACGGCCCAGGCGGTGCCGAGATTGGCTGCGAGATGATCAGTGCCAGGACGGTGCCGGGAGCTGGACCGGTACCGATCGTACCGGGAGGGAGACCTTCGTGAGGCGGAGCAGCGCCGCGAGTATGACCGGCGCCGAGATGGGGATCGGTGCCGGGACTGCGAGCAGGGCCGAGACCGGGACCATCGACGGGATCGGGACTGCGACCTGGAATGGGACTGAGATCGGTGCCGAGCTGTCTCGCTCTGCAATGGAGGACGCATGAAGGCGGGCTTCCTTATGGATGGCACAGTCCGCACGGGCGGGGCCGGAGGATGAGACGGTCCAGGCTCAGTCAGCGCGATCAGGTCGCGAGCAGTGGAGAAGGTCTCCGGAGTGGACGGCAGACCGAGCTCGACCACGGTGTGCACTGGGGAGCTTGTGTGCACCGGACTCAACGGCGCTTGCGGCGCCAGAATCGACGGTGCCGGAGTTGGAGCCTTCGCGGGACGGTCCAGTACAGGCCGTTGCTCCAATGGTGACACAGGCGGTGCCTGCAAGTGTACGGGAGCAGCAGGTGGTTTGTGCTGCTTCTTGGGCCGTGGAGACAGCGAGCGATGTCGCGTCTGTACCGGTGCCGGAGACGTCCGGTGCCGAGAGTCTTTGCTGGTGCCGGGTCATTCTGGTGCCGGAGGCGCGCTTCGGACCGACGGCGCCTGGTCCACATGTGGTGCCGAGGGCACCGGGCTAAGTGCCGCTTCCATTAGGAGCTGTTTTAAACTAAAGTCCCACTCCTTTTTTGTCTGAGGCTTGAAGCCTTGCAAATGAGGCACTTATCTGGCTGATGGGATTCCCCCAGGCACTTCAAGCAGGAGTCGTGGGGGTCTCCAATGGGCATTGGCTTGAGACAGGCCGAGCAAGGCTTGAAACCCGGAGACCTAGGCATGGGCCCTGGTACTGGGAAGGAGGGAAGGGGATAAACCCCGTTCCCTCCAAGTACTATCTACACTATCTACAAAACTTACTATTAACTACACTATAACTGTTAAAACTATTAAAAACTACACTAAACAACTATCTACAGTAGAACGAGTAAAGAGCTAGGGCGGTGGAGATGAGCTATGCCGCGCTCCACTGTTCCAACGACCGTCACGGGTGGCAAGAAGGAACTGAGGGGGCACTGGGTCGGCAGGGGCATATATCCGGCGCCGTAAGTGCGCCACTCCAGGGGGCGCCTCAGCCGACCCGAGTGTTGCTAGGGTAAAAATCTTCCGACGATCGTGCACGCGGCGCGCACACACCTATTGGAATGGATATGAGCAAGCACTCGAAGAAGAACTAGGTTGGTTAGGCTAAAAGAACTGCGGCAATGGAATGCTAAACTGTATTGTAGTGTTCAGCCACCAGGGGGCACTGTATGTAAAAGCACCGTATGTAAGTAATCTTAGCCGTACTTGGCAGAGCATTAACAGAGCTTATGATGAACACATCTAGTATGAATAAGCAAACTCTGTAGCCAGTCCATATCCGGGACAGGAGCATGACATGGTGTCAGGAGTAAATTAGGAACAGAAACACAAGTCAAACAGCAACGAAGGTAGCAGGATCTCATCAACATGACACTTTTCAGTGTCCCAGAGAACTTCAGCTTTGGCAAACCTTCAGAATGGACAGACTGGAAGCAGTATTTTGCAAGATTTTGAATTGCAAACAAACTCCACAAAGCAACTGGAAACATACCGGTATCTTCTTTAATTTATGCCACGGGGAAGCAAGCAGAGCAGAGCTTTTTTAAACCCTTTGACTTTACTGAAGACAGTCACAAAGATGTGATACATACTTTATACTCCACAGTAATGCAGTTTATGAAAAACATGTTTTCACCTAAGAATCCAAGAACCAGGAGAAATGTTGAATGTTTTATAAGAGCTCTGCATACATTGGCTGAAAACTGTGATTTTGAATTGAATTGAAAATACCAGAGGCTGGCTGGTTATTGGGTTAACAGAGAAAAACTTTTCACAGCAGCTACAATTGAAGAGAGATTTAACTCTAGCCTCAGCTATTCAAATAGCAACTAGTCTGAACTGGTGAAACAGCAAAAGCTAGAAAAACTCGTAATGCCACTATATAAATCCATGGTACGCATACGCCTTGAATACTACATGCAGATCTGGTCTCCCCATCCCCCAAAAGATCTATTGGAATTGGAAAAGGTGCAGAGAAGGGCAACACAAGTGATTAGCGCGATGGAACAGCTTCTGCATGAGGAGAGATTAAAACGACTGACTGTTCAGCTTGGAAAAGAGGCGACTAAGGGGGATATGACAGAGGTCTGTGAAATCGTGACTTGTGCGGAGAAAGTGAATCAGGAAATGTTATTGACTCCTTCACATAACAAAGAACCTGGGGTCACCCAATTAAATTACTATGCAGCAGGTTTTAAACCAACAGAAGGAAGTATTGCTTCACACAACACCCAGTCTGCCTGTGGAACTCTTTGCCAGAGGATGTGGTGAAGGACAAGACTATAACAGGGTTAAAAAAAGTAGATAAGTTTATGGAGGACAAGGTCCATCAATGGCTTTTAGCCAGGATGGTCAGGGATGCAAAACCTGAGCCTCTGTTTGCCAGAAGCTGGGAATGGGTGATGGGATGGATCACTTGATGGTTACCTGTTCTGTTCATTCCCCCTGAAGCACCTGGCATTGGCCACTGTCAGAAGACAGGATACTGGGCTAGATGGACCTTTGGTCTGACCCCGTCTGGATGTGCTTATCTGAGAAATAGAACTGTCTCAACCCCCCACCCAGTAATCTAGTAAAACCTATCACCATCCCTGGCACCTCTAAGTGGCCACACTTCCCTACTCGGAAGCCCTGAATCTATGTATAACAAAGTCAAATCTTTAATAAAAGGGAAAGGGAACCAGCATTAATTTGGGAAAACACCATGACCACATTCCGAAGCACATGACCAGAAGCAAACAGTCCTCACAGTGCATTGGACAGTGTCCTTTGCCTCAGTTTCCCACCTAGCCAGCGTGAAAGTCTTACAAAATGAATGTCCCTTACCACATCACTGACCTCCCCCGCCCGTGCACCCCGCTCACCATTGGTTAGCCAAGACCCAGCGGTGCGTTCACAGGATTCATCTCCTACCCCAGGGAGCAATACCTCTGCAACTGGCTCACAGCCGCCACCGCTTCTCTGCCACCGCTTGGCCGCTCTTTCTCTACTGCCACTAGGCCCTGCTGCTGCTCCCTGCTCCCACGACAGGATGTTCTGAGGTTGCGCCACTTAACCCAGCTTTTACAGATTTGAGCAAGTTGTGGGGAACCTCACAGCAAGCACAGTCTCCCTGGCCACCGTTCCCACACAAGCGCTAGGCCTCAGCGCCTAGCTTTTCCCAGCCTGATGTCTGCTTTAGAAATCACCAGCTGCAAGAAAAGACTCGCGCTTGAGTTTAAGGATTTCTGTTGCTAACCTCTATAAAGAGGCAAGTCACACAGCTTCTGGACTCTTTACACAAAATCTACATACCAGCCGCCTGCTACGCACCTAGGCAGAGTAGGCGTGTCTACGCAAACACAGTCTGGTCCTGTTGGAGCGTGTGGCCTGGTCACTCTGCTGGGCAAAGCTGGCCTGGGTCAATCAGGAAATGACCCGTACTCATGGCAGAATCTTGGATCATCCAACCAGGATAGGAGTTGTGTCCATTCTCATTATCCAACGAGACAATGAGGCTATCGCAATCCAGGGTGTAATCCCGAACATTGGGGGAAGGACAGTGTCACCGCCTGCCCTGTAACCTGAGGGGCCCAGTAATGCTTTGCTGCTGTCGCTCCCAACCCGGACCCTCACAAACAGCCTCCAGCTTCCGGTCTTACCCCAAGTGTCTGTGTGTAGCTCAGCTCAGCTCACACTCTGGCTTTCACAGCCTTGGTTATTACTGCAGGGTGATCCCAATACACACACAGTCCCAGATTTCCCCCCAGAAATGTGTGGCCTGTATTGTCCCCAGCCCTCTCCTGGACAGTCCTGATAGACCAGGTCCATTGCCCCTCTAAGGGGATCAATATACATACATTTTCCCACCCCAAATGGAGTTACACACACAGTTCACCTCATTTCAATTAAAGAAGAAAACAAATTTATTTAATCACACAGGTAGATTTCAAGTGATGAGGCATCAAAGTCAGAAATGATTTCAAGAAAAAGAGATAAAAACAGTTCCTAGTACTAAACTGAACAAACTAGACGTGGTGCAAAGTGAAGTCCTTTACCACAGGTTTCCAGTAGCATTGCTGTCTAAGTTTTCAGTTCACGATCAGTTCCAGAGGTGCAAGGATTACCCCCCTTTTTTTTTTGGTCCTCTTAGGTGGTAACAAGAGGTGAACGGGGAGAAATAACAAGAGATGTTTTTGCCCCTCTCTTTTATAGTTCAATCACTCTTTGAATAGCAGAATTTTCTCAAAGCGACCCCTAGAAATGTTCTCAGCTGAGTGGGGAGACATGAATATGGTGGGAAGAGGTTTCATGCTCGGCTAGAGACGTTAACTTCTCCTTTGTTTTTGAGAAACAATTTTACCCACTCCTGAGACGTGTCTGGTAAACACACTTCAGTTGCAATTTCAGTTTATGTTCATAATTTTTATATAAAGTTGCGGCAAACATTTCACTATGATAATACCGGCCAGTAAGTTATTAGTTTTCAAATGATACCTACCTTATAAGGCATAATTTGTACAGACTATTATAGTCGTGTGTAGGGTTTGGATACAGGGTGTATTCCATCCTAGAGGCCTCTTGAAACTTTGAAAAACTCCAGTATCCCTGTGTAAAACACTTTGTGCCGTTCCAGTTGGTGTCAGACTTGTGGAGTCATGGAGTGAACCTCAGCTCCAGTCAGTAACCTACCTCCACAAGCTACTTTCCATGGGCTCCCTGCCCTGTGCTCCTTTGGCCAGCCTTGCATGACTCCATGCTCTTTCCATCAGCACCCTTAGCTGTGTGCAGAAATTAGGGATGTACAAGGTAAAGTGGTGAACTGGTAAGACTACGCTTACCTTAACTGTTAACCCCCACGCCAGCTGGAGCGGGCCCAGTTGTGCTGTCTGGCTGCAGCGGTGCCACCCTGCTGGAGCAGGCCCAGACATGGCACCCGGCCGGAGCAGCGCTGCCTCGCGACAGCAGGCCCGGCTGCAGCACCAGCCGTGGCGCGCAGTTGGAGCAGTGGTGGCTGGCCGCAGCGGCCTGAGCATCGCCACCCAGCCAGAGTGGGCCCCGCTGCAGTAGCGCCATCCAGCCAGATCGGAGCCCCAGCAGCCAGATGGGCCACAGCCACTTCAACCGTTACCTGTTTAAATGACATATTTTAATCATTTAAACGGTTAACTTTTAAAACGGTATTTACATCCCTAGCAGAAATTTCCATCTAGAAGTTCCAACAATCTCTATGGAAAGTCTCTTTCCACTCCTGGATGACTCGGTCCTTGGAGTAGTTCACCAGAGACACATACAGTGATTTGACTCATTTGCGCGGTCTGTGGGCATGGCTAACAGGAGAGAACAGTTGATGGAAGAACACTAACAGCTCTACGCACCTCTGTACCAGAGCTTGATTTTTCCCTACACGTCAGTGATTACATCAGTGATGTCACTTCATATGCGATACTCATGGAGGAATTCTGTGCCCCCTGCGCAAGCACAAACTTCATGTGCTCCACATATTATTTTTCACCCCAGAATAATTGATTTTGAAGCACTGCAATTACACCTTTTCCCCTCTAGGGGCTGCTGTGGCACCAGAAGAGAGGGCAGCTGGCTTATGGCTGGAGCAGCCAGCCAGAGAGGCGGAGGGGGTCAGAGGATACTTCACCGTGCTCTGCCCATGGGGTCAGGTGTGGAGGCAAGGAATGTGGGGGAGATGGACAGAGTGGGGTACACAGGGCTCCTGGGGGCTCACAGGACAAATGAAATAACAATGATCCAGGGGCAGAATGCAAGTCGGAATGCAGGGACACATAGGGGTGGAAGGGGGGACAGGGACACACGGGGATGGGGGGATGCAGGGACACATGAGGACAGAGGGCAGATGTGCCTGACTCAATCGGAGAGGCCAAGGGTGAGCCAGGGTTCAATAGGGGAGGCTCCCCAAATCACTAACAATCACTCTTCCCCTCTCCCTCGAAAACCGCCTCTTCCATACTTCTCCCACTCACACCCAGCAACTCTCAAAGTTTACTTCAGGCTCCTTCCCAGCAATTACCTCCCTCTCCCTCAGCTTCTTCATTACCCCTGGCTCCCCGAAGCCTTTGCACTGCTTCTGAGGGGTGCGGGAAATACGGTTCTATATTGTAGTTTAAATGAATTATTACTCAAAGTTCTGTGTTTAAAGGTCTAGTAAGGAGTCTATTTGTGAAAAATCACTTCCTGAATCTTTTTTGTTTGTATTGTTACAAACAGTTGCTGATAGGTAGTTTGAAATAAACTATCAAAATGATTGAAACGAGTGTGATTATATTGTGTTATTTTGACAAATAAAATATGCAGAATTTTTTTTTTTTTGGCACAGAATTCCCCAAGGAGTAATGCAAAACTCTCTTTGCACCTGCCAGTCACACAGTTCATCAGGCCTCATGGTCAGTCAGGCCTTAGTACATTTGGGCGGGTTTATTTTAAAGATTTACACTTCACATTGGCTTCTCCACACACCATCCGAATGCATCAGCTTCTTTAATAGCAAAGAATCACCTGGCTAGACCGACCTTTGTTACACATTAGGTACGTAGTTCTTCTTCATCCCATTTCTATTTAAAATAGACGGCATGAGCAGTTCCTGAGTCTTCTTTCGATCACACGCACCGGGCTGTCCCGCCCCTCCGACCAATCCATGCTGAGACAGATGTCACCCAAGAGTCACCCTGTCTGAAAATGAGGTAGGTGTGGGTGGGGGGGGAAGTTCCTGACTCAGTCCCATCTAGATGGGGGGTGAGGAGGGATTGTCCTGGCTGCCTCACAGCTCTACGTGTTGGAGGGAGTTTGACAGAGAGACCCCTGGCTGGATGCCACCTAGATGCAGGGGTCCCTAATGGAGCAGGCTGTGACCATCTACTCTAAAATCCCCCCACCTGTCTGCTCTTCCCCACACTGCTCAGCCAAGTCTCATTCCCTGTCCCTCACTGTCTCTTCTGGACATCACGGGGACAGGACCACTCCCGGTCTGCATCCACTGGTGCTGTGCCAGGCCCACCAGCTGCCAGAAGTCCCTTGGGCCCTGGCAGTGGCAGAGGGGTGTTAGTGAGTCAACTGGTGCCAGGTGAGGTTGCCCAAGAGAGCAAAGCATTTGCCACAGTCAGCACACCTGTACAGCCGATCCCCGCCATGAATGCACTGGTGTATTCTCAGGTATTGGCTCTGTGCAAAGCTTTTTCTGCAGACAGTGCATTGGAATGGCCGTTCCTCGGTGTGTGCGCGCTGATGTCTTCACAGGTTTGAGCTGTGTGCAAAGCCCTTGCCACAGTCAGCACAGCGATCCGGCTGCTCCCCGGTGTGCATGCACTGGAGCTGGGTGAGCTTGTTGGCATTGCTGAACCTGTTGGCACAGCGATACAGCTGCTCCCCGGTGTGTGTGTGCGCTGATGTCTGGTCAGCGTACTGGCACTGCTGAAACTTTTCTTGCAATCGCCACAGTGGTACGGCCGCTCCCCGGTGTGCGTGCGCTGGTGTATTCTCAGGGTTGAGCTCTGGGCAAAGCCCTTGCCGCAGTCGGTGCAGCAATGTGGCCGCTCCCCTGTGTGCGTGCGCTGGTGTATTCTCAGGGTTGAGCTCTCGGCAAAGCCCTTGCCACAGTCGGTGCAGCGATACGGCCGCTCCCCGGTGTGTGTGCGCTGGTGTCTTCTCAGCTTTGAGCTCTCTGAAAAGCTCTTGCCACAGTCGGTGCAGCGATACGGCCGCTCCCCGGTGTGTGCGCGCTGGTGTAGTCTCAGCTTTGAGCTCTCTGCAAAGCTCTTGCCACAGTCAGGGCAGCAGTACGGCCGCTCCCCATTGTGTGTGCGCTGATGTTTTCTCAGCTTTGAGCTCCCCGCAAAGTTCTTGCCACATTCAGTGCAGCGGTGTGGCTGCTCCTCACTGTGTGCGCGCTGGTGTTTTCTCAGGGATGAACTCTGTGCAAAACACTTATCGCAGTCAGTGCAATGGTGCAGCCGCTTCCCGCTATGTGTGCGCTGGTGCATTCTCAGGTATGTGCTCCGTGCAAAACCCTTGCCGCAGTGAGCACAGAGGTACGGCCGCTCCCCAGTGTGTGTGCGCTGGTGTATTCTCAGTATTGAGCTCTGTGCAAAGCTCTTGCTACAGTAATTGCAGCGGTACGGCTGCTCCCCGGTGTGTGTGCGCCGATGTCTTCTAAGTATTGAGCTCGTTGAAAAGCTCTTGCCACAGTCGGTGCAGTGATACGGCCGCTCCCCGGTGTGCACCCGTTGGTGTATTCTAAGCGTTGAGCTCTCTGCAAAGCTCTTGCCACAGTCGGTGCAGCGGTGTGGCCGCTCCCCGGTGTGCGTGCGCTGATGTATTCTCAGGCTTGAGCTCTGAGCAAAGCCCTTGCCACAGTCGGTACACTTGTACGGTTGTTCCCCGGTGTGCGTGCGCTGGTGTCTTTTCAGGTGTGCAAACTGTGCAAAGCCCTGTCCACAGTCAGCACAGTGGTGCGGCCTCTCCCCGGTGTGTGCGCGCAGGTGTGCTCTCAGGGTTGACCTCTCTGCAAAGCCCTTTCCACAGTCAGTGCAGCGATACGGCCGCTCCCCGGTGTGTGTGCGCTGGTGTGTTCTCAGGGCTGAGCTCTTTGCAAAGCTCTTGCCACAGTCAGCGCAGCAGTACGGCCGCTCCCCGGTGTGCGTGAGCCGGTGCTGCGTCAGTGCGAAGAGGTTCCTGAACCTCTTGTCACAGTCGATGCAGTGATGGGGACACTGGCCCATGGGGAGTCTCTGGTGTGTAGCCAGGTCTGGTCCCTGGCTGAGTTTACCCCGGGGATGGACTGCGTCCTGTGCATGGATCCCTCTGTGGGATGTGGGATCCCGTGTTCCTGCCACGCTCTCCCCACACTCAGACCGTGTCCTCGTTCCTCCCAGGATCCCGAGCCCTGCTGGAGAGAGCAGAGGCAATCCCGGTGTTAGATCATGGTTAGGGCTGCAGGTTTGTCATGGATGGAGCGATTTCCCCATTTGTCTGTGACTGTTTTTAGGATGGGTGCCTCACCCTGCAATGGCAGCTCCTATCCCACAAGGCAGAACCCAACGCCTCACTCCGGGCACTGAGACCCGGCCTGCGGGGTTACAGTGCCACTCAGATTTGCCCCCGCCCACGGTCATGAGGGTGGGGGAGGCGGGTCAAATTTCAGTGAATGGCCTTGCCCCCCAGATCAGCTCTACCCCAACCCCTCTGCAGCAGGCCGGGGTTAGGGTTGCAGTGCTGGGAGAAGGGAGCTTCTTTGGGTAGCAAGTTCCCCCTGGGCAGGGCGAGGAGGGGGGCAGGTGTTGTAAAGGGGGAAGTACACTCTGCCAGTCAGCTGGCTATAAAAACCCTTAGCTGCTGTTCTCTTTGCTTTATCTGGTTTTGTTTTCAAACTGATTTTGTGTTTATTTCAATCAAAGGGGTTTGTTTATATGGTGCTGGTTCTTCACTTTCTCCTGGTTTACAGCATGAGGCCTGTTCCCCATTTTTTTTTGCTGTTATAATGGTTTGAAACTAGTTCAGTTGAGGGGCTACAATCCCTTCATGTGGATGCAGTGAGACCGGTTTAAAGCTGCTTAGAACAATGTAGCTTATTTCTGTGGGGGAGTGAGTCCTTTTCGAGGAATTCCTTTTGAAGGAATCATTTACTCTCGGCCTGAGGTTCCAGTCTTTGTGCAAAACTAAAACTAAACTAAAATCCTCAAGAAGGTGAGGGTTTTGCGGGGAGGTGTGTGGGGGGGAAGGATTTGAGGGGATGAGCCGTCACTCAGGGTTTGTGGTATGTAACCTGGAAAACATGTCTGTATTGTCACAACCCGATCCCTGGCACTGCTGAGCTGGAAGGGGTGAATGGTGCCACCCAGCCTTTGGTCTACAGACAGTCACAGACGCGTTAGGGCTGAGGGCTGTGCTAAGCATAGACACTGAAGCAATGTAAGTGACAAAGGTTTCATGCCACAAAGAGCAAGAGGAGAAGGGATGTGACAAAGGCCATTCCACACACCCCCCTCTCAGACCCAGCCCATACACCAGGGTACTCAAAGTCATGGTCCGCGGGATGATTTAATCTGGCACCCAAATGTGTCCACTCCCTCCACAGCAGCTGCGTGGCACACGGGGCAGTTTTAGATCATTACAGTGTGGAGAGGACAGCGCCTTCTCTGCCAAGGGCCAGTGACTCTGGGATGCTCTCGCAGGGGGAAGAGGCATGAAAAGCCATTTGAAAAATCTCTAGGACGCCCCTTACCTTGGTATGATTTTCTGAGGTGTGGGAAGCCTAGAAGGTGTTGTGGTCTATGGCCGGACAGGCTTGTCTTTCTACCCAGGTGCTTGTTTGCCCCCCAGCAGCCAGCTCACACAGTCTCTCTCTCTCCCTCCCCCACCCCCACCAGTCCATGTACCCCATCTCCTCAGAGTGAGGGCAGGGGAGACAGGGCTCAGGAGAGCTTTCAGTGAGTGTCTTAGAGACAGCACACAGCGTCTCTCAGAAACTTCCCCAGCACACACAATGACTCTGTGTGGTACACATACACACACAGTCTCTGGCTCTTTCACACTCACCTCCGAACACATACTTGTAGTATTGTTGTTACTTCTTGGCACTTCCTACAATGCACATATATTCTCTGCAATTTTATTCTTCCTAAGTGTGTGACTTTAGTGTTTTGACTGGTCTATGCATTTCATGATTTTTATTTCTCTTGCACTTAAATTTAATTAAATTTAATTAGTGAGTTCTAAAATACCTAACGTCTCCTGGCTGGAGTAATTATCCCTATGGTAACTTTTAAAATATATATATATGATATCTAGGTTTTTTGTTTCTACTGGTGGCGCACATACCTCGGTGCACATAACAAAATTTATTCTGCAGATGGATGGAAAACATGAGGGGGAACATTGCTCACAGCCCCAATGCCCTTTCCATTATACAGCTGGGGAAGCTGAGGCATGGTGGAGCTGTAGTGACTCGCTTCTAGAACTGAAGCGAGATCTTCCGAATCCTACTGCACTGTCCTACCCACTAGATAAATGAGACCCCAAAAAACTTCTCTCATTCCCTCAGCATCCCTCAAATCTCCCACCCCACCATTGTCCCATATCACAATTCCACCCCTCTTCCCATTTCATCACAGCCCCATCTCTGATCCGTTTGTTTGTTGGGGTTTTGAGGCCCCATCATATGTAGGTCTCATCCTAGGTCAGAGATTACCAATGCACAAAAGAAATAGGAAGTATTGTAAGAGGTCCCCCTGGTTTACCTAGAAGGTTTTCAATGACCTGAAATTCAAAAAAGTGTCATACAAGAAATGGAAAGGCCAAGGCAAAAAAACCAAAACTAAACTAGCGATATAAAGGGAAAAAACAAAGCATTTTACAAATACATGGGAAGGCAGAGGAAAACAAGGACAGGGTAGGTCCATTACTAAATGAGGAGAAAAAGACAGTAAGAGGAAATACAGCAATGGCTGAACTGGTAAATGCCTCTTTTGTTTCAGTTTTTGCCAAAAAGTTAGCAGTGATCGGTCAACTAACAAAGTGAACACTAGTGTCAATGGGGTAGGATCTGAGCCTGAAACAGGAAAAGAAATAGTTATGAATTATTTAGACAAAATAGATGTCTTCAAGTTGGCAGGGCCTGATGAAATACATCCTAGAATACTTAAGTAACTGGATGAAGAGATCTCTGAGCCATTAGCGATTATCTCAGAACTCGAGGAGGATGGCAGAGACACCCAAGGACAGGAAAAGGGTAAATATAGTACGCAGCTATAGACAGGGGAAGAAGGACTACCAAGGGAATTACAGACCAGTCAGCTTAACTTTGGTACCTGGAAAGATAATAGAGGAAGTAATCTAACGTTTTATTTGTAAGCACCTAGAAGGAAATAAAGTAATAAGTAAGAGTCAATATGGATTTGTCAAGAACGAATTGTGTGAAACCAACCTAATTTCCTTCTTTGACGGGTAACAAGCCTTGTGGATAGGGGAGAAGCAGTAGATGTCATATCTTGACTTTAGTAAAGCTTTTGATACTCTCTTACATGACCATCTCACAAACAAACTAGAGCAATATAGGCTAGGCAAGGCTACTAAAGGTGGTTGGAAAACTGTACTCAGAGAATTATGGTTCACAAACAAGCTGAAAGGGCATATGGAGTGGGATCGTGCAGGGATCGGTCCTGGGTCTGGTTCTATTCAGTAGCTTCATAAATGATTTGGACAGTGGCACAGAGAATACACTCATAATGTTTACAAATGATTCCAAGAGGGGAGTGGTTGCAAGTGCTTTAAAAACAGGATTAAAATTCAAAAGGATCTTGACAAACAGGAGAAATAGCGTGAATAGAAAAGGAAGTAACTCTACAAGATCATATTCAAAGTACTACGTTTAGGTAGGAATAATCAATCACACAAATACAGAATGAGAAGTGACTGCCTAGGAAGGAGTACTGCAGAAAAGGATCAAGCAGTCATAGTGGATCACAAATTAACTATGAGTTGAACAATGGAATCTAGCGGGGAAAAAAAGCAAATATCGTTCTGGGATGTATTAGCAGGAATGTTTTAAGCAAGATGCGAGAAGTACCATATATACTTGTTCATTAGCCCGTTCGTTTATAAGCCGACCCCCCAAGATGGTTAGGTAAAAATAGCAAAAACTGTATGGCCCTTTCATACGCCTACCCTATATTTCAGGGGTTAGCAAACTTTGGCTCCCGGCCCGTCAGGGTAAGCAGCTAGCGGGTTGGGATGTTTTGTTTACTTGGAGCGTCTGCAGGCACGGAGCCCCTCAGCTCCCAGTGTCCGCGGTTTGCCGTTCCCAGCCAATGGGCGCTGTGGGAAGTGGCACCATTTCCTGCAGCTCCCATTGGCTGGGAACGGCAAACCACGGCCACTGGGAGCTGAGGGGCTCTGTGCTTGCAGACGCTCCAAGTAAACAAAACATCCCAACCCACTAGCGGTTTACCCTGACGGGCCGGGAGCCAAAGTCTGCTGACCCCTGCTATATTTTAAAAGCTGGCATCACAAGAAACACTCAAAAGTTTTGCTGAATTATTTTAATGTAATCTAATGAAAAACGTGTTGTTGTTATAATAATAACTGAACGAATATGTATTCACCCTCAAAATTACAGTCAATATTTAAAATCAGTAAATGGATATTTAAAACAAACAATATGAGACTTTAAAAAGTCTTAAAATCCTTCAAAGTCTGAATTAGTCTCTGATTCACCAAACAGTTCATTAAACTCGGCTTCAGTCGCAGCTGCGCCTGCATTGTCATCGTAGATGTTGGCAGTGTCATCTTCAGACTCAGATTCCTTCTCATCAGCAGCCTCTGTTGTGTCATCAAATATGGCATCATCTTCTGACCCGTCGAGTGCATTGCTGATACAGCATTTCCTAAATGATTTTTCTACCATTTCCGAAGGAATGGACACCCACGCGTCCTTGATCCACTGGGCGACCAGATTGATTTCGGGCTTCATAAGATTTCCGCCTTTTGTCAACTTTGCCATGCCTGAGCACATCCATTCAGACCACATTTTGCGTAGCCTGTCTTTAAAGGGTTTGTTCAGGCAGACATCAAGCGGTTGTAGAACTGAAGTTAAGCCTCCAGGTATTACAGCCAAAGTAGTTTTCATATTTTTGGCCACATTTTTCACCTCATCAGTCTTGTGTGCCCTGAACATGTCCCAAACAAGCATAGCAGGTTTCTTGAAAAATGCTCCTGGTCTCTTATTCCACACTTTTTCCAGCCATTCAATAGTCCCATTTTCATCCATCCATCCCTTTTCGTGTGCACGTATGATGACACCAGCAGGAAATTTCATGTTTTTAGGCAAGGTTTTTCTTTTAAAAATAACAACAGGAGGGAGCTTTGATCCATTTGCCAAACACGATAAAACCACTGTAAAATAGATTTTTTCGTGGCCAGTGGTTTTAATTAAAACTGTTTTTTCACCAACACCCGTTACCGTTCTGTTGCTCAGGAGATCGAATGTCATTGGTGTTTCACCCATATTTCCTATTTGTGACAGTTCAAATGCATATTCCTTTCGATATTTTATAATAAACCTTTGGAAAGATTCAATTTTTTCTTCCAGATCTCTCGGCAGCTTTTGCGCTATCTTTGTTCGCTGACAAAGACAGAGACCATGACGGTTCATGAAGCGAGTACACCAACCCGCTGATGCGACAAACATTGACGGCTTTACTGACTTGTATTTGTCGTCTTTCGACATTTGCAGAGCACGCAGACGAATTCCAGTTCTAGTGACAATGTACCCATTTTGTCGACATTCAACAACCCAATTATTGAGATCTTTCTCTAGCTCAGGAAATGAAGCGCACCTCGTTGGACATTTTTTCTTGCTTCTTGGCATGTCTTTTAGTGTTGTTTTATTTTTTCGCCATTCTCTTACTTGCTTCTCATTGATACAGAATTCACGAGCAGCGGCGCAATTATTGTTTGCTTCTGCATATTCAACAACTTTAAGTTTGAACGCTGCGTGATAAGCAGACCTTTTTCTTTTGATTTCACCGTTGTTCATTTTAAATACTAGTATGAAAATAGATTATTATTATTATTGTTGTAGTTATAGATTTTGTCGGACTTTATATAAGAATGTCACCTGCTTTATCACTGTCAAATTATTATTGTTCTTTGTTTATTTCAAAGCAGCCCTGTAGATTGGCATGTCTGTGGGGATAACAGGCTATTTCAATTTTATTAGAGATTCCATCGATTCTGCACATTATATTTTCATATTGGCTCGAGACTTATGAGGTCCATTGATAGAAATGCATGAAGAGATCAAATTACACAGTAGCGGACTGACACCAGTGCTATAGTACTGTCATTCATTGTATTTTTTCTGATTGGCTCGTTAAGGCATAGTATTTTGTGAAATGCATGGGTCAAATGTCATGCAGATCTGCAGCACTTCTCTTTTAGTATTCCTTTCAAGCCAATCTAGTCCACTAAACAAAGCCTTTGCAACTTTAAAAGGCTGCAGTATTGACATCAATAAATGGGTCGGCAAACTTTGGCTCCGGCCTGTCAGGGTAAGCAGCTCGTGGGACGTTTTGTTTACTTGGAGCGTTTGCAGGCATGGAGCCCCTCAGCTCCCTGTGGCCGCAGTTCACCGTTCCCAGCCAACAGGAGCTGCGGGAAGTGGCACGACTTCCATTGGCTGGGAACGGCGAACCGCGGTCACAGGGAGCCGAGGGGCTCCATGCCTGCAGATGCTCCAGGTAAACAAAACGCAATGTATTAGATATTCAATTCAATGATTCCACAGAGTTTAAAATCATCAAATTTTGGTGTAGACCCATTTATAAGCCGACCTCTGCTCTTTGATGGGTCACTTTTTTACCAAAAATATTCGGCTTATGAACGAGTATATATGGTAATTCTTCCACTCTATTCAGCACTCATAAGGCCTCAACTGGAGTACTGTGTCCAGTTCTGGGCCCCACAGTTCAGGAAGCATGTAGACTAACTGGGGAGACTCAGAGGACAGCAACAATACTGATTAAATGTCTAGAAAACAAGACCTATGAAGAAAGTGAAAACATTGGGTTTGTTTAGTCGGGGGGGGGGGGGTAGGAGGAAGAGGGGAGAACCCAGACATAACAGGTTGTTACAAAGTGGAGGGTGATAAATTGTTCTCCTTATCCACTGAGAACAAGAGAAGATTTAATGGGATTCAATTGCAGCAAGGGAGATTTAGGTTAGAGATTAGGAAAAACTTCCAAACTCTGAGGGTAGTTAAGCACTGGAATAAGATTACCTGGGAGGTTGTGGAATCTCCATCATTGGAGGTTTCTAAGAACAGGTTAAACAGACACCTGCCAAGGATGGACTAGGTAATACTTAGTCCTGTCTCAGTGCAGGGAACTAGATGACCTACCTTGGTCTCTTCTAGTCCCACATGTCTATGATTTCCAGGATTCAAAGATATCAAGGCCAGACAGGCTCATTGTGCCCATCCAGCCTGGCTTCCTGCCTATCCCAGCCAGAGAATCTTCCCCAGCAATTCCTGCCTCTGGCCCAGTAACTCCTGGCTGGTTTAGAGCAGGGCTTTGAGAGAGAGACGCCCCATCTCCACCGACAGATTCCCAGTGAGGGAGAATCCATTGCATCCTGAGGGGAGCTCTCCCAGTGGTTCATTCCCCTCCCAGATAAACACTGGCCCCTAGTTCCCAGCTTCAATTTGTCTCTCTTCAGCTCCTAGCCAATGGATCTCGCTCTGCCTTTGCCTTCCACATCAAGGAGCGCTCCGCTAGCAAGTGTGTAAATCAGAAGGGATCGGATTATGATGACTCACCTGAGGGGGGGCTCTCAGGCCCAGAGTTTACCCTGGAGCCCTCGGCATCCCGGATCCAGAGTTCTGCCTCCCCTATCTCGATCCTGTGGATTAAGTCCGGTTTGAAACCTGAAGAGCCTGTTCGGAGGGGAAAGTTTTATTACTAAAGTTTTGGGGGCAGGGATTCATTTATATGTTGGTGCAGCCCAGCACAACAGGGCCCGGTCAGGGTGTGTTTGCGCAGCACCTGGCATGACGGGACACTGCTGTCGGTCGCTGATTCAGAGGAAAGCGCAAGAGATCCCAAGCAGAAGAATAAAGAAATAAACCTTCCTTAGAGGAGATTTTGTCCCGTCTCTCACTCGTACTCTGAATCAGCAACGTCTACAACCCGTCTCACGTTGCAGTGGGGGCCGAGTTTAAAGCCTTGCTGGGGTAACTCTAGCTGTTCCATAGAAATATCCCATTCTGCAAACACCTTGGCCTCTATGCTATCTTGTGGCACTACGTTCCATAGGACAACTGTGTGACATGGATTTCCTTTAACCCACAGAAACACCAGTGAACACCCATTCGTCTCAGATTAAGAGACAGGGTGAATTATTTCACATACCCAACTGTCTCCTGAAACATTTCTCATGGGGAAGACTTTGGAAGAAGGGAACGTTGCTCCTTTGCCATCTTATAGCTGTTGAAACATTTTGGGCATGTCATTAAGGCACATCGGCCACAACGTGTCATGGCAGGTGTCACCAGGTGGCGCCGTTACACAGACATTCCAGTTCTTTTGCACTGTTCAACTGTACAGTTGTTAAATGTACTATGTTCGTTCTTTTGGGGAAGGTGGGGAGCTGTTGCAGCAGCAGCGTTTTTTCCCTGCCTTATTTGTGTAACTAGAGTCAGGTCCTGAGGCAGAGTTGCTGTCCTCAACGTCTGGCTGGGATTCCTGGAAGAGATTGTTAGTCATGGGCTGTTTGCTACCACCACCGATGTGCCCTGACTGAGGTAGGTAATGCAAATAAACAAGTTACACTAAGGGCTGGACTACACTGGCAATTTAAAGCGCTGCATCTTTCTCGCTCAAGGGTGTGAAAAAACATCCCCCTGAGCGCAGCAAGTTTCAGCGCTGTAAAGCACCCGTGTAAACAGTGCACCAGCGCTGGTAGCTATGCCTTGTGGAGATGGATTTTTTAGAGCATTTTTTTAGAGCGACCGTGCTTTAGCGTTGCCAGTGCAGACTAGCCCTAAGATTAGCCCCAGCCTCTAGCCCTGAGTTCTCCTCCAACAGGGGCTGACCTGAAAGGGGCTGGCATGTGCCACCACTCAGCGATAGGTGGCACATGGCAACCAAAGCCTTGAGGGAACCCAAATGTTTTACAGATGTGAATAAATGAAGGGAACTCAGTCCTTACCCAGGGAAACGAGGGCCCAGTAATTCCTCAGCATCTGGTCCCGGTACAGCTGTTTCTGTGGCTGGGATAAGAGCTCCCACTCCTCCCGGGTGAAATACAGAGCGACGTCCTCGAACGCCACCTGGAGCTGCTGGCACAAGCGTTACACACTCAGCACCTTCCGCTCCAGCCCCCAGCCCGGAGTCTCAGCAGGGGACGCGGTTTCTAGGGGAGCGACTCCCAGGGACCCCCCGGCCCAGCAGCTGTGACCCAGGGAGACTCCCCCCCACCCCGCACAGCTCCCCGGGGACTCGGGGCCCTGCTGGCCGGGGACAGGAGTCGCCCTCGGCTCCCCACGGGGCGCTGGGGCGGGGCCCGAATCCCAGGGCCGGGAACAGGCTCCTCCCCCCCGGCCGGAGTCCCCGCCTCCGCCCCAGGCCTGTGCTCAGCCCGGGCTGGGCCACCGCTTGGGGGCCCCCAGAGCCGCTCCCCGGCCCCGGTGCTCCGGCTGCTGCAGCCCCTGCGCCCCCGGGCTGCGCTGGTGCGAAGCGGGACCCCGGGCCCTGCCTGGCCGCACCGCGCTGAGCCGCTCCCTGCCCCGGGGCAGCGCCACCCCCGGGAGCTGCTGCAGCCCCCAGCCCCGGGGTCACTAGCGCGGGAGGGACCCGGGTCCCGGCCCCCCTCGGCCCCCAGCCGGGACCAGCCAGTGCCCGGCCGGGGAGTCCCCGCCCCGCGTCCTACCTGCGCCGGCCCCGCTGCAGCCATCGCCGGGCTCGGCCCCGGCCCCGGCCCCGGCCGCTTCCTCCAGCCGGGCAGCGACTTCCCGCCCCGCGGCTGGTGCCTCCCCGGGGCCGCCTCCAGCCCGCTCCCGCCCTGGGGCTGCAGCCGGGACCCGCCCTGCGCACGGGCCGGGCTGACCCGGGAAGGCTCCGCTCGCTGGGCTGCGGGTTGCGCCGGCTCCAGCCCTGCTGCGCTCCCCGCCCGGCCCTGGCTCAAGGGCCCCGCGCCTGCGCCGCCAGTTCCAGCAGCCGGGGAGGCCCCAGCGCGGGGACCTTCCGGCCCAGCCCCCCGGACGCCTGGGTCCTGACTCCAGTCTCCGGGGGCGCTCGCAGCACCTGGTGCCCGGGCGGCAGGAGCCCGTTAGGGGGCAGCCCAGTCCCCGCCGTGACGTGGGGAGCTGGCTGCGGGGGGGCTGGGAGCCCGGACTCCTGGGTTCTCTCCTGGCTTTTGGAGGGCAGCGAGGACTAGTGGGTACAAGTACAGTTGCCAACATTTTAGTTGCACAAAACTGAACACCCTAACTCCGCCCTTTCCCTGAGGTCCTGCCCTCTCCCCCCCACTTCCTCAACGCCGTGCCCTCATACCTTCCCCGCTCACTACATTCCCCCTCCCTTGGTAGCTCGCTCCCCCCACCTTCAGTCACTTTCACTGGGCTGAGGCTGGGGCAGGGGATTGGGGTGCAGGAGAGGGTGAGGGGCTGTGGCTGGGGGTGTGGGCCAGTAGCATAGCTAGGAGGGGAGCAGGGCAGTGACTGTTCTCCCACTGAGCACAAGTGGCCCCTCTTTAATTTTTACTCACCCGGCGGCGCTCCGAGTCTTCGGTGGCACTTCAGTGGCGGGTCCTTCACTCGCTCCGGGTGTGTTCGGTGGCACTGAAGGACCCGCCACTGAAGACCCGCAGAGCGAGCGAAGGACCTGCTGCTGAAGACCCGGAGCGCCGTCCCGTCAGTAAAATCGCCGCTGGTTTGGGTCCAGGCTGGGTGGTGAGGGCAAGGGATTCAGAGTGGGGGGGGGGCTGTGGGTTAAGGCAGGGAGTTGGGGTGTAGTAGGGGGTGAGGATTCTGGGGTGGGGCCAGGTATGAGGAGTTCACAGTGTGGGAGGGGGGGTCTAGGCTGGGGTGCAGTGCCGGAGCAAGAACATGCCCAAAGCATCCATTGAGGAGGCCATCAAAGGAGGGGTAAGTAGCCGAGTCCCGCCAGCTCAGCTCAGGGGGCAGAGGGGCCCTTGCTGCATTCTCTGGGCCATGCCAGGCTATGCCGAGAGGCATTGGGAGCCTTTAATGAGGGAGCAAGGCTGAGTTTGTGGCTATGGTGCTAGGCTGGGCTACAGCACTCCCGGTGTTTATTCCTAGCTCTGCCACTTGGGCAAATCACTTAGGTCATAGTAAATTGCCAGACTGGATCAGAGCAGAGGTGTGTCCACTCCAGTGTCCTGTTTCCAGCACCAGTGGCTGGTATAAGAATCCCGCAGTAGTAGATGTCGGGATAATCATCCTGTGCTAGTGTCACTGTGCTTCAGTGGGTCACACCTGAGCATACCAGATTCAGGACAAAATGCTGAGAAATAGGGCAGACACACACCAGAACTGGTGGTTATTCTTCCATAAATTATACCACACCAGCAACAAAAGTAAACTTCTGTCTCACCACACTGGCTAACAAGAAGTCAGAAATGCAGCCTCGTTAGGTATCCCAGTCCTTGTTTCACCACCCAGACACTAGACTTAATGTTGAGTGCTTATTTAAAAACAATTACATCAACCAAACAGGGCCACCCGGGAGGGGGAAGGGGGCAAGTGGGGCAATTTGCCCCAGGCCCCGCAGGGGCCCTGCGAGCCCTGGCCCGGCTGCAGTCCAGGTCTTCGGCGGCATTTCGGCGGCGAGTCCTTCAGTGCTGCCAAAGACATGGAGGAACTGAAGGGCCCCCCGCCGCCGAAATGCCACCAAAGACCCAGACCACCGCCGGGTGAGTACAAGTGCTGCAGCTAGGGTGACCAGATGTCCTGATTTTATCGGGACTGTCCCGATATTTGCTTCTTTGTCCCGTGTCTGGGGGTGGTGGCGCCTGGATCCTGGAGCTGGTGAGTCAGCTCTGGCACTCGGGCACTGGGCGAGCAGGCAAAGGGGGGCTAGCAAGGGAGGAGGGAGATGGGGGGCTCAGCGCTGAGCCCCCCGCCGCGCCAGAGGGCTCCTGCCCGGCCCCTAGGCCGCTACACACGGGGGCCTGGGGTCGGGAGCGCAGCACGGAGGCTGCTCCAGCCCTGCAGCCTGCGGGGCAGCGCAGTGGGTCCAGGTGGGGGTAGCGCAGAGCGGACAGGAGCCGGGTGGGCGGCGCGGGAGCATGGGCCGAATCCCCGCTGCGGCCAGGGAGCCCCGTGCCTCTCCCTCCCACTTGCAGCTGCAGCTCCTTCCCGGTGGGACATGCCTCCCACCCCCCCAGCCTGCCCTGAGCACATGTGGCACACGTCCCGCTGCTGGCGGGGAGCCCCGCACCTCTCCTGCTCAGCTGGGAGGGAGACTAGGCGCGGGGGACGCGCGCTGCATGTGCCCGGGGCGGGCCGGGACGGCGGCAGGCACGTCCCGCCGGGAAGGAGCCGCAGCCACGAGTGGGAGGGAGAGGCGCGGGGCTCCCTGGCAGCAGTGGGGATTCGGCCCGCTCCATCCACCCAGCCCCTGCCCACTCCGCGCTGCCCCCAGCCGGACCCACCACGCGCCGCATGTGCCCGGGGCGGGCCGGGGGGCATTGGGGGCTCCGTGGGGAGGGCAGCGCACGCGGCCAGGGCCTGCTAATGCCCCCGGCCCCTTTTAAATGCCTTTTTGTCTTTTTTGCTTGCCCCCCCCCCCAAGTCCCGATATTTCTCTCTCTGATCTGGTCACCCTAGCTACAGCCAGGGCCGGAATTGGGCTCCCCGCAACGTCCTGAAGGAGCTGCCGCCGCTGTCTTCAGTGGAAGCTCAATCGCTGCCGTGGAGGAAGGTCCCTCTGCCGAAGTGCCGCCGAAGGCACCGGCAGTTGATTGAGCTGCCGCCGAAGTCCCAGCCTTGTTGGTGGCAGCAGCTCAATCGTTGCTGCTGTTAAAGAATTTGCAGCCTGCTTGTATCATCTCTTAGGGTGAGAATCTTCTATTCAGATCCATTCTCAGGAATCAGAGTTGCCTGACCTGCTGTGTGCAATGGAAAGAAACACCAGAATACTTTTGGCATTCACAGAGCAGCTGCACACAGTGGACTGTCACATTTAGGCTCGGGAAACAAGCACTGAGTGGTGGGATCGCATCGTTATGTAGGTTATGTAGATAACGAGCTGTGGCTGCAGAACTTCTGTATGCGGAAAACCACCTTCATGGAACCATGTGCGGCGCTCGCCCCAACCCTGCGGCACAAGGACACCAAAATGAGAGCTGCCCTCTCGGTGGAGTAGTGCGTGGTGCTCGCAGCATGGAAGCTGGCGACTGCAGATTGCTACTGCTCAGTTGCCAATCAGTTTGTAGTGGGAAAGTCCACCATTGGGGCTGCGTTAATGCACGTGTGCAGGACTACTAATTGCATCTTTGCAATGTGTGTGAAATATTGGATGACTTTGCGGCAATGGGATTCCCTAACTGCGGTGGAGCAACAGATGGCACGCATATTCTAATTTTGGCCCCAGACCATCTTGCGATGGAGTACATCAACAGAAAGGGGTACGTCTCTATTGTATTGTGGGCGCTTGTGAATTACCACCTGTGCTTTCCTTACATCAACCCGGGGTGGTCCAGGAAGGTGCATGACCCATGTATCTTCAGGAACACTGGCCTGTACAGAAAGCTGCAAACAGGGAATTTCTTTCCAGACCAGAAGAGTCCAGTGGGGGATGTTGAAATGGCCATAGTGATCCTGGGAAACCCAGCCTACCCCTTACCTCCATGGCTTACGAAGCCTTACACGGGAAACCTGGACAGCAGTAAGGAGTGGTTCAACAATAGACTGAGTAGGTGCCAAATAACCGTGGAATGTGCATTGGGCAGATGAAAGGCACGCTGGCGATGCCTTTATGGCAGGTTAGATCCATATGAGGAAAACATTCCCGTAGTCATAGCTGCCTGCTGCACGCTCCATAATCTTTGTGAGGCTAAGGGTGAAAAGTTTCCCCAGGGCTGGAGCGCTGATGCAGAGCGCCTGGCTGCTGATTTTGAGCAGCCTGATACCAGGGCTCCAAGAGGGGCACAACAGGGAGTAATCTGCACGAGGGAGGCTTTGAGGGAACATTCGATAATGAGCTCCGCTAATCTGTATTTCTATAAAGCAATGTGCTATGCTTTGTTAATTTCAGTTATCTTTTTTCACCTAAAACTTTTGATGGTTCTTGAGTGGGATTTGCAGTAAGTAAGTGATTACATAAGAACGGCCATACTGGGTCAGACCAAAGGTCCATCTAGCCCAGTATCCTGTCTTCCGACAGTGGCCAATGCCAGGTGCCACAGAGGGGATGAACACAACAGGTAATCATCATCTGTCGCTTATTCCCAGCTTCTGGCAAGCAGAGGCAGGGGACACCATTCCTGCCCATCCTGGTTAATAGCCATGGATGGACCTATCCTCCATGAATTTATCTAGTTCTTTTTTGAACCCTGTTATATGAACCCTTGGCCTTCACAACATCCTCTGGCAAAGAGTTCCACAGGTTGACTGTGCATTGTGTGAAGAAATACTTTCTTTTATTTGTTTTAAACCTGCTGCCTATTAATTTGATTTCATGACCCCTAGTTCTTGTGTTATGAGAAGTAGTAAACAACACTTCCTTATTTACTTTCTCTACACCAGTCATGGTTTTATAGACCTCAGTCATATGCCCCTTAATCATCTCTTTTCCAAGGTGAAAAGTTCCAGTCTCACTAATCTCTCCTCATATGGAAGCTGTTCCATACCCCAATCATTTTGTTGCCCTTTTCTGAACCTTTTTCAATTCCAATACATCTTATTTTTTAATGTGGCGATGACATCTGCATGCACTATTCAAGATGTGGGTGTACCATGGATTTATATAGAGGCAATATGATATTTTGTCTTATTTATCCCTTTCTTAATTATTCCCAACATTATCTATCCCTTTCTTCATAATTCTCAACATAATAAACTGCATGTGTGTTTCAGTGTCAACAGTAATCAGTATGTGTAGGACACAAATATTTGTTATCTTTCAGAGAGTTTGCTTTTATTAAGCAACAATGAACACACAGAGATGACTTGGTGGGAAGTGATGTCACCCAAGAGTCATCCTCTGTCTGGAACCAAGGTAGGTGGGCGGGGGGGATTTCCTAGCTGGGTCCCATCGAGATGGGGGGAGGGGGAGCAAGTGTGGGATGGAAAGAGAGAGACCTGGTTGGATCCCACCTAATGCAGTAGGCTGTGACCATCTGCTCTAAATTCCCTCCACCTGTCTGCTCTTCCCCACACTGCTAAGCCAAGTCCTGTTCCCTATCTCCCCAGTCTCTCTGCTGGGCATCACGGGGACAGGACCATTCCCTGATCTGCATCTGCTGGAGATGTGTCAGGCCCACAGACCGTCAGAAGCCCCTCAGGCCCTGGCGGTGGCAGAAGGGCACTGGGGTACGTGACCGGGTGCCGGGTGAGGTTGGCCAATCTAACAAAGAGCTTGCCCCAGCCAGCACAGCTGTATCGCTGTTCTTGGCTGTGAATGAACCGATGTTGTAGCAAGGAGGAGGCCCGTGCAACACTCCTGCTGCAGCCAATGCATCGCAATGTCCTCTCCCCAGTGTGCGTGCGCTGGTGCTTGGTCAGTGCAATGGTTTTGCTGAAATTCTTACTAGAATCGTTACAACGGTGTGGCTGCTCCCTGATGTGTGCGCTGGTGTATTCTCAGGCTTGAGCTCTGTGCAAAGCCCTTCCCGCAGTCAGCACAGCAGTACGGCCGCTCCCCGGTGTGTGCGCGCTGGTGTCTTCTCAGGTTTGAGCTCCGTGCAAAGCTCTTCCCGCAGTCAGCACAGCGGTGTGGCTGCGCCCCGGTGTGCGTGCGCTGGTGTGTTCTGAGGTTTGAGCTGTGTGCAAAGCCCTTGCCACAGTCAGCACAGCGGTGCGGCCGCTCTCCTGTGTGCATGCGCTGGTGTATTCTCAGCTTTGAGCTCTCTGCAAAGCCCTTCCCGCAGTCAGCACAGTGGTGTGGCCGCTCCCCGGTGTGTGCGCGCTGGTGTATTCTCAGCTTTGAACTCTCTGCAAAGCTTTTCCCACATTCAGCACAGTGGTGCGGCCGCTCCCCGGTGTGCGTGCGCTGGTGCAGTGTCAGTGTGTTGGCACTACTGAACTTTTTACCACAGTCGGCACAGCAGTACTGCCGCTCCCCAGTGTGCGTGCGCTGGTGTGTTCTCAGGTTTGAGCTCCGTGAAAAGCCCTTCCCGCAGTCAGCACAGCGGTGTGGTCGCTCCCCAGTGTGCGTGCGCTGGTGCGTCCTCAGGTTTGAGCTCTGTGCAAAGCTCTTCCCACAGTCAGCACAGCGATACGGCCGCTCCCCGGTGTGCGTGCGCTGGTGCAGCGTCAGTGTGTTGGCACTACTGAACCCCTTACCACAGTGTGCACAATGGTATGGCCACTCTCCAGTGTGCATGCACTGATGTAGTCTCAGGTGTGAGCTCTGTGCAAAGCCCTTGCCGCAGTCAGCACAGCGGTGTGGTCGCTCCCCGGTGTGCGTGCGCTGGTGTGCTCTCAGGTTTGAGCTCTGTGCAAAGCCCTTCCCGCAGTCAGAGCAGTGGTGTGGCCGCTCCCCGGTGTGCGTAAACCAGTGTATTCTCAGGATTGAGGCCTGCCTGAAGCTCTTCCCACAGTCAGTGCAGCGATGGGGACACTGGCCCGTGGGGAGTCTCTGGTGTGTAACCAGGTCTAGTCTCTCGCTGAGTTTACCCCGGAGATGGACTGCGTCCTGTGCATGGATCCCTCTGTGGGATGTAGGATCCTGCGTTCCTGCCGCGCTCTCCCCACACTCAGATGGTGTCCTCGGTCCCCCCAGGATCCCGAGCCCTGCTGGAGAAAGCAGAGGCAATCCTGATGTTAGCTCACGGTTAAGGCTATACAGGTTTGTCAAGGAAGGAAAAATGTCATGGATGGAGCGATTTCCCCATTTGTCCCTGACTGTTTTTTGGATCGGTGCCTCACCCTGCAATGGCGACTCCTGTCCCACAGGGCTGGACCCAACGACTCACTCCGGGCACTGAGACCTTGCCTGTGGGTGTACAGCGCCACTCAGATATTCCCCCGCCCCCAGTCATGATGGTGGGGGAGGTGGGACAAACTTCAGTGAATGGACTTGCCACTCATATCTTCTCTAGCGCGACCCAACCCCTCTGCCTCAGCCTGCGGATAGGGTTGCAGCACTGGGGGGTTGCTGGGGGGTTGGTGCCCCTGGGCAGGACGAGGAGCAGGGCAGGTTTTGTTAAAAATCATGGAGCCGTCACAGTAAAAATTTAGTGACCTGTGACTTTTAATAAATTTACTATAACTGCTCCATAATTTCTGATATGAAATGCCGACACACATCTGCAGCCTGACTCAGGGTGGTTCTATCCTATGTTGTTTGTGCAACACCTGGCGCCTGTTCCCATGTGTGCCATGCGCCTCTTGGGTCTTGTTTGATGCTTAAATTGTAGCTTACCCAGGATACACCCAGCGCCGGGCACAACGGGGCCCTCATCCAGAACTAGGGCCGCTAAGTGCTAACAAATAGGGTCTGGGGTTTGTTTTCACACTGATTATGGTTTTAGTTCAATCAGAGGAGTTTATTTACATGTTGCTGGTTCTGTACTGTCTCCTGTTTTACAGCAGGTCTCCTGTTCCTCGTATTTGCTCTGTTTAAACTATATTGGTTTGAAACTAGTTTAGGCTCTACAATCCCCTGTGGACGCATTGAGACCGGTATAAAGCTGCTTACATCAACGTAGCTTATTCCTGTGCAGGAGTGAGTCCTTTTCAAGGAATTCCTTCTAAAGAAGTCATTCACCCTGAACCTGTTTCATTCTTTGTGCAAAATTAAAACCCTTCCGGGGGAGGGGGGGGAGGGGGGCATTGAGGGGATGACATGTCACTCAGGGTTTGTGTGATGTAACCTGAAAAACATGTCTGTATTGTGTCACAAGCCAATCAGTAACCATGCTGAGCTGGAAGGGGTGAATGGCTTCCACCCAACAGGCCTTTGATCTACAGTCACAGACTGTTTTAAGGCTGAGGGCTGTGCTAAGCATTGACACTGAAGCAATGTAAGTGACAACGATTTCGTGCCACTGAGAGAGCAGGGGGAGAGGGGATGTGACAAAGGCCATTCCACCCCCTCTCTCACACCCAGCCCATATACCAGGATACTCCAAGTCGTGGCCCACAGGACAATTTCCTCTGGCCCCCACGTGCGTCATCCGCACCCCCAGAAGCAGCTGCCTGGAACGCGGGGCAGTTTTAGCGCATTACAGTGAAACGCTGCAAATACTGAAAACCTGCTCTACAAAATGGTGTCTCCGCATGGCATGACCTCGCACGCATCGTACATGACTGATCCTGCCATGAGTCATTCCCAGCTTTCTCCTTGCTCGCTGGGGACATGTTTCTCCAGTCTGAGAGGTCACATGTGAAGTGAAGTGGCAGAGAGGGGGTGGGGTGGGAACCTTGAGAGGACAGCGCTTTCTCTGCCAAGGGCCAGTGACTCGGGGATGCTCTCCCAGGCTGTGAGCAGGTTTTTGCCCCATCTGAGCTATGTCTGGATCCAGGTGCCCAGGGCCACAGGACACCAGCACAACAGCTTGAGTCGGGGGGGGGGGCAGAGTCATGAAACCCATTTGAAAAATCTCTAGGGCGCCCCTACCTTGGTATGATTTTCTGAGGTGTGGGAAGTCTAGAAGGTGTTGTGGTCTATGGCCGGACAGGCTTGTCTTTCTACCCAGGTGCTTGTTTGCCCTGCAGCAGGCAGCTCACACAGTCTCTCTCTTTCTCTCCCCTCCTACCCCCCACCAGTCCATGTACCCCTCTCCTCAGAGTGAGGGCAAGGGAGACAGGGGTGTGATATGGTCTATGGACCGGCAGGTGTGTCTTTCTACCCAGGTGCTTGTCTGCCCCCCCAGTGCCAGATCCACTGACACACACAGATGGATTTTATCCTCACAGCCCCAGTGTCCTCTCCATTACACAGTAACTGAGGTATGGGGAAGCTGTAGTGACTCACTTCTAGAACTGAACCAAAATGTTTTGAATCCTGTTGCAAAGTCCTACCCACTAGGGAAATGCAGCCATGTGCTATCACCTACCATGGAGAACTCTCTCTTTCCCTCAGCACCCCTCAAATCCACCACCCCACACCTCTTCCAAGTTCATCACCTCCCCATCTCGTCTCCATTTCTCTGTCGCAGCTTTGAGGCCCCATCATTTTTAGGTGCCATCCTCGGTCACAGATAGCCAATGAGTAGGAAAGATAGGAAGTATGATGATGACAAGACTCCCTGGCTTAACCAGGAGATCTTCAATGACTTGAAACTCAAAAAAGAGTCAGACAAGAAGTGGAAACTAGGTCAAATGACAAAGGATGAATATTAAAAAAAAAAAACCAAACCAAACCAAACCCACAAGCATGTAGGAACAAAATTAGAAAGCCCAAGGCAAAAAAGGAAATTAATCTAGCCAGTAATATAAGGGGGGGAAAACAAAGCATTTTACAAATACATAGAAAGGCAGAGGGAAAACAAGGACAGGCTGGGCCCATTACTAAATGGAGGGAAAGACAATAAGAGAAAACACAGCAATGGCCAAACAGTTAAACGCCTCTTTTGTTTCAGTTTTCACCAAAAAAGTTAGCAGTGATCGGCTGACTAACATAGTGAACATCAGTGTCAATGGGGTAGGATCTGAGCCTAAAATAGGAAAGGAAATAGTTATGAATTATTTAGACAAGTTACAGGTCTTCAAGTTGGCATGGCATAGCATGGCATGATGAAATACATCTAGAATACTTAAGGATCTGGATGAAGAGATTTCTGAGCCATTAGCGATTATCTCTGAGAAGTTGTGGAGGATGATAGAGGGACCTGAGGATGGGAAAAGGGCAAATATAGTACCTAGGTACAGAAAGGGGATAAGGACAACTCAGGAAGTTATAGACCAGTCATAACTTCAGTACCTGGAAAGATAATGGAGCAAGTAACGAAACATTCTATTTGTGAGCACCTAGATGGACATAAAGTAATAAGTAACAGTCAGCATGGATTTATCAAGAACAAATTATGTCAAACCAACCTAATATCCTTCTTTGACAGGTAACAAGCTTTGTGGACAGGACGGACACAGTAGATGTCACATCTCAAATTTAGTAAGGCTTTTGATACTTGTGATGATGCACTCCATATGATGTTATGAAAATATGCAAATGAGTGTGAATATAATGTAACTGGAATATGCTTCATGCAAAAGCATGGTATCCTTACAAAGTTTCAGAGTAGCAGCCGTGTTAGTCTGTATCCGCAAAAAGAACAGGAGTACTTGTGGCACCTTAGAGACTAACAAATTTATTAGAGCATAAGCTTTCGTGGACTACAGCCCACTTCTTCGGTATGCATCCGAAGAAGTGGGCTGTAGTCCACGAAAGCTTATGCTCTAATAAATTTGTTAGTCTCTAAGGTGCCACAAGTACTCCTGTTCTTCTTACAAAGTTTATAATCTACTGAGTGTGTTCATCCTATTTGTATAAATGTATCACTCCTGTATCTGAAACTGGAAATATGAAATATAATTCTGAGGTCCTATTGTAATTATGCAAAGTGTGGGCCATTAATGGTGGCTTGGAATCTTGATGGCACCCATTAACCAAGACAATTAGTTGTAAATGGCTGTTTACTTGCAAGTCTTCCTGTATGCTGGCAAGTGAATAATGAAGTCTTACAGTGACATGCGATTGTGTCACCTGAACTGGAATCCATCTTTAACCTGGTGCTTTTCCATTGAGAAGGAGGGGTGGGAACCCAGAGAGGGACAAAGGATTCCCACCTTGTTCAAAAGATATATAAGGGGGTGGAATAGAACAAAGGGGGCTGCAGTCATGAGAAATCCTCTAGCTACCACCTGAGCTGGAACAAGGACTGTACCAGGGGAAAGGATTGGGACCAGACTAGGAAGGAGTCCAGTCTGTGAAAGAAGCTTATTGAAACATCTCTGAGGGTGAAATTTTATCTGTAATCAGTTTTCTACTGTATTAGGCTTAGACTTGCGTGTTTTATTTTGTTTGGTAATTTACTTTGTTCTGTTTGTCTATTACTTGGAACCACTTAAATCCTACTTTTTGTATTTAATAAAATCACTTTTTACTTATTAATTAACCCAGAGTATGTATTAACACCTGGGGGGAGAGGGGGGAGGCAAACAGCTGTGCATCTCTCTCTGTCAGTGTTATAGAAGGCGAACAATTTATGAGTTTACCCTGTATAAGCTTTATACAGGGTAAAACGGATTTAATTGGGGTTTGGACCCCACTGGGAGCTGGGTATCTGAGTGCTGGAGACAGGAGCCCTTCTTAAACTGTTTTCAGTTAAGCCTGCAGCTGTTGGGGGACGTGGTTCAGACTTGGATCTGTGTTTGCAGCAGGCAAGCGTGTCTGGCTCAAACAAGGCAAGGTACTGAAGTCCCAAGCTGCCAGGGAAAATGGGCTCAGAGGTAGTCCCAGCCCATCAGGTGACAGTCTCAAGGGAGTTTCTGTGATCCAACCCGTCACAATACTGTCTTACATGACCTTCCCAAAAACAAACTAGAGAATTATAGGCTAGGCAAAGCTACCAGAAGGTGGGTTCACAACTGGTTGGAAAACTGCACTGAGAGAGTGGTTCTTATCATTCTCTAATGAGCTGAAAGGGCATATCGAGTGGGATCCCAAAGGGATCTGTCCTGGGTCTGATTCTATTCTATATCTTCATAAATGATTTGGAGAGTGCACTCATAAAGCTTATGGATTATTCAAAGCTGGGGATGGGTTTCAAGCCCTTTAGAGGACAGGATTAGAATTTAAAGTGATCTTGACAAAATGGAGAAATGGTCGGAATTGAAATAATTGCCTAGGAAGGAGTACTGCAGAAAACCATCGGGGGTTATAGTGGATCACAAACTAAGTGAGTCAACAATTTAATACTGTTGGGGGGGAAAAAGGCAAATATCTGGGATGTATTAGCAGGAGCGTTGCAAACAATACGCGAGAAGTAATTCTTCCACTCTACTCAGCATTGATAAGGCCTCAATTGGAGTACTGTCTTCAAGAACGTAAATGGTTGTTCCAAAGAGAAGGGTGATACATTGTTGTTCTTATCCACTGAGGCCAGGACAAGAAGTAATGGGCTTAAATTGCAGCAAAGGATATTTAGGTTAGACATTAGGAAAAGCTTCCAAACGGTTAGGGTAGTTAAGCACCGGAACAAATTCCTAGGAGAGATTGTGGAATTTCCATCATGGGAAGTTTTTAAGAGCATGTCAGGCATGGACTCGATATTACTTAGTCCTCCCTCAGTGCAGGCAACTGGACTAGATGACCTATTGAGGTCCCTTCTAGTCCTACATTTCTAGGATTCATAGATATCAAGGCCAGACAGGCTCATTGTGCCCATCCAGCCTGGCTGCCTGCCAATCCCAGCCAGAGAAGCTCCCCCAGTGACTCCTACCTCCTGGCTGAACAAGAAGAAAGCTTTGAGAAAGTCACACCGCATTCCCAGGGAGGGAGAATCTATCATGTCCTGAGGGTAGCTCTCCCAGTGGTTCATTCCCCACCCAGATAAACACTGACCCCTAATTCCCAGACTCCATTCAACCCCTTCAGCTCCCAGCCAGTGGATCTCACTCTGCCTTTGCCTTCTACATTAAGGAGCCCTCTGCTAGCAGGTGTGTAAATCAGAATGGATTGGGTTACGATGACTCACCTTGGGAGGGGCTCTCAGGCCCTGAGTTTTCCCTGGAGTTCTCAGCATCCTGGATCCAGAGCTTGGCCTCCCCTAGCTCGATCCGGTGGATTAAGTCCGGTGTTGAACCTGAATAGCCTGTTTTGGGGGCGGGCGGGCGGACGGGGGGGGAGAATCAGCTTTATTATTAAAGTTTTGGGGAGAGAGACTCATTTATGTGTTGGTGCAGCCCAGCACATCAGAACGTAAGAATGGCCCTACTGGGTCAGACCAAAGGTCCATCTAGCCCAGTATCCTGTCTTCCGACAGTGGCCAATGCCAGGGGCCCCAGATGGAACAGAACAGGTAATCATCAAGTGATCCATCCCCTGTCGCTCATTCCCAGCTTCTGGCAAACAGAGGCTAGGGACACCATCCCTGGCCACCCTGGCTAATAGCCATTGATGGACCTGTCCTCCATGAACTTATCTAGTTATTTTTTGAACCCAGTCATAGTCTTGGCCTTCACAACATTCTCTGGCAAGGAGTTTCACAGGTTGACTGTGCGTTGTGTGACGAAATACTTCCTTTCATTTGTTTTAAACCTGCTGCCTATTAATTTCATTTTGTGACCCTTAGTTCGTGTGCTAGGAGTAGTAAACAACACTTCCTTATCTACTTTCTCTATACCACTCATGATTTTATAGACCTCAATCATATCTCCCCTTTGCTGTCTCTTTTCCAAGCTGAAAAGTCCCAGTCTTATTAATCTCTCATATCCATTCCCTACCCCTAATCATTTTTGTTGCTCTTTTCTGAACCTTTCCCAATTCTACTATATCTTTTTTGAGCTGGGGCGAGCATATCTGCATATAGTATTCAAGATGTGCAGTTGTTAAGTTTATGATATTCATTCTTTTGGAGAGGTAGGGAGCTGCTACAAGCAGTAGAAGAGTTTTCTCCCTGCCTTATTTGCTCATGTGCTGCTGTTTGTAACCAGCCCTGTACCACGACTGAGGTGAGGTAGGTAATGCAAATAAACAAGTTACGCTAAGATTAGAACCAGGGTCTGTAGCCCTGATTTCTTCAACAGGAAGCCGAACAGAAAGAGGCTGACATTTGCCACTACCCAGCCACGGGGTGGCACATGGCAGGTGAGGCATCAAGAGAACCCAGACATTTCACAGCTGTGAGTAAAGATAAATAAGTCCTTAGTTACCCAGGGAAACAAGGGCCCAGTAATTCCTCAGCATCTGGTCCCGGTACAGCTGTTTCTCTGGCTGGGATAGGAGCTCCCACTCCTCCCGGGTGAAATACAGAGCGACGTCCTCAAACGCCACCTGGAGCTGCTGGCACAAGCGTTACACACTCAGCACCTTCCGCTCCAGCCCCCAGCCCGGAGTCTCTGCAGGGGACGCGGTTTCTAGGGGAGCGACTCCCAGGGAACCCCCGGCCCAGCAGCTGTGACCCAGGGAGACTCCCCCCCACCCCGCACAGCTCCCCAGGGACTCGGGGCCCTGCTGGCCGGGGACAGGAGTCGCCCTCGGCTCCCCACGGGGCTCCGGGGCGGCCCCCCCTCAGCCCCCAGCTGGGACCAGCCCCGCGTCCTACCTGCGCCGGCCCCGCTGCAGCCATCGCCGGGCTCGGCCCCTGCCGCTTCCTCCGGGCAGCGACTTCCCGCCCCCAGGCTGGTGCCTCCCCAGGGCCGCCTCTCGCCCTGCGCACGGGCCGGGCTGGGACCCAAGGGGCCAGGCTAGCCCGGGAAGGCCCCGCCTCCGGCCCCAGCCCTGCTGCGCTCCGTGCTCTCGCTCCCGTTTTGCTACTTTGGGTGTACTGAGCATGCTCACTCGAACTGAGCATGCCCAGTAACCTTCGTTGTAGCCACTGCCCTCTCTCTGCCCTTACTTCTACTTACGATTTGCTGCCTCCTCTTTGGGGGGGTTTAAAAGGATTAAGGGGGCAAATCGCAGTGGGGGGCTGTCAGGGTCTGAGCAGGGGGCAGAATTTTACTGGCCTGGGGGGTTCAAGCTACTGTAGCTAGCGTCAGAAGAGGGGCTGAAGGGCAAAAATCGGTGGTGGGGGGTGAGAAGACACTGCCAGACCCCGTGCGGGTACAAAACCCCCGTTTAGGGAGGGGGGGAACAGTGACCCCGTGGGATGAGCCACCCACTGTGCTCGCTAATCTAGGGGTGTGGGGGGGGCAGAGGCTGTTTTTGTTGTTCTCACAGGGACGCTGCATGTCAGCCTCGGAGCAGGGGGCGGGTTCCTGGGGCTGGGGTCTTAAAGGCACAGGCCTCCAATTCCTAGCCTGTCAAAGCTTAATCAACGCAGCTCCTCTCTATCCTATACAAGTGTTGCAGGGCCAGGGCCGCCAAGACGGGGGGGCCAAGTGGGGCAATTTTCCGCAGGGGCCCCCACGAATATGTCGGAGGCTGCCCCCGCCTCCATCTTCCCCCGGTGTCTCAGCATGCCGCGTCCGGGAGCGGCCCTGGTGTACTGCAGCGCGGTGGCTCCAACCCTGTCCGGGGCCGCTCCTGGTCGCAGCACGCTGAGGCTCCAGGAGAGGGGGTAAGCGCCATGGTAAGGGGTGGGGCACCCACCCCGACCCCATCCTAACCATCACCCAGCAACAGCCCATTATGTAATTGTAAATGTATACATACCATTAAAGCATTTAATGTTTTTAAATAATGTATTTAGTGTATTTTCAAATTATTACAAATTAATTTTTGAATGTATTTCACTGAGATTTCAAAATACATGTTACTATAGTATTGCAACTTTTTTTATGGAAGGGGCCCCCAAAATTGCTTTGCCCCAGGCCCCCTGAATCCTCTGGGCAGCCCTGTACACGGCTACGTTACTGATCCAGCCAGGAGACTGAATGCGGTGAAATATTGTACAGACACTCCCTCCCTCCAACTCTGCCTCTCACATTTTGAATATGTAAAAGTGTCTTCTATCAGTTTCTATGCCTATATGAAATCACTGCAGTTCATTTCTCTTATATAACGTGCTGAGTTGCTAACTCCCTCCCAGAGCCCACATGTCTGCACCCCCTCCTGTACCCCAATCCCATGCCCCAGGTCAGAGCCTGCACCCCTCACTCAAACTACCCATAGCCTGCAACCCTCCTGCACCCCAACTCCATCCCAGAGCCTGCACCCCAAAAAGGGCTGGATTAATTTTTTGTGGGCCTGGTGCTATACATATTTCTGGTCCCCCAGGGGGGAAATGGGGACATGGGGCATGGGGGGCAGAGTCCTCAGAGCGACGGGCTGGCCGGGGGCAATGGGAGATGGGTCATGGCACGGCAGGAACAACCCTGCTCCACCCAGCCCAGTACAATGGCACTGTTTACAAACCGGGAGCTGCCAGACGCACACTGGCCAGCCCGGCCCTGTGCTCCCATCATGCTTCTTCCCCTTCGGGGCGGGCCCATGACTCCAAGGGTGATACCAGAGTGGCCCCTTTGGTCGATCTGCTTCCTCCTGGCTAATGTGACAAACTGATCTATTGTACGATTGAGGCGCACTGTTTCACGTATTTGTGTGTGAGTCCGTGAAAAGGGAGGTAAGCTTTGGGGGTACGGAGCATGCCCCTGAGCCCAAGGTGGGACCAGAGTGGCCCCTTTCATCGATCTGCTTCCTCCTGGCTAGCATGCCCCTGAGCCCAAGTTCATACCAGAGTGGCCCCTTTCATTTTTTCCACTGGCTTCCGCCTTCCTTATTTCCAATGACTTGTCTGCTCATGCACCTGTCACTGGTCCATGGGGTTGTGAATCAGGAGGGATGGGGTTTGTGGTCAAAAACACTCACGGTCTGCTTCCTCCTGGCTAATGTGCCAAATTGATCTATTGGTCAATTGAGGCGCACTGTTTCACGTTTTTGTGTGTGAATACATGAAAAGACCCCCACAAACCCCCATGCCCAGTGCTCTCCCACAGACCACTCCGAACCCCCCCCCAGATCCTCTCACTGCCCAGTGCCCCCTAGCTGTAGACCCCCCACAGCCCTCCCACAACTGCACAGTGCCCTGCCCCTCCCCGCCCAGAGCCCCCCCACAGATTCCCTCACTGCCCAGTGCCCCCCACCGCCCCACTGCCACAACTGCACAGTGCCCCACCCAGACCCCTGCACACTTCCCAGTGCCCCAACACACACAGATCTCCCCACCCCCCACTGCACAGCACCGCCCCAGACCCACTAGAGACCTACTCTCCCACACCCTAACCCCCAGCCACAATACCCGGCCGTGATGAGAGGTGACTGTGTCTGCCAGGCTGAGCCGGCAGCGCAGCCAGAGCTTGTCCTGGGGCAGGATAACTCCGGCCCTTGGGGGTGCAATCAGCCAGGCTGGAGCAGGAGCAGGGCCTACCCGGGCCAGGCTCCCTCAGGACCCACATGCCTGGCAGGACCCAGCTGAGCCTCCCACACTCTCCCCCTCCCCCAGCCGTCCTCTGGGACTGGCTGAGACTGGCCCAGCCTCTGCACCAATCCCAGGTGGCTCTTTCCCTGGGGAGGCAGGTGGGGCCCCACAGGTCCCAGGCAGTGGAGACAGCTCAGAGCTGGAGCAGTGCTGGGGAGTGGGGCATATCCCTGGGACATGACTCCTGAGATCCCACCCACAGCCATTGGCCCCGTGGCCAGCAGCCCTGCCGAGCCCACATGGTGGCCCCCAGCTGCTGGGTGATGATCCCCCTACAGCATTGGCATAGCCAGGTTCTAACATCAGGGATTTCTTGTATTATGTATAGTGAGAGTATTATATAAAAAACAGGTAGTAGGGTTTACAATGTTCTAACAAGAGATTATGCTATTATCATTATCCAGTCAACTTGCACACCACTATTTTGAATTAGTGATAATTCACAGAGAGAGAAAGAAGAAAGCTGAATTTAGAGAATAATTATTAACCAGATTCTTGGTTATTCACTCCAGTCCATAGCACACAGCACCATAAACCCAGTAGAATCTGGCCAAGAGAATATTCACCTCAAATTGTCATCTGCTACACTCCCCCGCCCCCCCAGCCCATTCCCAATCACCACTATTCAGCAGGTCCGCCCAGAGGGGGGGGGCAAGTGGGGCAATTTGCCCCAGGCCCGGAGTATGTCAGAGACTCCCCACACTTCCGTCTTCCCCCATCCCATCCCCCGGCATCCTGGATGTGGCACGCTGAGGCTCCGGTAGAGGGGATAAGCGGCATGGTAAGGGAGGGGCTGGACAACCCCCTGACCCCATCCCCCCACAGCCATGACCCCCAGCTCCAAGCCCAGCCCCTCTGAGCCGGACACCCCCCTGACCCCATCTCCCCACATCCCTGAGCCCAGCCCCTGTGAGCCGGGCGCCTCCCAACCCAGAGCCCAGCTCCCCCCGGAGCCCTGGGCAAGCAGCACCACCCCCAGGCAACGAGAGCCCATTTGCACCAACCATCACCATCACCCAGCGAGAGCCCATTATGTAACTGCAAATGTCTACATCCCATTAAAGCATTTAATGTTTTCAAATGTTGGATTTAGTGTATTTTCAAATTATTACAAATTAATTTTTGAATGTATTTCACTGGTTATTTTTTACATTTCCAAATACATGTTACTAGAGTATTGCAACTTTTTTTTATGGAAGGGGCCCCCAAAATTGCTTTGTATATGATGCAAATTGGAAGAGTAAAGTCAAAAAAATCCCTTTTCACGGATTCACACAAAAAAAAGTGAAACAGCATGCCTCAATCATGCAATAGATCAATTTGGCACATTAGCCAGGAGGAAGCAGAGTGTGAGTGTTTTCCACCACAAACCCCATCCCTCCCGTTTTGCAACCATCCCCAGAGGAAGCAGACCGGGAGTGTTTTCCACCACAACCCCATCCCTCCCGTTTTGCAACCATCCCCCAGAGGAAGCAGACCGGGAGTGTTTTCGACCACAAACCCATCCCTCCCGTTTTGCAACCATCCCTGGACCAGTGACAGGTGCATGAGCAGCCCAGTCATTGGAACTAAGCAAGGAGAAGCCAGTGGAAAAAATGAAAAGGGGCCACTGTGGTCTCAACTTGGGCTCAGGGGCATGCTCCGTTCCCCCAAACCTTACCTCCCCTTTCACGGATTCACACACAAAAAAGTGAAACAGCATGCCTCAATCATGCAATAGATCAATTTGGCACATTAGCCAGGAGGAAGCAGAGTGTGAGTGTTTTCGACCACAAACCCCATCCCTCCCGTTTTGCAACCACCCCCCAGTGGAAGCAGAGTGTGAGTGTTTTCCACCACAACACCATCCCTCCCGTTTTGCAACCATCCCCCCAGAGGAAGCAGAGTGTGAGTGTTTTCCACCACAACCCCATCCCTCCCGTTTTGCAACCATCCCCCAGAGGAAGCAGACCGGGAGTGTTTTCCACCACAACCCTGCGGTGGGGATCGGGGTCGTTGTGTTCACGTGTGTAGGCCACGCGCACACCGTGTGTACCCGGCAGATGCACAGAAACAATTTATAAACGCGCCTTAGTCTAGTTCCATTTCAAAGGGGACAAGAGCCACATGCTTTAAGGACCAGTGAATGTGCATCAGGTTGGGGCGGCGCCCAGCAAGCTAGCTGAGGGGGGATCACATCGCAGTGCCGCGAATCTACTGCCCTAGGCAGCTGCTTAACTTGCCCGGGCTTGGAGCAGCTGGTGGGTATTAAGCAAGAATAAAGCTGGGGCAAGAAGTGGCATGGGCAGCTGCTTGAGAACAGGCAAACAGCCCAGGGACGTGGTGACCCAAGACATACTTGGTCAGTCACAGACAGCCCATGTCCTCACTCCAGAGCCACTTGTAAAGTGGGAGGGGTGGTGGTGGCATGACTTGGGATATTTGGGTGATATTCCTGAAATCCCCAGTTCCTGGAATTGTTTATGCCAAAACCTTCACTGTCTTTTCAAAAAAGGATAAGCCCCGAGGCTTGAGAGAAAACCTTGGAAATGCAGCCCCTAATGGCTATGAAACAACAAAGCAAATAAACAAAACCTATTTTGTAGGGGCTCATGGTTTTTAAACTGACTTGATTTTTTGAGGCTTGGTTCACTGTTTTTGGACATGTGCAGTGGGCAATGCTGTGCTAGTTACTGTTTAGGGAAGGATTCATTTACTTTGCTTTTGTTTTAGTTTACAGGTTGATTTTTAAAGGCCAATACAATATTTTCAAGGATTTTGAGGCTAGAAGGGGCCATTTTGCCCATCCCCTCTGGCCTCCTTTGTAACCCAGGACAGGTAATGCCCCCAGCAATTCCTGCCTATGGCTCAGTATCTTATGGTTGTTCTACAGCTGAGCTCATTGTCAGATAACAGAAACTGCCAGAGCAGGGGTGAAATTTTCAAGAATTACATAGGGTCCTAAATCCCATTGGCTTTCAAGGAGACTTAGGCTTCTCAGGAGTTTGTCACTTTTGAAAATGGGAATTAGGTGTTAAGGGCTTTCCCTTCACCTGGTTCTTGACACCCAGACAGAAAGCAGAAGACCAAAGTGCAGACAATGCAATGTTTATTGGGGTTAATTAGGCAAGTACTGTAGTGCAATCTTTATTGTGAAAGTGCAACTTATAAATGTAGATTTTTTTTTAACATAACTGCACTCAAAAACAAAATAGTGTTAGAGCATAAAAGTCCAATCAGTCCTACTTCTTGTTCAGCCAACCGCTAAGACAAGCAAGTTTGTTTACATTTACGGGAGATAATGCTGCCTGCTTCTTATTTACAATGTTACCTGAAAGTGAGAACAGACGTTCACATGGCACTTTTGTAGCCAGCATTGCAAAGTATTTACGTGCCAGATATGCTAAACATTCGTATGCCCTTCATGCTTCGGCCACCATTCCAGCGGACTTGCTTCCATGCTGATGATGCTCATTTAAAAAAAAAAATGCATTAATTTAATGTATGACTGAACTCCTTGGGGGGAAAACTGTATGCTTCCTGCTCTGTTTTACCCACATTCTGCCCCATATTTCATGTTATAGCAGTCTCAGATGACCTAGGATGTTGTTCGTTTTACGAACACTTTCACTGCAGATTTGTTAAAACATAAAAAAAGTACCAATGTGAGATTTCTAAAGATAGCTACAGCACTCGACCCAAGATTTAAGAATCTGAAGTGCCTTCCAAAATCTCAGAGGGACAGGGTGTGGAGCATGCTTTCAGAAGTCTTACAAGAGCAACACTCCAATGCGGAAACTACAGAACCCGAACCACCAAAAAAGAAAATCAACCTTCTGCTGGGGCATCTGACTCAGATGATGAAAATGTGTCGGTCTGCACTCCTTTGGATCGTTATTGAGCACAACCCATGATCAGCATAGATGCATGTCCTCTGGAATGGTGGTTGAAGCATAAAGGGACATGAATTTTTAGCGCATCTGGCATGTAAATATCTTGTGACACTGGCTACAACAGTGCCATGCGAACGCCAGTTCTCACTTTCAGGTGACATTGTAAAGAAGAAGCGGGCAGCATTATCTCCTGCAAATGTAAACAAACTTGTTTCTTTGAGCAACTGGCTGAACAAGAAGTAGGACTGAGTGGACTTGCAGGATCTACAATTTTACATTATTTTATTTTTGAATGCAGGTTTTTTTGTACATAATTCTGCATTTCTAAGTTCAACTTTCATGATAAAGAGATTGCACTACAGTACTTGTAATGGGGGAACTGAAAAATACTATTTCTCTTGTTGTTTTTTTACATGCAAATATTTGTAATCAAAAATAAATCTGAAGTACATTTTGTATTCTGGGTTGTAACAGAAGTCAGTATATTTGAAAATGTAGAAAACATCCAAAAATATTTAAAGAAATGGTGTTATTATTGTTAAACACGATTAACCGCATGATTAATCGCAATTTTAATTGCTTAACAGTGCTATTAGAGATCAAATCGATCAAATAAGCCCTTTTGTCTATTTAGCAACAATCTACACTACGGTGCTATGACTGCACAGCCATAGATGTGCTGCTGTAGCCTGCATATGCTCAAAATTCGGGAAGTTGCTGTTCCTACCCCAGCAGAAAAACATCTTCTGTCAGCATACACTCCATCTATACTAGGTAACTATGCTGGTATAGCCCCATCAACATAGGCTCTATAGTGTAAACCTAGCCTGTTAGTGATTCAGTGTAACTTCTAGACAACTCATGACTAGTGAAATAAATACAAAGACACATCACAGATTTTAGTCGTCCAGAGGGTTTTAACCCTGATATGAAGCATTTAGTTTAAACACAACCACGACATCAATTGGGTAAACAATACATGGAGATTTCACTAGGAAGGTGGTGAAGCACTGGAACGGGTTACCTAGGGAGGTGGTGAAATCTCCATCCTTAGAGGTTTTTAAGGCCCGGCTTGATAAAGCCCTGGCTGGGATGATTGAGTTGGGGTTGGTCCTGCTTTGAGCAGGGGGTGGGACTAGATGACCTCCTGAGGTCCCTTCCAACCCTGATAGTCTATGATAAATGTCATTTTGCTATATGTATCAGTTGGAGTTGGCATGGAGGTGACTTCTCCAGCTCAGCTTCACCACTGCGATGGCTGGCTCTAGAGACAGAGAGGGAGTTCATTCAGGTGATTCACTCAAGGTGCTGTGACAGCCATACGCCGGTTCTCTGTGAGAATTTCTCAGTGGTGCTTGTCAGCGACCAGATTTTAGTTGTTACCCAGTACGAGGCGCTCAACCTGGCCAGGCAAGTATGCTCCCACTCACCAGCACTGTCGTGCAGATGTTTCTGTTTCAGGGAGCAGGACATTTTATACCTTTTCTGATGGGCAAAGCTAATGTGGCCCAATCAGGAAGTGATCCGGACTCGTGGCAAAAAAAAGTCCAGCCAGGATATGAGTTATGTCCCTTCTCATCGTCCAATGAGAAAACGAGACCTCTTGCAACTCCTGGAGAAAACTCCAGTGTCTTTGTGTAAAACACTTTGTGCCATTTCCACTTAGGTCAGACGCGCTGGGCCATGCACTGCTGGCTCAGCTCCAGTCAGTAACCTCTTTCTGCAAGTTCCTTTCCATGGGCTCCGTGCTCCTTTGGCCCAGTGTGTCTGACTCCATGCTCTTTCCATCTTAGCTGTCTGCAGCAATGTTCTGGAAGTTAGAATAAAGTCTCTTCCCCCTCCTGGATGGCACTGTCCTTGGGTAGTAGTTCATAACGCAGCCATATACAGTCATTTGATTCACGTGCTTGGTCCACCAGCAACAGGAGAGAACAGTTAGTGAAATAACACAAGACCACTCTAGGCACCTCCATACCAGAACTTGTTTCCTACACCTCAGTGACCAGGTCAGTAGGATCACTTCATATGTGACCCTCTCTCTGGGCACCTGCCAGTCACAAAGTTCATCAGGCCTCATAATCAATTAGGCCTTAGAGAACATTTTGGTTGGTTCACTTTAAATATTTACTTTTCACGCTGGCTTCTCCCCATGCCAACAGAATGGATCAGCTTCTTTTATATGAAATATAGTTAGACCTTTGTTAAAGATTCCTTATATATTTCTGATTGATCACATTTCTATTTAAAATAGACGGCACGAGCAGTTCCTGAGTCTTCTTTCAATCACACGGACAGGCTGTCCCGCCCCGTCCCTCAGACCAATCAACGCGGAGATGGGACGGCAAATCCCACCTCTGGAGTGTCCTGGCTGGAACTGCTGGTTGTGGGGGGAAGTTCCTGGCTGGGTCCCAGTTAGAGGGTGTGTGTGTGTGTGTGTGTGTGTAAGTAAAAGAGAGACAGAAAGAGACAGGTGGATCCCAGCTAGATGGGGTGGGAGGGTCACACTAATGGAGTAGGCCATGACCAATTGCTCTGAAGGCACAATAAGCTTATGGGCATCTCCACAATCCATCTGCCCGCCCTTTCCCCACAGTGCTCAGCCAAATTCCCTTCCTTGCCCCCATATGGACTCTCCACTGGGCATCATGAAGACAGGACCACAGCCTGGTCTGTATCTACTGGAGCTGTGCCAAGCCACCAGCCCCCAGAAGCCCCTCAGGTCCTGGTGACGGTAGAGAAGCATTAGCATGTGTGGCTAGGTGCCTGGTAAGGTTTGCCTGTTGGCTGAAGTCCTTGCCGCAGGTGGTGCAGCAGTACGGCTGTGCCCCGGTGTGCGTGCGCTGGTGCTTGGTCAGCGTGCTGGCGTTGCTGAAGCCCTTGCCACAGTCGGCGCAGCGGTACGGCCGCTCCCCGGTGTGCGTGCGCCAATGCTGGGTCAGGGTGCTGGCGTTGCCGAAGCGCTTGCCACAGTCGGCGCAGCGGTACGGCCGCTCCCCAGTGTGTGTGCGCCGGTGCTGGGTCAGCGTGCTGGCGTTGCTGAAGCCTTTGCCGCAGTCGGCGCAGCGGTGCGGCCGCTCCCCGGTGTGCGTGCGCCGGTGCTGGGTCAGCGTCCAGGCGTTGCCGAAGCTCTTGCCGCAGTCGGCACAGAGGTAGGGCCGCTCCCCGGTGTGCGTGCGCCGGTGCCGGCTCAGCGAGGCGGCATCACTGAAGTCCTTGCTGCAGTCGGCGCAGTGGTACGGCCACGCCTGGGTGTGCGTGCGCCGGTGCCGGTGCAGAGACTTGGCCCAGCAGAAGCTCTGGCCGCAGTCAGCACAGCGGTACAGCTGCTCCCCAGTGTGCGTGTGCTGATGTGCTGACAGGTGTGAGAGCTGAGCGAAGTCCTTGCCGCAGTCGGTGCAGCGATAGGGCCGCTCCCCGGTGTGCGTGCGCCAGTGCTGGTTCAGTGCGGAGGCTCTGATGAAGCCCTTGCCGCAGTCGGCGCAGCGGTACGGCCGCTCCCCGCTGTGCGTTCGCCGGTGCTGGCTCAGTGCGGAGGCGTTGCTGAACCTCTTGCCGCAGTCGACACAGCCATGGGATTGCTGCCCCACAGCAAGCCTCTGGTGCTTAGCCAGTTCTGGTCTCTGGCTGAGTCCATCCCCACACTCGGCATGGGGATTGACTCCATCCTGTCCACGGTTCCCCCCGTGGGCCGTGGGATCCAGCTTTCCTCCCACACTCACCCCACGTTCAGACCGTCTCCTCATTCCTCCCGGGATCCCGTGCCCTGCTGGAGAGAGCAGAGGGAATCCTGGTGTTGGCTCACGGTTAAGTTTGCAGGTTTGTCAAAGTGAGAAAAATCTCATCGATAGCTCAGTTTTCCCATTTGTCCGTGACTTGTCTGTGACTCACCCCGCAATAGTGACTCCTGTCCCACGGGGCTGGGCCCGAAGCCCTGCACCAGACAGTGTAACCTGGCATCCAGGGCCAAAGTGCCACTCACATTTGCCCCTCTGTCCCACCCATGACAGATCAAACGTGAGCCCCACGGGATAGGAACTGTTGCTGTGGGGTGTGGGCAGGGAATCAGGACAAGTCCTAGAGCCAGGAGCTCCAGGGACTAACACTGTGGGGTGAGCATGGGGCAAGCTCACGCGAGTCTCCCCCCAGCCCCCGAGCCTCTCCACACCAGGCCAGGATTAGGGTCACGGTGCTGGGTGGAGGGTGCTGCTGTGAATGGTCGGTGCCCATTTGATACAAAATGCTGTGACAAATCTGCAGCCTGACTTATGGTGGTTCTACCCTAACTTGTTTGTGCAGCACCTAGCACCTGCTCCCACGTGAGCATGCACCTCGTGTCTCATTTTATGCTTAAATTGTAGAGTGCCCAGGAAACTGGTACAACACGGCCCTGATCCAGGACCAGGACCCCTACATGCGAATGCAGGACAAACAGGGTCCGGTTTTTCTTTTCAAACTGATTTAGTTTTTATTTCAATCAGGATTTTATGTTGTTGGTTCGTCGCTTTCCCCCCATTTTGTCGCATGAGGCCTGCTCCCCCGTTTTGGTACTGTTTTAACTATACCACTTTGAAACCAGTTTAGTTAAAGGGCTACATCCCTCTAATGTGGACACAGTTAGACCAGTATAAAGGTGCTTAGAACAACACAGCTTATTCCTGTGGGGGAGTGAGTCCTTTTCAAGAAGTCATTCCCCCTGGGCCTGATGTTTCATTTCTTGTGCAAAACTAAACTGGAAGTTTGTTTTTTCTTGCAGGTGTGGGGGAAGGGACAAATTACTCAGGATTTATGTGATGTAACCTGAAACTACTTTTGTATTGTTTTACAAGCCAATCAATGGATACTGTTAAGCAGGAAGGGGTTCGTGGCTCCTACGCAGCGGGCCTGCGATCTACAGACAAGCACAGACCTCATTTAGGCTGATGGGCGAGCTAAGCATTAGCACTGAAGCAATGTTCGTTTGAAGTGTCAAAGGGTTTGTGCCACTGAGGGAGCAGGAAGAGAGGGGGATGAGAGAAAGGTTGTCCCACTGTGCTCCCTCCCGTAGATCCTAGACCTGGGGTCAATGCCACCATGCCCTTCCCATATTGCCAGGAGTCCTGGTTAAACGGCAGGGGGAAATGGCTCAGAACTCTTGCCCTAGAAGGAGTCCTATCTGCAAGGAAGCCTAGAAGAGAGCTTTGTGGACTATGGACCAGTAGGCCTGTCTCACCCCCCAGCTCTACAGAGTCTGATGCCCTGACACACAAAGTGGGATGTTAGCCTCACGGCCTCACAGCCCTCCCCATTACAAAGAGGGTGAAACTGATGCACAGGGAGCACTTCAGGAAATGAATCTAGAACTTATGAATCCACTTCAATGCGCCAATCCAATGCGCTACCTCTGTGTAAACATAGCCCATGTCCTTCCCTCAGGAGAGCTCTCTTTCCCTCAGCACCCCTCAAATCCCCCACCACACTGTCACATACCACTATCCCATTCCTCATCCCATCTCATCACCTCCCCATTGCCAATTCATGTCTCTTTCACTGCTTTGAGGCCCCATCTCTCTTAGGTCCCATCCCGGGTCATAGATATCAAGCCCAGAGAAGCCCATTGTGCCCATCCAGCCCAGCCTCCTGCCTAACCCAGCCAGAGAAACTCCCCAGCAATTCCTGCCTCCGGCCCAGTAACTGCTGGCTGAGCTAGAGCAGAGCTTTGAGAGAGAGATGCCCCATCTCCAACAGACTCCCAGTGATGGAGAACCCATCCCGTCCCTAAGGGAGGTGTTCCAGTGGTGAATTCCCCGCCCCATTAAGGGATTGGGTTACAATGATTCACCTCGGGAGGGGCTCTCAGGCCCTGAGCTTTCCCTGGAGTTCTCGGCATCCTGGATCCAGAGCTCTGCCTCCCCTACCTCGATCCGGTGGATTAAGTCCGGTGTGGAACCTGAATAGCCTGTTTGGGGGGGAAAGAATCAGTTTTATTACTAAGGTCTTGTCTACACTACACAGTTTTGTTGACAAAACAGTGGAGGTGTACACGCTACAATGCGACTTTTGGTGACAAAAACTGTTTTGGTGATAAAATAAAACCACCTCGATGAGAGGCGTAGAACTTTTTGAGGCAAAGTTTTAGCAACAAAGGGTCAGTGTAGACACTGTGCTTGATTATGTCGCTGTAAATGGCCACTGAGTGGATGATAAAAGTAATGGAGGAGCAAACAGAGATGCTGAAGTCCCTAATCATACTCCATTTTGAACAGATACATGCTCGCCTCCCCCGGCAGCCGCTTCAGAACGGTTTTCCATACCCTCCCCAAACATCTGCACATTCCATCTAAATTACATTAAAACAATGTAATATCGGCAGGGCCGGCTCCAGGGTTTTGGCCGCCCCAAGCAGCCAAACAAACAAAAAACAAAAAAGCCGCGATCGCGATCTGCGGCGGCAATTCAGCGGAAGGTCCTTCGCTCCAAGCAGGAGTGAGGGACCGTCCGCCGAATTGCCGCCGAACAGCTGGATGTGCCGCCCTTCTCCGGAGTGGCCGCCCCAAGCACCTGCTTGGTAAGCTGGTGCCTGGAGCCGGCCCTGAATATCGGGCTGTTAAGAAGACTCCTGTCTTAATAGCACCCACCATCACCAGCTAAAGAAACAGATCTTATGACAGTTAAAGAAAACTTGGTCTGATAGCATTCTGTCTGGTAAGGAATCACTTATCAACAGTTGTGGGTGTGAAATCTCTACTTTGTTTTACCTTTACGTTCCCTACTTCTCTATTGTTTATCTGTATGGTTTCTGTCTGGTTCTTTGATTGTTTCTGTCTGTTGCATAATTAATTTTACATTTAAATCAACGAAGGTATGATTGGGTAAAAAATTGTTTCCCAATATGTTAAGATATGCAGCAAGGGAGGTTTGGGTTGGACATTAGGAAAAAGTTCCTAGCTGTCAGGGTGGTTAAACACTGGAATAAACTGCCTAGGGAGGTTGTGGAATCTCCATCTCTGGAGATATTTAAGAGTAGGTTAGATAAATATCTATCCGGGATGGTCTAGACAGTATTTGGTCCTGCCACGAGGGCAGGGGACCTCTCGAGGTCCCTTCCAGTCCTAGAATCTATGATTGGTCAAAGACTTACTTTGTAGTACTTTACTTTAAAATGATTGGGTAAAGGTACAGCTAAGCGGGACTCAAGTTTCACTATATAAACTGGGGTCCAACAGGAAGTTCTTTGGCACCTGCTCCAGAACACAGCCCAAAGATCAGAGCTGCCAGACCTCAACACCCCCAGAAGCTGGAGTCCCCGGACAACCTGATCCTGAGTTGCCAGCAGGAAAAGTTTGTCTGCCTTATTGGGAGTGGTGAGCATTGTCTGCTGAGCGTGAGCATTCCGTTTTGGTGATTGGTAATAAATAGAGGTTAAGGATATTACTGTGTACGGTTCTTTCACTAGTAAAACACACAAACAAACAAACCACAAACATGCAGAGTGTAAAGTTACACCCTGAGCCCTAGGAACTGGGTAAGGGTGGGTGCCTTGAGGCAGAGTTGCTGCCATCAGTGTCTGGGCTGGGATTCCTGGAAGCGGTTGTTTGTTTGCTACCACCGCTGTGCCAGGACTGAGGTACATAATGAAAGTAAACAAGTTACACTAAAATTAGCCCCAGGCTCTATAGACCCGAGTTCTCCTCCAACAGGTGCTGACGAGGGTTGTCCATTAATCTCAGTTAATTTATACGATTAACTCAAAAAAAATTCATTGCAATTAAAAAAAATAATCACAATTAAATGTGCTGTTAAACAATAGAATCCCAATTGAAATTTATTAAAATTTTTTGGATGTTTTTCTACATTTTAAAATATATTGACTTCAGTTACAACACAGAATACAAAGTGTACAGTGCTCACTTTATACTGTTATTTTTATTACAAATATTTCAGTGTAAAAATGATAAACAAAAGAAATAGTATTTTTCAATTCACTTCATACAAGTACTGTAGTGCAATCTTTATTGTGAAAGTGCAACTTACAAATGTAGCATATCTGGCACATAAATACTTGCAATGCCAGCTACAAACGTGCCATGTGAATGTCTGTTCTCACTCTCAGGTGACATTGTAAATAAGAAGCGGGCAGCGTTATCTCCTGCAAATGTAAACAAACTTGCTTGTCTTCGTGGTTGGCTGAACAAGAAGTAGGACTGAGTGGACTTTTACGCTCTAACATTATTTTGTTTTTGAGTGCAGTTATGTAACAAACAAACAAACAAACAAACAAAATCTACATGTGTAAGTTGCCCTTTCACAATAAAGATTGCACTACAGGACTTGTATGAGATGAATTGAAAAATACTATTTCTTTTGTTTTTTGACACTGCAAATATTTATAATAAAAAATAAATATAAAGTGAACACTGTACATTTTGTATTCTGTGTTGTAATTGAAATCAATATATTTGAAAATGTAGAAAACATCCAAAAATATTTAAATGGTATTCTATTATTAACAGTGCAATTAATTGTGATTAATTTTTTTTAATACCACTTGGTGGCACATGGGCAGCTGAAGATTCAAGGGAACCCAGACATTCACAGCTGCGAATAGAAGAAGGGAAATTGGTCCTTACCCAGGGAAACGAGGGCCCGGTAATTCCGCAGCATCTGGTCCCGGTATAGCTGCTTCTCTGGCTGGGATAAGAGCTCCCACTCCTCCCGGGTGAAATACAGAGCGACGTCCTCGAACGCCACCTGGAGCTGCTGGCACAAGCATTACACACTCAGCACCTTCCGCTCCAGCCCCCAGCCCGGAGTCTCAGCAGGGGACGCGGTTTCTATGGGAGCAACTCACAGGGATAACACCCAGCCCAGCAGCTGTGACCCAGGGAGACTCCCCCTGACCCCCCACAGCTCCCCCAGGGACTCGGGGCCCTGCTGGCTGGGGACAGGAGTCACCCTCAGCTCCCTATGGGGCTCTGGGGCGGGGCGCTGGGAAGGGCCCAAATCCCAGGGCAGGGAACAGGCTCCTCCCCCCCGGCCGGAGTCCCCGCCTCTGCCCCAGGCCTGTGCTCACTGCCAGCTCCCTCCCCTTGCTCAGGTATCTCAGAGCTCCATTGTCAGGCCAGGGACTCGGGAGAAAGGGGTCGCACCCGGCTCCGCATGTCCGCCCGGCCAGGGCCCTCCCCTTCCTAGTCCCCAGGGACGCTCCCGGCTTTGCGAGTGGTGTCCTGGGGCCCCAAAGCCACTCCCCAGCCCTCCGGCTGCTGCAGCCCCTGAGCCCCCAGGCTGCGTTGGTGCAAAGTGGGACCCCGGGCCAGGCTTGGCCCCACCACACTGAGCCGCTTCCTACCCCGGGGCAGCGCTTGGTCCAGGTCAGCACCACCCCCCAGTAGCTGCTGCTGCCCCCAGCCCTGGGGTCACTAATGCGGGAGGGATCCGGGTCTCAGCACCCAGCCGGGACCAGCCAGAGCCCGGCCGGGGAGTCACTGCCCCCAGCAAGCTCCCAACCAGCATCCTACCTGCGCCGGCCCCGCTGCAGCCATTGCCATGGTCTGGGGCAAGGCGGGGTCCGTGGTAGCAGGGAAGGGACAGACCGGGCGTGTCTCTTCAGACAGACAATCTGGAGAGAGGCGAAAAGGGGCCTAGTGAGTTCCCAGGGCATCCCCCGAGGAGAGCAGGACCCCGTTATTCTGGGCCTGGGGCAGGTGCGACATTCTCAGTAACACCCCAGGGAGGGGGCTGGGATTAGCCCTCCCCCCGCCCATGTGTCACTGCCCTACTAGGGGGGTGGAAATAAAGCCCCAGGTTAGCTCAGTTGCAGACCCCCCCCCTCGTTGGCCCAGCGTTGGCGCTGGCTGGGGGGGGTCTCTCCAGCCCCCCTCGACTCCGACCCCCCAGCGGCCTCTTTTCTCCGGGCAGCGATTTCCTGCCTCCGCGGCTGTTTCTGTCCCTCCCCTGCGCCCCGCTCATCGACCGATCCCCGGGCTGCAGCGGGGACCCGCCCTGTGCACGGGCCGGGCTGGGGACCCAGGTGTCCGGCCTGGCACGGGAAAGCTCCTCGGCCCCGCCTGCTCCAGGGCGGATTTAGCGCCCCAGCCTTTAACCCTTCCCGCGCCGCGCCGCGCCGACCTATGCGGGCCGGAGAGTCCCGGCTGGGCTGGAGGCGGGAGCCGCCCCGCCCCCTTCTCCAAGAGGCAGGGGCCGGGGGCTCCCTGGGGCTGGAATCGGGGCCAGGCGGGGCAATGGTGGGCCTGGGAACCCAGGAGTCCGGGCGCTGGGACACGTGGGTCAGGTACAATCCCCGCCCCGAGGCAGCCCGGAAGCGAGCGGAGGCTGGAGGGGGTCCGCGCAGCCCGCTCCGGCTGCAGGCAGCCGCCCTCTCCCACTGGCGTGCATGGACAGGGCCTTGAAAGCAATTCTAAGTAGAAATTACATTGATACAAATGACTTCCTTATGCAAATGTCAGTTCCGTTCAGAATGGCCTGGCCTGGCGACAATGAGAGCAAAGCTTGTACACCCACAAGACTATTCCACGTTAAACCCCAAATAGAATATTCAGAAAACTCTTCTAATTTCTCTGGAATTTAACCAGTATTCTGTAGGGTGACCTATTTCCCTAAACTGAAAATGGGACTCCGCACGCACCCGGGGAAGCGGCGACGCCAGGCAGCCTGGTGGCAGTGCTATCTGATAAGACGCTCGCCAACACAGAGCTGGTGAGAAAGGTCCATGAGAAATCGGGCTTTTCCCATCAGAATAAAAGCTCAGTGATGTGTGGTGCAGGGGTCACCGTTAGCGTGGTGATGTACAATGAGAAGGGGAGTTGGGGCAGGGGACCCAAGGTCCAGTATACCCTAAAACAGCATTTATCCTCTTGTGTAATGGTCATTACTTTGGAGTCTTGGATGTGAAGACTATGTATGGGGTAAGATATTTCTGTGACCTTTGTTACATGACCTGTAACCCTAAGAATAGCCAGGCTTGCCACCGGAGCAGCGGGCTCTGCCTGAGCCCAGAGTGTGTTACCCGCCCAAAATTCTCTGTTATTCACACACTCTAAGGGCACCCACCCCTACCCGTTCCTAGGGCTCGGGCGTAACCTTACGCTCTACGGGTTTGCGGGGTCTTTTACCGGTGAAAGAGCCTTACACAGTAATATCCTTATCCTCTATTTATTAATAATCACCCAAACCAGAATGCTCACACTCAACATACAATGCTCACCACTCCCAATAAGGCAGACCAACTTTTCGGGGTCAGGTTATTTGGGGACTCCGGGTTCTGCATGGTGTCACTGGCAGAGTGTTGAGGTCTGGCAGCTCTTGAGCTTGGGGCTGTGTCCTGGAGCTGGTTCCAAAGAACTTCCTTTAGGACCCCAGTTTATATAGTGAAACTTGAGTCCTGCTTACTGGACCTTAACCAATCATTTTACTAAAATTTTACTAACCAATCCTAACATATTGTAACGAAATTCTCTAACCAGTCCTACCCCACCACCTTCATTGATTTACACCTTGCATAATTAATTATACAGCAGACAGAAACAATCAAAGAACCAGACAGAGATCATACAGACAAACAGTAGAGAAGTGGGGACCGTAAAGATAAAACAATAAAGAAATGAGGATTTCACAACCACAACTATTGTTAAGTGGTTTCTTGCTAGACAGAATGCTATCAAACTAAGTTTTCTTTAACCATCTTAAGATCTGTTTATCTGGTGATGGTAGGGTAACCAGATGTCCCGATTTTATAGGGACAGTCCCAATTTTTGAGTCTTTTTCTTATATAGGCTCCTATTAACCCCCACCCTCGTCCCGATTTTTCACATTTGCTGTCTGGTCACCCTAGGTGATGGTGGGTGCTATTAGAACAGGATCTCCTTCTTAACAGCCTGGGATTACATTGTTTTAATATAATTTAGATGGAATGTGAGGATGTGACTTTCTGCTTCTCAGTTAATGGATGCTGCTTCTAATCTGGCTGCAGACAAAGGCCTTAGGCCTTACAATATGGCTACAGGAAAAGGCCTTATCCTTACAAGTGTACGGCAGGTGCTAGAGGTGTGACACTGGCAGGGTGTGCTGCAGGTCCCGGTTGTGTTTAGAGAGACAGAAGGCCTTGGCAACCAGGGCTGGCTCCAGGGTTTTTGCTGCCCCAAGCGGCGCAAAAAAAAAAAAAAAAAAAAAAAAGCCGCGATCGCGATCTGCGGCGGCAATTCGGCAGGAGGTCCTTCGCTCCGAGCGGGAGTGAGGGACCGTCCGCCGAATTGCCGCCGAATAGCTGGACATGCCGCCCCTCTCCGGAGTGGCTGCCCCAAGCATCTGCTTGACAAGCTGGTGCCTGGAGCCGGCCCTGTTGGCAACCCGAAGCAAAGCCAGTCCAAGATGCTGTGTGACAGGTGTCAGTACTACATGGAAAAAGACCACCAGTGCAAAGGCCGGGACTGTAAGCTGTGTGATGTTCAGGGATCGTAGAAATCCATTGGCTGCAGAAAAATGCAGAATTTGCATTTTTACAGAGAATCTTTACATTTGTGAAAAAATAAAAACATATATTCACTAAATGTTACTGAAAGTACCAGTGTCACTTACTCAATGTGCACAACCTCCCCCTCTTGTGCTTGATTTTTGAATGCTCTTTAGATGTACAGTAAGTAAAGTTACGAAAAGATGCCAAAAACTTTAAAAACTGCCCCTAAAGACCATGTCACGGACTTTGGCAAGGACAAATTTCACGTTGATGGTAATGTGCGGTTCTGTACAGGATGCAGCAAGGTTGTAGATTACATTTGAAGGCAGACAATTGTAGAACAAATGGAAAAAGCGCAACATAAACAGAATTAAAAGAAATGAAAACAAGAGTCTTCAAACTTGTTTAAAGTGGTAAAGATATCAATAAACATTGTGTTCAAGTGATACTCTATATATTATGGCTAGGGAAACGAAAGTTCAGCATTTCATTTTAATCGCTGAAAAATGAAGATTTTTATGTTTTTTTATGAGAAATTTTGTGGTTTTTTTATCACGGAAAACTAGGATCCCTGGTGATGCTGAAGACTGTGATGATCTAAACCAGCGGGTCTCAACACGCGGGCCACATGCGGCCAATTAGCACACATCTGCGGCCCAACTGTGTGCTAAAGAAAATTCAAAATTTGCTGCTCTGGTCTGGCAGGGAGCAGGGCTGGCTGAGGGGGAGACAGCAGCATGCACCCCTAGGGGGAGGGCTGGCTCAGGGGTTTGAGCATTAGCCTGCTAACTCCAAGGTTGTAGGTTCAATCCTTGAAGGGACCATTTGGGGATTCAGTTGGGGTTGGTCCTGCTTTGAGCAGGAGGTTGGACTAGATGACCTCCTGAGATCTCTTCTCACTCTGATATTCTATGATTCTGCCGGCAGGTGAGTAGGTCTGTGGGTAAGTTTTTTGGGGGGCTCAGGGAACTAGGGGTTTGCCCCCAGTTTTAGGTGGGCCTCTGCTCCTGACCCCCTTCTTGAGTCCTAGCTGCCAGCCCCACCAGATGCTATGCTACTGGCTGGCACTGGGGGTCCCAGCTGCTGCCTGGCCCCCATGTGGCAGGGTCCGGATCCCCACTGCTGCCCAGCTCCACGCCTGGCCCCACTTTGGGCAGGGGCGCTGGGCATAAGGGACTGTGAGTGGTTTTAGGGTGCGGGGGCACCCTAAAACCTGTGGCCCACAATAATAAACAGATTGAGAACCACTGATCTAGACAGACATCTGTGTTTCATGGTCAACAACTCAACATCAGTACAACCAAGGCATCAGAAAAGTACATTGTGTATGTTGGGTGCAGGGGACCCCTGACCAGATCCCTAGTTACATTTTTGCAAAGCAAGATCTGCTGGTAGTTTACGGGTGTGGAATGTGTTGCAGCCTTTGCCAGGATCTTTCTGGCTAAGCTCTTTTGGAACCACATCTTCCTAGCTCCCTGCTGCAAAGGGGATGACAGATACATTATCCTGAGACAGCTCTTGAAGGAGAAGATGGATGTAGATCTGGTCGCGCACGAAGGCAAAGTCCTGATTGTGAAGGTGAAGGCCTCGGACATTTGTTTTATTGATTCTTTCTACTCTTACCTATGAAGCTCAGCCAGTTAACGCAGGCCCTGGGCTTGGCCTGGGACAAAGGGTATTTTCCTCATTCCTCATTAACACTTTAAAAATGAAGAGTAGGTCAGAGCTATGACAGACTCCAGTGCTGATTGCATGATGCCCGGCAGTTTCTCTGAGAGGGAAGGTGTAGATTTACACAGAGACCACGTCAAGGTGAACCTGGCTAAAAGGCAAATTGCAGAATTGTTTCTGAACTGGCTGTGGGGGAAGTTCGGACAGAGATCAAACCTGCCCAACACCACCCTCATGAGAGACACAGACCAGCTCCAGGAGTACATGTATCCCCCAATATATAAGGTTCATTCCTGTGAGTTTATCAAGAATGAATCAGCCTGTCTGGGCTGGAAGTACATGGTCCCTTTCAGCCCTGCATTTCTATGATTTCCGCTGAAACTTTCCAGAACATTCAGCCTGAGGCAGGCACCCGGCATGAAGCATTTCAGCCTGAATGGCTCAAGTCTGAAAAAGCTATAAGCAACTGAAGACAGGGTCTTAAAGTGAATGCATCAGGCAACTTTAGGCATCATTCTACCTAGGATGTGTCCCTCTTGTTTACAGCTGGCCAGCAGTAACACCTAGGGGCTGATGTGTGGAGGAGACAGGTGGCTGCCTGAGGAGCTGTGTCCCCACCCTCCACACTAGACCCGGGCAGACTTCTTCTCCCCGAGTGGAAGAGCAGAGTGGGGGCTATGACACATGGACCCGAGCAGAGATCAAACCCCAAATGTGCAGCACTACAGTGTACCTTCTGTGACACCTTCTTCTCACAGGCCCGAGGGTTCCGGTTCCTGCTCCTTGGCAGTGTGATGGTGGTGGCGGGTTAGAGCGAGACGGGGGAACCTGTTTCAGTCTCGGGCAGTTTTAGCTCTTGCCTGAACAGCTCCTAGAAGCTGAAATGCCCCGATTTGGCAAGAGGGACACCGGGCCTGAGAGCTCAATCAGGGGGGCAGCCAGCAGAGCCAACCCCTGCTCCTAGCCACGGCCAGCCCCCGGGGGCAGCCAGAGCTGGGAGCAGCCCAGCCACAGCATCCCCCCAGCTGATGGCAGGAAGCAGCCATTAACCCCCTCTTAGTCTTTAGCAAGCAACAGCCAGCACTGGAGACCAGCAACCCAGCCACAGCTCCCCTCCACCCAGCCCAGGACAAGGAGCACAGGGGCAGAGGCTCAAGAACCCACGAAACATCCCCAGACACCAGCCTCAGGGGAGGTCAGAGCCAGCTGGGAGCAGTGCCGAGATCCAGAGCTGTCTAAGGCCAGAAGGGACCGTTATGATCATCTAGGCGGTTCTCCTGGCTCTCCCAGTGTTTGCTCCATGCTGCAGCCTCGTCAGGCTTAAGCTCTGGTGACCTCTCCTCCATGCAAATAAAGCTGTGTATATTCAAATATGCAAATTGAAGCATTAAGTCACTTGTGCATAGTCTCCCGCTTTCTGAGCATCCAGCTGGTCTTAAATTGGCAGTGTCACAGACTCTCATGATTTGTTTGTGAGTTTCATGAAGTCTGGTGTGTTTTTTTCTTAAAGCCCCAGCTCCCGGAGTCAGGGGATTATGTGAGAATTTTGGATGTCGTTTAAAAAACAAAGTCCATCCCTAGCCCTCATGGTTGGGAAGAAGAGTCAGAAAATGTAATCCTCCGCAAAGGCTCTAACCATGGACGGGAAGTAACAAGATTGACAAATTTATTATATTTTTTAAATCTCATGGGTTTTTTTAAGCCAATCTCATGATCTCTTGGGGCCCTGACACATGATTTTTGTTTGTTGAATTGCAGGCTGGCAATACAAGAATTTGGTGACAGTGTGAATTTGGCTATATTAAATTTGAGAGTGGTGACACTGTGCAGCGTTTGGTGGCTGTGAAATTTGGAATTGGTGTCACCATGAATTTGGCAATACAGGACATTTGACACTGTGAATCTGAGGTTTCTACAGTGTTTAATTTGTGATGAAAGAGATGCTGGGGCTTGAGCAATTTTTTTTACTTTCATAACTGACGAGGAGAGGCCGGAGGTGCCGAGGCTATGAACTGCCAAGCCTGGAAGTGCCGGGTCTCAGCCTTGGCAAGCCCCGGCACAAATTAAGCACTGGGTTTCTACTTTCATAGATTTTAAGTCCAGAAGGGACCATTAGGTCATAGTCTAACCTGCATAATACAAGTCAGACAATCTCATCTAGTTATAGGATGGCATGATGAGGTGGGGGGGCCCCAATCTTCAAGCTCCCTTCTGTCTCTAGGCCGTGAGACCTAAGGGCTGAAGTCCATAGAGTTGCCCTGACCCACAGGGTTCTAAGGCCTAATGGCTGGAGTCTATATAATTGCCCTGATCCACAAGGCAGTAGGGTCACATGACCTATGTCAGGTTGGGGGGGTGGGAGCCTTTCTCTGCAGGGGAGTGAGGCCTAGCAGCTAGAGTCCATAGAGATACTCTGGTTTTGCAAGACAGTAAGGTCTAGAAGCCGGAGTTAATACAGTTGCCCTCCAGGGTGGGGCTGTATGGCCTAGTGGCCAGTTGGAGTGTGTGGGCCGCCACCTAGGGGGTGGTGGCAGCCAGGTAGGGGGACCTGGGCCCTCCCTGCTCCATCGGGTCCCAGTCTAGGGCCGTGTCAGGGTATGTGTACACTTACTGTGGATCGACGCTGTGGCGATCGAGCCACCAGGCTGGTCTACCTGCAGACTGCTCTCCTGTCAACTTCGGTACTCTACCAGAATGAGACGCGTAAGGCAAGTCGACTCCAGCTACATTATTCACGTAGCTGGAGTTGCGTAACTTAGGTTGACTTAACCCTGTAGTATAGACCTGCCCTTAGTGTCCAGTGTGTCCGCCACTGGGTCAGCAGGGATCCGTCCGCAACACGCTGACCATCATCGGGACAATGGCTAGTCCCCCACACTCCGGGCTACTTCCTGCCGTGTTACTCCGGGTGGCAGTCTGCAGGGCTTCGGGGTCTCCAGGTTCCTCAGCTGGTGCAACTCCCCGTAGCTCAGACCTCCCTGGGGCATCCCCAGGTAGCCGGGCATCTGCTAGGGTCTCAGCGCCTCTGACTTCTGCAGTCCAGGGTTCCCGTGGTTCCTGGGCTGGAGCCGGCAAGGAACATCCTGCCTCTCCGGTGGTGAACTGCTCCCTCAAACTGGTGCTCATAGGCTCCGGCTCCGTGGGTGCTGCAGGGCTGGAGCACCCATGGGGAAAAATTAGTGGGCACCCACCGGCAGCCAAGCTCCCTGCACCTCCACACCCTCCTCGCCGCCTCCTCCCCCGAGCGTGCCGCGTCCCCGCTCCTCCCCCTCACAGCGATTCCCGCCCGCCGCCTAACAGTTGTTTGGCGGCGCTTAGGACTTTCCGGGAGGGAGGGGGAGGAGGGGGGACATGGTGTGCTCCGGGGAGGAGGCGGTAAAGAGGCGGGGCAGGGGTGGGGACTTGGGGGTAGGGGGTGGAATTGGGGTGGGGCAGGGGCGGAGACCAGGGGGTTAAGCACCCATGGGGCAGAGGGGAAGTTGGCGCCTATGCTGGGGTTACACCTGAAGCATGCCCAGTAGGAATGTGGGGGCGTGGCTTCCTCTGCCCACATTGAGGAGTTAACCCTTTCCCATCCAGTGTGGGGTGAGTTCACCCCATCACAGGTGGCCACATGTCCTGTTTTGGCCGGGACCGTCCCTTTTTTAAGCCCTGTCCTGGCCGTCCCAACTTTTTTGGCAAAAGTTGATCAGTTGGCAAGACCAAATGGGACAAATGCCCACTTTTGTCAAAAAAGTGGGGTGCAGAGGAATGTATGTGGGGGGAGTGGTGATGCCAGCCCCCCACAGGGGGGGTAGCTGAACACAGAGGGGGGGGCAGGCAGGGCTCAGGCAAGCAGCGACGCCAGCCCCATGTGGGGAGTCTGGTGTACTTGGGTGAGCAGGGGGGTCTCGGGTCAGCCCCGTGGGAGGGGGGGCTAGGGTGACCAGATGTCCCGATTTTATAGGGACAGTCCTTTTGGGGGAGGTCTTTTTCTTATATAGGCTCCTATTACTCCCCACCCACTGTCCTGATTTTTCACATTTGCTGTCTGGTCACCCGGGGGGGGGAGGGGCTCGGGCGAGTGGCTCAGGCCACTCAAGTATGGGAGAGAGGGGGGGCTCAGGCTAGCCCCACATGGGGTGTCCCATTTTCCCTTTGAGAAATATCGTCACCCTATCTAGTCCCCCAGTTGGCTGTGCGGGACTGAAAGGCGTCGGGCCTGGATCTGAAGACTAGGGTGACCAGACAGCAAGTTTGAAAAATTGGGACGGGGGTGGGGGCTAATAGGAGCCTATATAAGAAAAAGACCCCAAAATAGGGACTGTCCCTATAAAATCGGGACATCTGGTCACCCTAAGCCCCCCGCCTCGCAGCCCAGCACTTCCTGTCCCTGGACAGACCAGCCCTCGGTCTCCGTCTGAGAGTGACGAGCGTGGGAAATGCCCAAGGGGTGGGGCGAAGGGACCTCGGCTGGGCCGGGAGGCCGATGTCGAAATCGCTTCCCAGCCGAGCCGGGCAGCAGCGGCGGGCTGGCTTCTGGCAGGGCCGGCATGGAGCAGCTCCTGAAGCAGGTGCTGGGGCCCCTGGAGAAGAAGGGCGAGCGGGAGCTGCAGCGCTTCAGCAAGAGGGTGCAGAAGTGTCTGGTGAGGGAGGGGGAGAAGCTCATCGCCGAGGACACGCCGGAGGGAGGGGCGGAGCCGGCCGCGGGTATTAACGACCGCGGGGACAGCGCCGAGCACGACGGGCTGGAGGTGGCCGTGAAGGTGCTGACAGACCCGGAGCGCATCAGAGACCTTGCAGATGCACTCGGCACAGACGGTACAGAGAGATGGGGGAACCCCCACTGCCCACCCCCTTGTTTCTGGGCACGACTAAATCCCCCCCCCCCCCCCGCCAGCGGGGGCCTCTGGGAGCTGGAAACAATCCTCAATCTGCCTTTCTTTCTCCTCTTTTCCAGGCTGGGATTTCTCGCCCCCCCCCCCCCCCGCTTTCACTTTCATTCTCTTCTCCTACCAGCCCCCTCCCCTCTCTGCCCTGCAGCTCCCCTGCTCTTTTCTGGCCACATCCTGAGCTGGTGTGGCCTTAGGGACCATTTACACCCGGGGAGAATCTGCTCCCCACCCCCACCTCGTGTAAAAAGCAAGAGAGGTTGTTGATCCATTGGCAAAACCCCTGCTGCCCCCCCCAACACACACACACACACACACACACACACACACACACACAGAGTTATTCCTTTAACATCATTTTGCCAAGCAAAACTAACTCAGCCCCTTGTACCAGCAGCACCCCCCAAACCAGCTGAGCGCTCACCAGCTCACATGGATTGTTCACTCGTTGGAGACAGGGACGCGCTTTTTGTTCTGGGTTTTGTACAGTGCCTGGCGCAATGGGGGCCCGGTCCGTGGCTGGGCCTCCCCGGTGCAGACATGCCAATGCTCACGAATGCATCACGAGAGATGTGATTTCTAGGTAAAATTAAGCTTCGCTCGTGATCTCGCAATAGAATTCTGTTTTCAGCCCGAGTGGCAGGGCTCCTGCTCTCAGCCCCGCAAGGAGGGACTCCTGGAGAGCCCCTCTTCGTGGGACCGCGAGTGCTCTGTGGGGTGTTTTAGCTAAAGTAAGTGAGAGAATCTCTCCACCCAAACTGCAGGTTAACAAAGTTGTTTGTTTTTAAATGGGGAATTTCCTTGGTTTTTTTGTATTAATTATGAATCGCTCCATGTGCTCCATGACAGGTGTTCAACGCTGGCTTTGCAGACTGCACCAGAATGGACCCTATTCCTTCCCAGTGGACTCCTTTCCACTGCCATATCTGTCCTCCTTCCATTCCGTTCCCTGGACCAGACACCCTCCCCCCCCGCCCCATTTGTAGTAGGTCTGTGCAGCATTCACTTGAAAGAAAATGTGATAGTTAGAACAGGGTCAATGTACACATCTAACTGAGGGGAAGAAGCATCTGCTTTAGCCCTCTGAACCCCTGTTTCTCTGCGATTATGGATCCTTCTCCCTCTGCCCCTGACTCTCCCCCATGCTGCTATCTCACTCGCACTCCTGTTCTGGCCTCTAAGAACTAAGTTTGTCCTCTGTGTGTATGTGTGGGGAGAAGGGAGTGTGTGGGGAGAGGGTGGACTATGCTGTGAGCTGACCACAGGTCTGAGACTGATTTTCTCCCTTTTTTCTCCAGTGCCCCCTGAATCTGCAGCCACTGCTGTGCAGAGCAAGCCCCTTCCTGCCGGTGCCACAGCCGGAGCAGCAGGTGAGTAGGGTGCAGATCGAGAGGCGCATGAAAGGCTCTGAAAGGAGGATTCCTTTCCCCCAGCACGGGACAGATCATTCCCTTTCCAAATCCCAGGCTTGGAGACACCTGGGCCATAGGTGCCAACTTTCCCCGGCGCCGGTGGGTGCTCACGCCCCCGCCGCCCCTGGCCTCACCCCGACTCCGACTCGCTTTATAGCATTGATGCTTCCTCTCTGTCTCATTTGCTCCAGAGTCCCCTCCCTTGTTGCAGTGCTTACATTCTCCTGGAGTCCTCCAGGCCCATCCTCCCCTCCCATTCGGGGCTCAGGGCTTCAGCCCCAGAGGGGCCGCACCAGAGCTTGGGGTTTCAGTTCCGCAAGAGGTGTCTGGGCTTGTGGCTCTGGGCTTCAGCCGCGGGGCCTCATGGATCCCCTGAGACCAGCTCGTGGCCCCCCAGAGGGCTGGGATCCCAGGTTGAGAGCCAACAGCATCGGGCTGGAGTCAAGGGGAAATATTTACTGGAGCTCCGCTCCGGACAGCTGAATTTAAGCCCTGCCTTTGTGGATTCAGCAGGTACCACGTGGGGCTGAGCAGAGAGGGCTGGGCCCCCTTCCCCGCCCCAACAGAGATCCATGTTGGAGTCCAGAGACATCAAGCCCTCCTGGAATGTAATGATGGGACATAGGAACTTCCCCGATGGGCCCATCTAGCCCAGTATCCTGCCGCCTCCACGCCACTCTGGATCAAATCATTGGGCCAGTCTAGACTGTATCCTGCCCCCTCCCTAGAACCCCAAATCAGATCAATGGCCCATCTAGTCCAATAGTCCAACTCCAATAGTGGCCATTAGCAGACGCTACAGATGGAAGCCTCACTCCGAGGCAAGATTTCTCCTTCCCCCTCTCTCTATCCATTTGACTTCTCAGTTGTCCTGCGGAGCCCGGAGGTATCGGAAATATTCCAGTCTCAGCCGCTGGTGGAGGGCAGCCACGTGGCCTTCAGCTGCTTCATCGCAGGGTACTTCCCCCAGGAGCTAACTGTGACCTGGCTCAGGAGGGAGAGTGGAGACAGTGTGGCCACACCCATCGAGGACTCCGCTGATTACGCCATCATTCACAAGGAGACCTGCGCCAAAGACAAGGAGACCTACCAGCAGATGGTGACGCTGTCCTTCACCCCATCGGCACAGAGACACCAAGGGGCAGAGTTCATCTGCCAGGTGGGACATGTGGCCCTGCAGACCCCCATTGAGAGGAGCACCGGGACGCTGGAGGTCAAAGGTCAGTCTGAGTTTAAAGGTGGAGAGCTATTGCTCCTGCGTTGTTTGGGGCTTCCCTTCTCCTAGTGTGTGTATCTGTCTCCAGCCCTACATCCTAATACTCTGGTTTGTCTCCCCAGGCCCCAGCCAGCCAGTCTGTGTCCTAGACCCCAGTTTGCTGGTCTGGATTATATTTCAGGTGTCAGTCACTGCAGCGCTTAGTAGCTTTAGTACCTGACCCTGGAAATAAGTAAGTCACTCACCGCTGAGCTCCTATTGCTGGCATCTGTGAGCAATCCTAGTCCCTTTACTGAGGCTTCTCCCAGCAGCAAGTGCTGCGCCGGGTGATACCCCAGTGAGGTTTTGCAGGATGAAGCCCTATATCTGTTGTTTCCTCCCACTCTAGCCTGAACTGGAATTCATCCATAATGGGGTCTAGAGAGCCCTCAAGCTCTCCTGAAACAAAATGATGGGACATAGGAACTGCTGCTTCAGATCCAACCAATGGGTCCATCTAGCCTGGAATCTCGCCTTCCTCATGCTGCCCTGAATCAGGCCCATGGGTCCATCTAGCCCAGTATCCCACCTGTCCCTGCTGTCCTGGATCAGACCCATGGGTCCATGTTCTTTGGGGCAGGGGTCATCTTCTTGTTCTGTGAGTGTACAATGCCTAGGGCAAGGAGTCTTGGTCCATAAGTGGTGTTTCTGAGCAAAGTAATTAACAATAATCTCAGGTCCCGACTTCCTGGGACCTTCTAATGTGCTGCTTAGCTGGGGTGAGTACAAAAGTCCAAACCAAAAAAGTCCGTCCAGAAAAAAATATTGGGAAGCAAGGACCTGAAATGTTTAATGTTAAGAATACGGGAAGGATTATGTTTTTCCCAAAGAAATGTGATGGCCAGCTTTAGCCAGGGTGTCGGGGCAAGAAACAGCACAAACATATGTTTTTGCTGAGCCTTTCACCTCTATACCTGACGAGGAATCCAATACAAGCAGAAAGGACTGTTACTCTAACATTCCCTGGTAAAATAGCTTCTGTATTGTCTTCTCCTGGTCTCTAACTCTGCTTGCTGGGGTCCCTGAACAGGTGTAGCTACCCCCGATGCCAAGGAAGTTGCGCCCAACACCAGGGAAGTTACTCCTGTTTCCAAGGAAGTTGCCCGCAACTCCAGGGAAGTTACTCCTGTTTTCAAAGAAGTTGCCCCCAACATGAGGGAAGTTACTCCTGTTTTCAAAGAAGTTGCCCCTGTCTCCAGGAAAGTTACTCCTGTTTTCAAAGAAGTTGCCCCTGACTCCAGGGAAGTTAAGCCCATTTCCAGGGAAGACCGAGGAAGCACAGCTGGTAGAAAAGGTGAGAGGCAAGCTTTGATGGCAAAGTCTTTATATGACATTGAAGAGAGCTAAATGGAGGGTGGGGCGAGAGGTAGATGGGCCCAGGAATTCGTGTCCAGCTCAGGGTTAGGCTGCAGCTTGGAGTCAAAGGCCAAATCAGGGTGAAGGCAGGTTCCACAGTGCCAGCGTTTTCCAGTGGCTCTCCCTTGATTTCCTACCTGCATTTTGGACCAGATCTAAACCCAGTGATGAAAACAGGCCCCTCCCAGTTTTGGATCTGACTCAGATCTTGGCTGTGGATTTGAACCCAAAGGGGCTGAGGATTTAAGGTTCCTTTTGGACCCAACTGTTAGAAACACCATTGTTGTTGTGAGCCAAAACGGAACCCTTGGGCACCAAGATAGTGGCATCTCAAATCCCATATCACCTTGGTTTGGAATGGAGGGGAGAGGGGTTGATGTGGATGTGAAGGAGGCCGAAGGGGATAAAGACCTGGAGAAAGCTTTTGTGGACAGAGGAAAGGACAGATCTCAGAGATGCTGAGGAGGAAGACGCGGCAAGATTTGGGCACTGCCTGGATATGAGGGAGTCAAGAGAGAAGGACCGAGTCAATGATGCAGCCAGGTCATGGGCTGGAGTGGCAAGGAGGATGGTGGTGCTGTCAATAGAGGCAGAGAATGGAGGGCCTTGCAGGGGAGATCTGGTTGGCCAATGTGAGCTGACAGTGAGGTATCCAGGAGGAGGCTTCAGAGAGACAGGACTGAGAGAGCGATTGAGTTGGAGTGGGAACAAGAGCAGAGATTTGAGAGTCACGGGCGCGAAGATAGCAGCCAAAGCCACGGGAACAGTTGAGAACAGGGAGAAAAGGAGGGATCCTCTCAGTGAGAAGTGGGAGCGGCAGGGAGGAGATCCACTGGATGAGTTGTGGAGTAACCAGAGAGGTAGGAGGACAGTCAGCAGAGGAAGGAGTCTTGGAGCCGAAGGTAGGACAAAGTACCAAGCAGGAGGGGTATGATGGATGGTGTCTGAAGCAGTGAAGAAATCAAGGATCAGGATGGGGTTAAAACGCTGAGACTGGGCCCAGCAGAGGGCCTTGGTGATGGTGGAAGCCGGATCAGAGGGGGGGAACCGAGGTGGAGCTGGAGGGGCGGTTGTTGGTAGCTCATTGAATGAAGTTGGAGGTGAAGGGGAGACAGGGTTTAGCAGGAGGGGTTGGAGATTGGTTTTGGATGACAGGGCAAACCAGATTAATTATGCATGGGAGAGAGGTTACGGAGCAGAGAAAATCTGTCTGAGTACAGAGGGCCCTGTGGGTGGTCAGTAGCTAGGGACTGAGCCCGTAAAAGGGGCAATAGCAATACAGGCATTTGAGCAGTTAATCAAGATGTCAAGATGGGCAGGTGATTGTGTGGATAATTAAATAGATCGTGTGGATAACGGAATAGTGAGCAGACAGTGTGGATAATGAAGTAGCTAATAGACTATGTAGATTCTTAAATAGATCATCTGGAGTAGCTAATAGACCGTGCACATAATCAAATAGAATGCATCGATAACAGAGTAGCTAATAGACCATGTTGATAATCAAAGTGCAGCAGAGAGCATGATGCAGACCATTACTTTACTCTCTCGTGTTCCTCTTTCTCACCTCAGAGACACACTTTGTGGACCGTCACCGAGAACAGCTCATCCAGCGAGTAACTCTGGTCGAGGGCGTCCTGGATAAGCTGCTGGGTGACGTGTTGGACACTGAGCAATACCTGACCATTACAGCCGAGAGAACCAACCCAATGAAAATGCGGAAGCTATATGAGTTCATGGTGAGCTGGAACAAGTACTGCAAGGACCAGCTCTACGAGGCGCTGAAGGACAAGTGCAAGTTCCTTGTTGCAGATCTGGAAGGGGAATGAAGGCAATGAACACCCCACCAGCACACACACACACACACACACACACACAGTGCCTTTCCCTTTGCTTCCAGTGTCTGTTCCAGGGAGGAAAACCAATTTCTGGCTCTTCCCCGTGTTTCCAAAGATGTGACAACTGGTTAAGATGAGGGCTGCGTGAAAATTTCCCCTTGAAATTATTTTTCAATGGAAAATCAGGTTTTTAACAAGATAAAATATCTACTTTCTGAGGAAAAAAAAAACTATTGTTGAAAAAACAAATACCCAAACCAAAAATATTTCAGCCAAAACCTGAAATATTTCAATTTGGGTATAACTTATGGGAGTTGTAGTTCACTTGCCTCATCCTCATTCTCATCTATGGACCAGGGCCCTCAGCTGGACTACATTTCCCATGATGCACCATGGACAGGGATTCCCATGATGCAACTGCCTCCTCACCAAAAGGAGAGACCCTGGTGCATGCTGGAGGCTAGACTACAGTGGAGAATGGGGTCACAGAGCACCCAAATTTCAACTCCCGTTGAAGTTGAAGTTGTCCTACTGCAACAGCATTTCCAAATCAAAATATTTTGGTTTTAGTTTATGTGTTTGGGTTTTGTTTTGTTTTGTTTTGTTTGCTGAAAAGTTGAACTTTTCAGTGAAAAATCTGGACAAGAGTGAAATCTATTGATCTATTTTTGTCTGGGGGTTTGTTTTAAAACATCAGTGGAAAAATCCTTCATTTGCCAACATCAGAGCCCAAACCAAACTGCAGCTCCCTCTCCTCACCTGGCTCTCCCAGCCACCTCAGCCCCTGGCTGCTGCATTCTGTTGGCAGCTGAGTGTGAAGGGCTGGAGGCTGAACTGAACAGCTGCTGGGCTGTGCTGGTGAGGACCACAAATCTGGGGGGCGCATCTCCATCTTATCCTAGTCTCTGGGAAGATAAAGGACATCAGCCCTGAATCCCCACAGCTATATTCTGTCCCCTGCAGGGGCAGCACTTGGCCACCGCATCCCTCCCTTTGGATACAAAAAGTCCAGAGATGCCTTCCTAGAGCTTAAAGCCAGAAGGGACCATTAGATCTTCCAGTCTGACCTTCTGTGTAGCTCAGATCCTTACATTTCAGCCAGTTACCCCTGCACTGAGCCCGATGACCTGCTTTGACTAAAGCCTCTTCCACAATGGCAGCTGGTCAGGTTTTGAAGACACCGAGAAATGGAGGATTCGTCACTTCCTTTGGGCCTTTGTTCCACCCTGAGTGAGAAAAATCGGGGCCTGATTTCTAATGTGAACTTGTCTGGCTTCAGCTCTCCAGTCCCGGGCTCTTGTTCTGTTTTGGCAGTACACTGCAGTATTGTGTGCCCTTCCCCATGCTCTCACTTCCGTTACAGACCCATTCGTCCTTTGTATCAGGGCTTCGGGCAAGGCGATTCCACCACTACCAGGACGAGGCTCTGCTCTGCTTCTCCCCAGACGTTCCCCAAGCCAGAACCCGGCTGCTGCCCTGGGCCTTTGCTGTCCATCTTAGTCCGCCAGCACCAACCTCTCGGGGCCCTGTCGGGAGAGGGGGCTGCCTGTCACCCAGCCTGCTGAAAGGGGAAATCACTGTAATTCTCACGTTACCCCAGTAGGGGCTGGTTATTGTTATTAGTTTAACATAGAGCAACTTTTGTACCTTTGTATTTAAATTAAAAAGAAGGTGGTACCTGTCTGAGAGTGGGGCAGTCGCTCGCTTGTTGGTGGCAAGGAGAATTTTGTGGCGGGGGGTGGAGGCGGGTGCAAGGGAGGAAGCAGCAGGTGCTGGGAGAGAGGGAGGGAGGGGATACTTGGACTGTGATAAGTAGGGGCAGAACCCTGAGCCAAACTTTCCCAGCCCCAGCTGAGTGGGAAGGGGACGTGGGTGGGGCAGAGTCAGGACTGGTATTCCCTGTGTAAAAAACAAAACAAAAAAACCCCAAATAGGGCAAAGGCTGATGCCCTTGGGGGTGTGATCAGTGCAGCTGGGAGTGTGCCTGGATCCATGGCCTTGAGCTAGCAGACAAGGGCAGCGGAAGCTCTCTTAAAGTGTGGGGGGCGAACGGGCACCTGAACCCCCTGTAGCACCCCACCCCCTGTAGCACCCCTACTCCCAGAGGCTCTGCCCTGCCCCTTCCCCGATGCCCTGCCCCTGCTCCGCCCCTTCCCCCAAGACCCTGCCCCCCACTTGCTCCTCTCCATCTGCCCCCCCCACGTCGCTCAGCCAGTAAAAGTGGGTGGGCCATGATCTCCTGACCCCCTGTTCCAGCATCCCTCTTAGGAGGGCTCGTGGTAGCCTCCTAAAACTGGCTGTGTAGCCACTGCAGCTTGCGCTGGTGTTCAGGCTGGTGTGTGGGGAGGTGGGAGGAGGTTGTGTCGGCTTGGGAGCCTGAGCTCCAGCCTGAGCAGCAACATCCAAGCAATGTGTCTACACCGGTATTTTGTAGCACGATAGCTACCGCGAGCACTGTCTAGCACAAGTCTGTGGAGCCGGATGGGGAGTCTCGCTCCCAGATGCAGTGTAAATGTACCCTTAAACCCCAACATACAAGGCACAGACAAGGGCGTGTGTCTCTCTCCAAGGATTTGGGGACACTTGGCAGCTGGTCTCATCCCCTCTAGAGGCCTGAGGGGCAGGAGTCCAGGAGAAGATCCTAGCATGTCAGACACCGAGCTTTAAAGGAAAGGCAGGGAGTGAAATCCAGGCTGTGGGGGAAGGGATCCAGCCCTCAGTTTACTTCCCTCTACCCCCATGTGGTGTACCTGTTAATCCGCCCCGGAGGAATGGGGTTAGACCCCTGCCAACCTGATTCATGGTCTAGCAGCAAGTGTGGGTCCAGAGGCCACATTTAGCACTTGACAGCTGCAGTGGGGTGTTGCGTGACAGTGATGAGTACTGCTGGGTGAACTTCTTTGTACAAATAGCTTTTTTTTTCCACTGAAAAAATGGAGCTTGGGTCTCTCTGAAGCTATTTGCGAATTCGAGTGGATTTCAGCGAAAAGCCAAAACTGACCCGAAAAAGAGAAACAAAGCGTTTCCACGTTTCTGAAAGGAAAGCGTTTGTTTTTTGTGTGTGGCCTGGATTTACAAAATGGCCAGGGGCGGGGGACATATGGGGATCTCCCTTATACCTGTTGCCCACTGTGTAGCACGCTCACTTGGGATGTGGGAGATGCAAGTTCAGTTCCCTCTTCGACCTGATGTAGAGCACTTGGGTCTCCCACCTCTCGGGACCATGCCCTGGTATGTATGACTGGCACGCGAAACCTTAAATTAGAGTGAATAAATGAAGACTCGGCACACCACTTCTGAAAGGTTGCCGATCCCTGATCTAGAGGTTACAGCGGATCACAAGTTGACTACAGGGCAACAGTGTGATGCTGTTGCGGAAAAGGCAGATGTCATTCTGGGGCATATTAACAGCAGTGTCGTAGGTAAGATGGGGAGGTAATTGTTCGGCTCTTCTCAGCACTGGTGAGGCCTCAGCTGGATAATGTGTCCGGTTCTCGGCGCCGCACTTTAGGAAATACGTGGACCAAATTGTTGAGCGTCCAGAGGAGAGCAACAAAAAGGATCAGAGGTTTAGAAACCTGGCCTGTGAGGGAAGGTTGAAAGAACTGGACTTGTTTAGTCTAGAGTATAGAAAACTGAGGGTGGATAAGATAACAGCCTTCAAATATATCAAAGGTTATGATAATGAGGACAGGGATCAACCGTTCTCCATGTCCACCCAGGGTAGGACAGGAAGGAATCAGCTTAGTTTGCAGCAAGGGAGATTTAGGAAAAATTTCTAACTCCATGGATAATTAGGCACTGGAACAGGTTCCCTGGGGAGGTTGTGGAAGCCCTGTAAATGGAGGTTTTTAAGGACATGTTAGACAGGGATGGTCTAGGTCTTAACCTATGCTCCAGGACAGGGCTGCAGAGGCTGAGCCAGACTTTCTCTGCGATTACTGCTCTGGGCTGCTGCCTCCTTGGCCCCCAGAACTGAGAGCAGGGTGATTGTCTCTCCAGTGTTCCCAGTACCCCTGCTGCTGGTGCCCCACCACAGGGGCTTGGGCACTGGCTTAAGCCATAGGAGACCCAGGTTCACGTGCCTGCTCCGCTATGCACTTCCTGTGTGACCTTGGCCAAATCACTTAGCCAATCTCTGCCTCAGTTCCCATAGGCACAATGGGGATAACGGCCCTGGGCTGTGAGGATAAATACGCTAAACCTTGGGTGGGCACTGCTTTGAGATCTCCTGATGACAGGTGCTATAAAAGACAGGCATGAGTATCATGAAGCAACCTGACTTGGGATGCAGAGGCTGGAGAAATGGGGGGGACACGTGGGAGAGAGAGTTGCAGGAGCCAGAGGCGGGGACACAGGAACTGCTGGGGGTCAGCGGTGGGGGGAAGGGAAGAGGAGCTGGGGGAGGGTTAGGTTTTGGGAAGTGTATAGGCACCGATGTGGGGGAGGATAGTAGCACAGTGGGAAGGGGGCAAGGATTATAGGAGTAAAGATAGGGGCGGGTTGGGGGGCAGAGGCGTCTGTAACCACCTCACAAAGCTTTTCCCTTTCTTTATCAAAGCTCTGACATGCCCATAAAAGGCGATTGCACATTTCTTCTGCCTTACAGGGCGCACAGTCTTTGTGTCTCTTCATCTGAAAAAGATTTTAGTTTGAGCCACAATGTTAATACTCTAAACAAAAGCACTTCCTGCATGTGTCCTATCCAGCCCCGAAGTATGTCATAATCCTCAGCTCTAGGGCACAGTTCAGATAATCAGCTTCCTCTTTTTCCATTAGTGCAATTTGTTTTGCCGTTCTCCCTTTACATTTTGCTGTACTAGGCTTTTGAATTCCGATTACTCACGGGCATTTCCGTGTTAATCCTTCCATTTCTCACAGCGTTTTTAGCTGCTTTGTTGGCCATTTTGTTCCCTGTTATCCCAATAAGCACTGGGATCCAAGCTAATGCTGCCTGTATCCCCATCTGTAGTAACTCTGTTGTTAGAAGTAGAATGTTGTTGATTAAATCACTTCTACATATTGAGACATCCTTTTTTAGCCCCATAATGCCTGAGATTGAATCCAAAAATATGACTGCTGCTGCTGCTGGGTGTACATGCCAGATCCAGTTTAATGCTGTCATTATTGCTACTAGTTCAGCTGTCATGACAGCTACATAATCAGATATTCTTTTGGATGCACTAATTCCCAATTTTGGTATACAATATGTCATCCCTACGCTTCCTGTTGTTTTTTTTTTGGACCCACCTGTATATGTGTAAGCAGGGTCTGCTGAATTCTTCCCGGACAGCTGCCTGGGAGGGGGAGAGACTTCAAGAGCAAACTGTATTTACACGAGCACACCTACTCTGCTGAGATATCCAGCAGATAGAGCAGTGTGTTGCTCAAAGTGATCAACTTTGGCTGGCGTTGGGTTACAAATCATCTTAGTAGTGAATGCAGGGGTGGTGAAATGCTGTTACCAATGTTGGCATTATTGTGAATAAAGGGGAGCAGAACTGTACTTAACGTGTTCCAAATAAGGAGGGTCACCCTCAACTGAAAGGACCTCATCAAGCCAGGGGCTCAAATGCCAGAGCCCTGTAGAAATGAGAGGGTGGGGATTGGTGTCCCAGCCAGGAGATGTGGACCCTCCTGCAAAGGTTCTTCCTGGACTGGTTTAACTTGTTTCCCTCCACTCTTCAAAGAAAGAGCTAAATAGGGTTTATTAGGAGCCTCTCTGTTATTTTAAATGCTCAATCAGAGCTGAAATCAGTTGTGGTAGGATTGTGTTTCTACCCAGCCTCCTAAGAGCTAAAAATCACTAGAGCTGAAATCTCTTGAGAGGGGGCAGTGTTTCTGCCCAGCCTGCAAAGAGCTAAAAATTACTAAGAGACTCAAGAGCAGAGAGGCTGGTGGCAGCAGAAGGTGACTGGCAATCGGCTGGTGAGGCAGCAAGGAACCATGGCCGGTGGGATGGCCAGTGGAGAGGAACCAGGGCTGGCAGGGCAGCCAGGTGTGAGGAGCAGCGGCTGGCAGGGTGGCCAGGTGGCACAGTGAGTGGCCAGCAGGGTGCAGAGAGAACGGGGCGGGGAGCAAGTGTCCAAGCAGTGGAGCGAGTAAGGTGCCTCCTTATCCTCCCCTCCACCCAGTGTGGGAGGTGAACTCTACAGATGCACTTCTGAACTCTAGATCTGCACTGACCAAGTACAGCAACTGTGAGTGGGGTGCAGAGAAGGGACGGGCACGTTAAAGAGACTTTTGGGTTGCTGGACTTAAGAACCTGAGGGGGAAAAGGCACTGCCCAACTTATTTGGGGATGGGTCTTTTACTCATGGTTTATGTTTATGAACCCTGTTTGCAGTGTCTTCCCAAATTAACTCCAAGTCACTCCCCTCCTTTTATTAAAAGTTTATTTTCTACACTCAGACTCTGTGCTTGTGAGAGGGGAAGTGTTGCCCCTCAGAGACACCCAGGGGTGGTGTGTAATTTTCCCAGGTGACTGGGTGGGAGCTCGAGTCAGTTCTATATTGTATCGATGGAAAAGAACCCTTAGATATTGAACCTGGCCCTGGTTGCTGCTGGCTTCACCTGGCAGAACGGTTACGATATATTTGACAAAACGGACTCCACTCCTCATCTATAGACTGGTACACTTCATTTTCAATACCTACTGTCTCTTTTAGCCTCAAATTTATAAAATAAATCTAAATCCACATTTGGGCATGCAACTTTCCATCCCTAACTATTTTCCCCATGACTAAAAGTTTTTACTTCATTCAGGTTTTCCTTGTCTTTCAACTCCTGCGTGTGGAATTCTAACATTGTGTGTTTGTAGCGGGGCGCGATTCGCCACCATGGTGCCTCCTGCTGGCCATCCTGGGAATTAGCTCTCAGTCCTTCCAGTCCGCCTTCGGCTAGTGGTGTCACGCCTGCCATCACTGCTGTCTCCACTCTTTGGACCCGTGTCGCTCCCCGAACTGCAGTGTCCTCTTCTAGGCACGGTCCTCCAGCTATGCCCCCACCCCAGTATCTCCCTTCTTCCGTGGGACCAGCAGTCCCGCCACTTGCCTTAATGGCCAGCTGCAGTCCAAGGTTCAGCCCCTCACCTCAGGGGCAAACTGCAGTCTGGATACCGGCCACTCTCCTCATTGGCAAGTGGGGTGCAAAGGGGGGGGGGGAGAACCCAGGCCTGCCCGCTACTCTGGGTCCCGACCCTGGGACCCTATAGCCAGCAGCCACCTACTGCCCTCTCCAATCTGCTGCCTATTTTCCCTGGGCCTCTTCCCCCGTAGCCCTAGCACCCTCTCAGTCCTGGGAGCAAGGCCCCAGCCTGGCAGTGGTCAGCCAGCAGCTCACCCTCGCATGCTGCTTCCCCTGCCCTAGCTATCCCACTTCTTCAGGCACCCAGTCCTCCACCCTTGCCTTCCAGGGAGAGACTGCTCTCTGCTCTGCTGAACAGTCCTTTATATATGGCCCTCGCCGGCCCTGATTGGCTGCTCCAGCAAGCCTTCCCCCTATTGGTGGGCTCAATAAGCCCTTTCCTGATGAGTGGGTTCTGTGCAGCCTCCCTGGTGCTGCTTTTAACCCCTTCTTCTCCCTGTGTGGGGCAACCGCCCCACCACAGTGCTATATAGGTCACCTATCAGATTCCCAGCAAGCCTCATATTTTGCTTGGTACTTTCATCATTGCAGTTCCCATTAACTTTGGCCCAGAAAGTTAGGGCCAGTCGTTTCATTTGTAGCGTAGCTGGCATTTCACTGGAAGTGATCTGAAGTGCACACAGGGGTTGTAATAAATGCACTGCTCACAATTCATAGAGCCTGGGCTTGTAATACATCTACTTTTGAAGTTCTGATTTTGACACTGACCCAAAAGTTTGGCAGCCAAGTCAGTAACTGGTCTGATTAAAGCCCTGTAGGCCACCAGCAGTGTTTTCTTATCTGCGCTCCAGCAAGTCTTTTAAGCAGGTTAGTCCTTTCTGCACATTGATCTTTAACAAGGGTTTTATGACCTTTCTAAAGTAATTTAGTATCAAATATTAACACTAAGAATTTGAACCTTGTAACTATATCTGTTTGTTCTATATACAGATACAGTTTACATTCCTTTGCGACTTTTCTTCCTGTAAAGACCAGTTCTTTGGTTTTAGCAATGGAGAACGCGAAGCCCCACGTATTTCCCCAGTCAGAGGTCTCTCCTAACATGTTGATTCTCTCTTCTGCCCCCTCAGTATTCCTGTTCCTAACGCACAGAGCACAATCATCTGTGAATAGAATGACGCCTGCCCCAGCACTTATTTGTTTTGGGAGATGGTTTACAGTATCATAATATTAAATGAGGTTGGGCTGATAACACTTCCCTTTGGGGTTCCATTTTTAATATTGTACATCAGGGGTGGGCAAACTTTTTGGCCCGAAGGCCACATCTGGGTGGGGAAATTGCATGCAGGGCCATGAATGTAGGGCTGAGGCAGGGGGTTGGGATGTGGGGGGAAGTGCGGGGTGTGGGAGGGGGTGCAGTGTGCAGGAAGGGGCTCAGGGCAAGGGGTTGGGGCAGAAGAGGGGTGCGGGGTGTATGAGGGGGCTCAGGGAAGGGAGTTGGGGTTCAGGAGGGGGTGCACAGTGTGGGAGGGGGCTCAGGGAAGTGGTGCAGGGAGGGGTATGGAGTGTGGGAGGGGGCTCAGGGCAGGGGGTTGGGGTGCAGGAGGGGTGAAAGATGCAGCAGGGGGCTCAGGGCAAGGGGTTGGGGTGCGGCAGAGGGCCCGGGGCAGGTAGTTGGGATGCAGGGTGCCGGAGGGGTTTGGGGTGCAGGCGCCGGCCCGGCGCCGCTTACCTGGAGTGACTCCGGGGTGGCAGTGGCACACAGCAGGGCCAGGGCATGCTCTCTGCCTGCCTGCCCTGGCCCCACGCCACTCCAGGAAGCGGCCGGCACCACCTTCCTGCGGCCCCTGGGGGAGGGGGGCAGAGGGCTCCGCGTATTGCCCTTGCTTGTGGATACCTCCCCCAAAGCTCCCATTGGCCGCGGTCTTTTAGCATTCTTCACTATTTCTTGTAGCTCTGAACTTTCTAATTTCCAACATGGGTTATAGATATTATAAATCCTTAAAGAAATACAACTCCTCTGCATTGGGATCTCCACAGCTTTATATTCTAGGCTTACTTCTTCATTCTCTACTGCTATGTAGTCTAATCTTTCCCTATGAAAGTACAAATGCCTCCTTCTCTTCTTAGCCCTGGTCTACACTACGAGTTTATGTCAAATTTAGCAGCATTATATCGATTTAACCCTGCACCCGTCTGCACGATGAAGCCATTTTTGTCGACTTAAAGGGGTCTTAAAATCGATTTCTGTACTCCTCCCCGACAAGGGGACCAGCCCTGAAATCGACGTCGCCCGGTCGAATTTGGGGTAGTGTGGACACAATTCGACGGTATTGGCCTCCAGGAGCTATCCCAGAGTGCTCCGTCGTGACCGCTCTGGACAGAACTTTGAACTCAGATGCACTAGCCAGGTACACAGGAAAAGCCCCAGGAACTTTTGAATTTCCTTTCCTGTTTGGCCAGTGTGGCGAACTCAGCAGCACTCAGCAGCACAGGAGACCATGCAGTCCCCCCAGAATGTTTCTACGCTCCCCCTATCATCTCCGTCCCTGAGGTTATCACAGATTAGAAGGCGAAAAAACCACACTCGCAATGACATGTTTTCCGAGCTCATGCAGTCCTCCCGCACTGATAGGGCACAGCGTAATGCATGGAGGCATTCAGTGGCAGAGGCCAGGAAAGAATTGCTATGTTTGCTTAGCGGCAAAAGTATCATGCCTCGCTAGCGATCCTGCCCAAGGCAGGTCGCTGTGTCACATGCACTCCACGCTGTGTCAGCCTTGGGCGGGGACAGGACCGCTTTGTGAGCAAGAAGGCCATAGATATAGACATTGCATTAGGTAGCTTCTGTAGCTAGAGAAAACATTCCTGGGCGTTCGGCAAAGTCTGTGACAAAAAAAAGGGAAGCCCCGTAGTGTAGTGGTTATCACATTCACCTAACACACGAAAGCCCCGTAGTGTAGTGGTTATCACGGTCACCTAACATGCAAAATGTCCCTGGTTTGAAACTGGATGGAAACAGGTCACTGTTCCTTTTTCTGACTCCCCTCCTGCATTTTTAGTCTTAGAACAGACCGCGCTGTGAAATTTTACTTTGAATTATATCAATTATGAGTTAAATAATATGGAAGCTCTCTCTAAATTATAGTCCCGGGTTCCTTACCCTTTCAGCTGCTCTGATAAATTAACATTTTTTTTAGGGGCGGGGGAAAATTTTCATGAAGCCTTTTATAGGGACTAATGCTATCTAGGACTCTGAAATAATCTTAACGTGGCCCATAGAGTGCAATCCTTTGTTCTGGATTTGTCATTCCACAAGTTGAACTGCTCCTTACTATTGTCCAGGCTTCATGAGCCACGGGAGCAAGGGGCAGGCTGGGGTAGGTGCGACCGTGCGACTGGGAGAGCAGCCTGAGGCAGAAGCCTCCAGCTCGCATGATATTCCAGGCAGGACTGAATCTCCATGAGACGAAACTTAAAGAAGAGAATGACCTGGCATCACTCCCATTTGGTGCTTGTCACGGACTCACAGATCGTGCCCACTCTTGGCCCCGTGCGGTCCGTGGGGGGTGCCCCTTTCAGTGCGACCGCCCTTCTCAGGGGTCCACTCTCTCTCGGGGTCAGGCCCCTCCACCTCCTGGAGCCGCACCTCTCTGAGCCTTAGCACGTCTGTCTCTGCCATGGGCCTCCTCAGGGAGTCCACTCACTCTGGACCCCCGGGGCCTCCACCCCCGAAGGGGTTGATGCAATCCTGTTCTCTAGACCGGAGTGACTCTCAGCTAGCATAAAACAGGAGGATTTTTTGAGAGTTGAACACAGCACAGGAAACTCTCAGGGCCTCAGGCCTGGCCTCCCTCAGCCCAGCACATCCCAGTGTCTCTGCATCCAGGTGGGCTCTGCCTGCTCTCTCTCTCCAGCCCCGAGCCCCCTGCTTCCCAGCTGGGCATCTGAGCTCCCCGGCTCCAAGCCCCGCCTCTGTCCATTGTCTTCTCTCCAGGTAAACAGGGTTGTAAACTGGGGCCTCCTCTCCTCGCTTCTGTCCTCTGGCTGGAACCAGCTGGTTAGGTCACTGGGTCCTCACTCTGCAGCCCATTGTTCTCCCACTGGCCAGAACCGGCTGCAACTCCTGAGCTGGGTCTCTGGGTCGGGGTCTTAGGTCACCGGTCGCTGGGGTGTCAATCCTTCAGGCCATTGGCTGGGGTCTCACATTCCCTCTCCGGTCCTCTGTAA